>NC_133246.1:17252500-17845000 GCF_048772165.1 Typha angustifolia | reverse complement strand
AGATAAGATGAAGAGATGGAGATCTAGTGGAGGAAATGTGAAGACTCATGAGATAAAATATAAACGGAGGGAGGAAAAGAGAGGATAAGGAGGTCGGCGTAGGCGCTTTAATTGGCATTTGCGGAAGAGTCGCTGTCTGCTATAGAGACCACGTGAGCGAAACGCCACGGTCGCGTGCTTGTTCTAATATATATAACTTCTATATATTAACTAAATGCAACGGTAGCTTAAAGATCTACCTTGTTAACTCTGAGCTCTCACTGTTAATGATCATACCCTCATGGATAAGATTGCCTTATGCTTATGGTCTTTAAGATTTGTGCAACGGCCGGATCCAGTTAGTGATTTCATCATCTCGGGGCAGAGATAAGAAAAACTGATCAGATAGGCTGATGCCCTGCACCGGTATAAATATCCCACACCCGAAGATATTTTCGTATCCAGTGGGGTATTACTTTTTCTTTCTTTATCTGGTAGAAGTATACTTTGTGTTTTGGAACCAACTTATTTTTCAAAGCATTGTGTGGTTTATATAAGAGAAGTGGCTTTAGCTACATTGTCAAGGTTAGAAAGGAAAAGAGATGAGCCTGCATACCTGAGCTGGTGAGGCAGCCGCAGCTAGCATTTGCTTGCTTCATGAGAGGTCTTAACTAACAAAGCCACACCATATCCCGACCTCAAATTATCTGTGAGATTTCTTAGCACTGTTGGACTTCTCTCTTCCCCCTGCTCCAGGAGCGCTTGATAAAAAAAAATATGGTCGGAAGACCATACTTATAGCATGGCAAGATGCAGATCTTGCTAGCTCCTTAATTTCAAGACAGTATAGCTAATTAATTATCTTCCTTTTTTTTCTTTTTCTTTTTTTTTTATGTGATCTAGGTAGTTGGGAGGGTGGGCGGACAGAGATGGCAGTTCAGGTCGCCGGCACATGCTTGCATTGGTCACAACTATGCCCTACCGCTACCATCGTCACCGTCCACGCCCTCTCCTCTTCATGTCAAGCCACCTTCTTCGCTAATTCCGTTAATATATCATCTCTTTCTTCTGAGAGGAGTGGATCCGATCCGGCCCTCAACCATCGATCGCCTTTCTTAGGAGACAAGTCCGAGTTATGGAGGACTCGGTGGCCTTCGGAGTTTCCAAGAGGGAGACGAAGGAAGGACATGGAGTTGAGGGCTTCTAATTCCAACGAAGAGGATGAGGCATTCACTAGGAAGCTTCAGGAATTAGTCCTCAAGCTCAATCTCCAGCAAGGCGCGGAGACCAGCGGTCCTGGTGGTGTATCCCATCCGTCTCCCCCATCGCCCCTATCGAGAAAAGCGGAGCAGCCATTGCCGGAGACTGCAGACTTCCCGTTGAGCGTGGAGCGGAAAGCCAACAGCGTGGACATCCCCCTGTCTTTGCGGATCATAAAGCGGAAGAAGATGAAGAAGCAGGAGGTGCAATTGGACGAATTCAGGGACGCGGGCGAGTCGGCGTGTTGCTCGGTGAAGAAGGCCTTCTCCTCCATGGTGTTCATCATCCGCGAGCTCCAGAGCTTCGCCCTCCGGATGCGGGGGGACCTCGTGGACGACGACCTCCACCTCCAGGGTGTTGTAGCGCGCGTCCAGCACGAGATGCACGCCTCCTTCGTCTGGCTCTTCCAGCACATATTCTCCTGCACCCCGACCCTCATGGTCTCCCTCATGCTCCTCCTCGCCAACTTCTCCGTCTACTCCGCTGCCGTCGCCTCGCCCAATCCGCCCACGCGGCCCAGATTGCCCACCGTCGCCGCCTCCGCAGCCGTGGAACACCGGCAGGCGAGATTCGATCAGTCGTCCATCAAGACATTCTCAATAGGAGGGGGCGGCGGAGGGAAGATCCGGCCGGTGGCAGGGGCGACGGACGACGGCCGACCAGATGGGTCATCTTCGTCCTACGGCAGCAGAAGGTGTACGATCCTTCCCGATGGGATCCGTCCAGATAAAGGAGGTGTGAGGGATGGCACCTTAGAGCTGACGATGGAGGAGGAGGAGGTTGCGATGATCTGGAACAGGATAGTGGAGGAAGCTTCCAGAATGCAGTCGACCACGAGGGATGAGATGCTGATGGATCCGGAGACGTTAATGCAACTGGTGGCGCCCGTGAGAGTGGAGCTGGAAGCAGACCACTGCTCGGACTACTTGCGGACGGAGCTCATGTACCAACAGGCAGTATCCCAAGAGCCCCACAACTCACTCTTCCTCTCCAACTTCGCCCAATTCCTCTATCTCGTCCTCCACGACCACGACAGGTGATCCATTTTATTCTAGTCTGTGCTTATAGATGTAGGAATTGCCAATTGGGAATCGTGTAATCTCATAAAAAGATGGATGTTTTATGAATCTACCTTGGACTATCTCGTGTATTAGAGCGGAGAGCTACTTCAAGAGAGCAGTGCGGGTGGAGCCAGTGGACGCCGAATCATTGAGTCGGTACGCAAGGTTTTTGTGGTTAGCGAAGGGGGATCTGCGCTCAGCGGAAGAGACATTCTTAGAAGCCATGGCCGTGGAGCCGGACAACACAATTCATGCCGCCAACTACGCCAATTTCCTGTGGAGCACCGGCGCCGACAACACCGGCTCCTTTCGCGATACGAGCAACGTTAACGATGACTCATAGGCACAACGATACATACCAAAAAAGTAGACCAAACAAGAGTAAATTATAGACGGACAGGGAGAAGAATGAGCTGAACCTAGCAGGTGAATGAGGACGATAGATTTCGGCAGTTTTGCAGCAATGGTGATTGTGTTTTATTGACATCACTAGTCATGGAATTAATGGTGGCCGCCCCTCGCTCATAGTCTATACAACATCAGCAGCCTCCACTGCTCAGGCACAGTTACAGGATTCTTGTCGGCATTAGATCTTCTGCCTTTGTTATATATATATATTTTTTCAATTTCATACTGTACTTGCCAAACAAATTAACTTCCTATGCCCATAATATATAATCTACTCTCATGTAAGTGTAACCCAAACAAATGAAAACGTGGATTTCGCCTCTAAGCTGATGTAGAATTGACTAAAATACTCCTTTGAACCAAAGATTTATATTTGAATATTGTGGGAGTTATCAAAGGTGAAAAGCAATATCTAGCACATCTACTTCGGAAATATTGCTAATGCATGTTTCCTTCAAAAATTAGAAGGACAGCATTACTTCCTTTAACCTAACAGCTTCACGTACTATTTATTCGTGGTCCAGAATTTCCTTAATTAACTAGTAAGTAGTAAGGTTCTTAAAAGCACTTTTAAACAGCAAGACCGAAAGAATCAAAGCCTGGCAAATATATAAGGCCTCCACAAACTGTCTTAAAAAGGCCGGCACAAATCATAACCTTAAAAAGTAATGTACTTTTCTAAATGGGCTTCATCGGGCCGCAGGGGCGGGTATATTCTTTTTTAGCACAGGTTGATATTTCGTAAGACGAGGCAGCGGCGGGGATCTGGATCGAATAATATAATGTTCGACACTATTCCTTCTCTCTCTCCCCCCCGGTCTCTTGTCGTTTATTGGATAGGGAAGATAAGGTGATGCAACTCTTTCCGCTCTCTATCTGCACTCCCCTCCCTCCCTCCCTCCCTCCCTCTATTCGCTGCGAGGCAACCAACTAACATAGAAATGAGATGAATCCGATATTTGAGTTTGAGTTGCGGTTTCGTATTTAATTTGTAGCTGCGTTGAGGCGTTTGTTCTTTTCAGGTCTTGCAACGAAAGAGGGCGGAGTCATGAGCTTCCCTTCGGCTGCCATCCGGCATATCTCTCCCGTCTCAGAATGCCTTCATTGCTGCTTTTGCAATCTCCGCTACCGTCCTTTCCTTATTCCTACGGCGAGGATTCCCTCCACGAATCCCTTTAGATGTTCCTTCCCAATTACCCCCCGAAGGTCTTCTCTTCTATCCTTTCCTTGCTTCGTTCCTTTTCTTTCTTCTTTTCGTGTTTATTCTAACAGGGAAGTCGTTTGTTTATTTGATTCCTTCTTCGATCCCCGCTACCAATTAAGGTCAAGCGAGCGAAGGTTTTCTTGCAGGGCAGTGACAGAGACGGAGCCAGAAGGCAATGACGAAAAGGTAAATATAATGCCCTTTAAAGTCAATATAACCTTGCGGAAGTGAAATCTTATCCTCGGGACAAAGAGAAGAGAGGATAGTATTTAGATCATACGGATCCTACTGTATAACCATCAGCAGCTATCCAAGCTGAAGACCGATTACCTTTTTTGGAATCATTCCGTGTCTCCTTCTTTACTTCTCCTATCATACTTAATAACCATCAGCAGCTATCCGCGCGCCGAGCGAGTTTCCGTATTTGCTTAGTTGCTCCTATCATAGGCATCCAAGCTGTTTTGCAGGAAAAGGAAACATTTGGAGATGCAACATCCTCCCGCCCAGCCGATGATGTTGCACAAGATAACGCGCTTCTTGAGTTAAATTCAACTTCAGATAAGGTAACTATCTAGCTATTAACAGCATTTGTAGGGTAATATGAGTCTTTACATACCGTTTTCTTGATTGGTAGTCTGTTCTTAGGCCCGTGTTGTGTAGCAGTCCTCATATCATAATTAGATATTTCTTACCATGCTACACCAGAACAAGGATGAACCTGATAGCAAAGATTCGCTGAATCTTGGTGACACATTTGATAGTACCAAGGAAGATTCTTCCACTCAGGATAGCTTGAAGGTATAGCAAGAATTTCTCGGACAGTTTTGACTGTTTTCCTGGTGTTAGATGGAGTAATAAATGCTTATGGGCTATCTAACATATAAATTTCCCTATCTCAGGAGAAAGATGATGAATTTGTTGTTGTGAGTGGTTCTCCTTTGCCTGGAATGCAGGTGAAATATTCTCGTAGCAATCATTTTCTTCAAGTGCAAACTGAATAAAGAAATGGATTAAACATGTCACTCTGTGCTTCTTTTTCAACATTTTCTTTCTTCTTAGTTATTTAATATTTCTTATGATCTGAATTTCTATAAACTACAGCAACAGCTTGATGAACCAATCAGAATTCCAAAGGCCACAATTGATATGCTTAAAGACCAAGTTTTTGGTTTCGACACATTTTTTGTGACCAGCCAAGAGCCTTATGAGGTGAATATTTGCCATTGCACCTCATTATTTACTTGCATATTGTCTTTCCTATATAAGTACTTACGTCCTTTTGACACGTCCATATGTCATATTCATGAACTAGATACGACAAGCTAGTTTATTAACAGTCTTAGTTCCATGAATATGTGAGGGGACTCTAATTATAATGTGTACATAGTGCATCCATGATGAAGCGTGACTACAGTTCCATTTTTAATGCCTTGTGGTAGAATAGAAAAGAGGACCCTCGTTGAGTTTCACCATAAATTTAATAAGAATCACTGTTCATTCTGGTTCTTTTTGAATTTTTGGGAGAAAGGAGAACTTCTGGTATAAATAGATCTTAGTATAAGAAAGCATCAGCTTGAAGATTGCAATTATCTGATCAAACATCATTTGCAGTTGTTTTAGCTATATAAAATTATTCCTTATTATCAGTAGTTCAATTAAGCAAGTTGGTACCAATATGCTACAGTTACACCCATGATCATGAAGAATCTTTAACCTACTGTACTTCTGCATCTGGGCCTCCTTATGATTTATCAGGCCAAAATGATTTATTTGTAATTCTTCGCATGTACAAATTAATTTACTTGCCATGGATACCATTGAGGGCCAAAGGATTTTGGTCATGTCATCCCCCAGCCAAGCTTCTGATGACACACAATTTGACTAGGTTACCATTTGGGTAGATGGATCATCTGCTGGCTCAAGTACAGGACTTCCTATTTTTTTATTATACTGTATTGAAGAGAACTATTTTACATGCTTGCCCATAACTGTTGGCAAAATAATTTTATCCGTGCGAAGTTCCTTTTCCTCCAATCCAAATGCTATTTACTAGGCGAATTATTTTTATCATTATCATTAACCATTCATTTTGTTTCTGCCAGACATCATAAAGTAATGTAAAGCATGAATTAAGTATGTTATCTTGTGTTGTATATTCTAACAGAATCTGCATCAGTTCCACACTTCCAGCCAAGGATATTAGCAAAGAAATGTTAACAGCCCTATTTATTTCTTACATCTGTGGTACTTTTTCTTTTGTTGATATCTTTAGGTTCTTGTGTCAACTTAAATGACAACTTTTTCTTCTACCAAATGCTTTGATTGAGTAAAAGAATTGCCTGATCTCCCCATGCACCATTTGTGAAGGACAACAGACTAACTTGATTAGTTCCACTCCTTTTCTCTCTTCAGGGAGGAGTACTTTTTAAGGGGAATCTCCGGGGGAAGGCAGCTAAGAGTTTTGAAAAGATTACAAAGCGGCTGCAGGCATGTGAACTTGTCTCTTTCATTCTTACATGAGAAGCAGGATAATTTATGGATAATTATTAACTTTCCAGAATTGCTAATTCACAGGATAGATTCGGGGATCAATACAAGTTTTTTCTTCTCATAAATCCAGAAGATGATAAACCGGTGGCTGTAGTGGTGCCTAGGCAAACATTGCAGCCAGATTCTACTGGTAAAAAGATTCACTTATTTTTATCTTAATCTAGATATCCTCTTTTGTATCTATTTCTGGATTTGTGGCTGGGTTGGTTTATTATCTATGTTTCTGGTAAGCTAATATTTGTGGAAGACAAGCACAGTTTGAAGCTTTTACCTAAGATCTGTATCTGGTTTTGACTTTTGACACATCTGAGATGTATCCAAATGTGCAGCCGTTCCAGAATGGTTTGCTGCAGGTGCTTTTGGATTTGTTACCATCTTCACTCTACTACTTCGAAATGTACCTGCGCTACAATCCAACTTGCTGTATGAGGTTTCTCTCAACTGTTTATCCTTTTTGTTTGTCGCTTCCATTGCTAATTTTTTCTTTTCATTAGTAAAACAGTTCTAGTATATTGTTTGCTTCTTTTTCGCCACCGGATGCAGAGGTATGTGTACCTCCAGCAACAACAAGAATGATTTATGTGATGGGAAGTTAGAAACTTAGAATGAGATGCAATATTGCACATTACCATAATATAAAGTGATTGATGCTTATTGCTTAAATTGTGTTTTATTATGCTAAATTAATGCCAGATAGCTTTCCTCTGTCATCTGACAACTAAATACCTCTTGAAAAGATTAATTTATCATAAACAAATTGGGTTCTGTGAGAAAATGGAATGAGTTTAACGAGACGAATGACCTCCATGGAACAAGTTAGAGACCATTTAAGATGAAAAATACAAACTTTTGATCTTGTACAAGAAGCACTAGGCATTGTGAAGGAACCTCTGTTGTCAAGATTCTTTATGTTTTATATGCCGTGTAACTTTTGTTACTGCATTTTTTCCTATCTAATACAAGTTGTTACTAGCTCTTACTGGTACTTTTAGCTTTCTCTTTGCTATTAGATAATCTTGATGATGATTTTGAGGTTATTCATGCTTACATATGTTCTGGCAGATCTATATTTGATAATCTTGAACTGCTGAAAGATGGTCTTCCAGGAGCATTGGTAACTTCACTTGTTTTAGGATTCCATGAAATTGGCCATATTCTAGTTGCTAGAGATAGTGGAATCAAGCTGGGAGTGCCATATTTTGTTCCTAGTTGGCAGGTGAGATCCAGTGCTCAGTCTTCCTACAATAGAACAAATGGTCTTCAGTCAAAGTGTCATGTTTAAGAACAATTTAAAATGTACTTTTACTGTGGAATTTGAGAATGCCGGTATTTCTTATTAGGGAATATATGTTGTTCCTGACTTTCAGATGTTCCTTTTGCTTTACATTATATAGCTTTGTTATGATTTCTCTTCTTGCTTTTCACTTTTGTTATTTTCTTTGCAAGGACAATAGCAGATGAAAGTTGTTATGGGTCTCTTCTTATTTAGGTACTATAAAATTGTGAAATGTTTGCAGATAGGATCTTTTGGCGCAATTACAAGAATAGTTAATATTGTTGCCAATCGTGAGGACCTTCTCAAGCTGGCAGCTGCTGGACCCTTGGCTGGATTCTCTATCGGTCTTCTGCTTCTGCTGTTAGGTTTCTTCTTACCACCCATCGGTGGTGTTGGTGTTGTTGTTGACCCAGGAGTCTTTCATGAATCATTTCTTGCTGGAGGCATTGGTAAGTCAAATTTTGTATATTTTGAGTGTTCAGACGCATTTATGTGTGTGTACATGCACATCAATGAATCTCTATGTCTGCTTGTGCAGAATTGGGTTTCTTCTACCAGAGTTTTTTTGGCATACAATTCAACATTCTAACTTGCATGTCAGAGAATTCAGATATCTTACACAATTATCTCCAAGCGTGATTATTTTCCTTCATAACTCTATCCCTCAATTCATAGAAGTTAGGGAAAGTGAAATAGGACTCTACAAGCATCATCATGTCTTCTTCCTGGCAAACACCATAATGTATATTATCCATTTGTACTGCTTATTAGCGGATTATACAAGCACCATAACTACCCTCTTTGAGCTATTCATGTTTATTTCTTTCTGAAACAGGAGCTTGGCAGGTACAAAATGAGCATTTGATTCCTTAATACTTGCCTTTTCTATTTACCTTGGTTTCTGTCTTTCCAGCCTATTAATCTTGTAAGTAAGCATATTTTTCTTGATCATCTAGAGTGCTTCAGTTAAAACAATAATTAGATCCATTTCCAGGTAATCGATAAAATTTGCATAGTTTTGTTGTTCCAAGTATAATATTCAAGTAACATCCTTGTATAAATATTTTTGAGGAAATGAATATCAGATTCAAGGCTTACGTGTCTATTTTGTTTGGGTGTTCAGCGAAGCTTATTCTTGGAGACATTCTGAAAGAAGGATCTCCGTTATCTATCAATCCACTGGTTTTATGGGCCTGGGCAGGTCTCCTAATTAATGCTATAAATAGCATTCCTGCGGGGGAGCTTGATGGTGGTCGAATAGCATTTGCTTTATGGGGAAGAAAGGTACAAAATCAACTTTGAGAACCTGAAGGGCATGCTTACCGGAACATCTATTTTTATGTGTTCTACGTGCATGCTTTCGTAGTTTGATTATTCTTGTTTATGTTTATTGAGATTAAAATGAAATTTGAAGTAATACATAAAGGTTTCCCTAGTCTAATTGAATGACAAAATGTGTATCTATTCATCTTGGACCTCTGATAGATGTCATGGAACTCAGGAAAAGTTTTATTAAACAAAAAAGATCGTCGGCTAGGTTGTAGAGAAGGACGCTCAACTGTTTCTAGATTAAATTTGTCAAAAAAGGAAGAAGATATTGTGATTTTGTTTATGTCTTCATGGTGAAAACCTGGCTTCACTATTGGTTGCTGGCATGCTTATGTACACTCACTATATTGGCCTTTACATATTAATTCTTTGATACTGTACTTTTCATTACTGCTAGCTAACGAATATCATTTTTTAACGACTCACATCCTAGAGTTTTTTGACAAATACCTGACAGGATGTCCTCTGCTTTTTGTATCCCCCTGCCTTGTGGAGCTGACTTCCATCCATACTATTTCTTCTCCTTTGACTACTGCCTGTGAACATCAGTTTTTATGGAAAAAAAAAATGTTCAGTCAGATGGATACTATATTTGCAGAAATCTTAAGCTTAACACTTGTAAAGCATCCAGATAGCCAACTAGATGTATCTAATAGACAGATTACCTTAGTACAATCTTGGTTGAAGATCGACTTGTGACATCTATGACATAGAATCATAATTTTCTTCCCCAAACTTGTTTGATCCTTCACATGGTTTTCCTGCCTGTTGGATTGGAGCAATTATACACGTAAGAAAAGCATTTATACACAATTTAGTCTATTCATATCTTATTAGCTGCAAAAGTTGAATTTACTCTCTCTTATGGATCATAAATGTTGGTTTGAGCCAATTTACTATTATTGCTTGTCCAAGTCATCAATTAAAAATAGTTTGTGTTCTTATGCAGATCCTTTTCTGCTTGCCTTCTTATATTGTGGTTGAATATTCCTACTGATGGAAAACTACCTAATACTTGACAGGCATCAGCGCGGTTGACTGGTTTTGCTCTCGCATTACTTGGAATATCATCTCTTTTCAATGATATAGCATTCTATTGGGTAGCATTGATATTCTTTTTACAAAGGGGCCCGATTGCTCCTCTTGCTGAGGAGATCACAGAACCTGAGAACAAGTACATCGGCCTTGGAGTTGTAGTTTTACTTCTGGGATTGCTAATTTGTATACCTTACCCTTTTCCCTTCACCAATGAGGGAATGAATTTTGATCTGTGAATAATTAGTTTTATATCTTTGTTTCTCCCATCCATATATTGTTATTTGTTCCTCTTTGTTCTTTGAAAGTTTTGGCATATTGTGAATGAGAGTTGGTTTCAATTTACAGTAATTTGTTTGATAGGTCTCGCTATGGGATGCTATTCTCCCTCGTGGACTGGTCAAATAAGTATAAATATTTCATTATACGGCCTACTGTTGAGTGTAACTGGATGCGAGTATTTTTGGTTTCTAGAATGAAATCGCCATTGTCTAACAATGGAGTCCAGATTCATCAGCCAAGGAAGATCTAATGAGGGTTTGTCTGTAATTTATTATATATATTTTCTTATTTTAAAAAAGTGATTTGTTATATTTAATTTTCTAGATAATCGCTGGATTTTTAGGCTATGTTTAGTTTGAGATTAAGCTCTGTTTAGTGTTAATTTTTAATTTTAATTTTTTAGAGAGTAAACTTAATTAGATATAAAAAAAATATTTAGTTACTGAAGTAGTTCAAAAGTTCCTAAATCAGTTTAGGAGATTCCTAAACTCAAAACTTAACGAAGCCTAGCGACTCTGTGGACATGTTCCAGCATTATTGCCCATCGGTCAAACTCGTTGATGCGAAACTTCTAAAAGAAAATTGGCACATCATTACACTAGGTTCTTGCTTTCTGCTTTAGCAATTTAAATTCATTATAGGCGGCTCTTTACGTAGTCCGAGTTGGTCGCATGTCAATTCAGTTGACTCGGTAGCCATCTCTTTTATATGTAACAGATGAATCCACTTGTAATATAGTCTCCCTCAAGCACGTCGCAAACTCGCAACGTGCTCGTGGAATTGAAAAACCAACCATTAGAAATCAAGGCACGTAGACGTAGTCCACCACCAGAGAGGCACCAGTTTCTCTGCGAAATAGGAACATCCATCATAAATCATAATAACTTCCTTCCTTCGGAACTTTCCCTTCCATTCCCCTCCTAATAGGCCATATATTTGCGACGCGTACCTACTACTACTAGTACTAGTTTGTTGATCGACCTTTGTTTCTTTGTCTGCCTATTTTACTAACATCCATGGAAGCCCTAGCCTTTTCCCCTTCCAACATCCTCCGACGCCCTCCCACGGCATTCCCCGCCTTCACCACCCCCTTATGCCAGAGAGGCATCTCTCTCGGTTTCTCTAACCCCTCGCTTACTCCCTTCAAATTCAAATGCTCCTCCTCCCCCCATGATCCCGTCGTCGTACATGCTGCTAATTCTACCGGATTTCCAACTAATAATATTATTAATAGTAACAATACAGAGGCCGCCAATTTCTCGGAGGCGGCGAAGAAAGGCAACTTGGTCCCTCTCTGCGAATGCATCTTATCCGACCACCTCACGCCAGTGCTCGCTTACCGTTGTCTCGTCGACGACGATGACAAGGAGGCTCCCAGCTTCCTCTTCGAGTCAGTGGAGCAAGCCTCTCAGGGAACCAATGCGGTGAGCTCCCTCATAACATCGCCCTCTCCCAATGTCTTTTCTTCTGTCAAGGCACGGTAGAGTAGAGAGAGTTTAATGTTTCTCGTGGCTACTAGGGTCGTTATAGCGTGGTTGGGGCTCACCCGGTGATGGAGATCGTGGCTAAGGAGAGCAGGGTTACGATTATGGATCATGAGGAAGGTCAGACGTCGGAAGAGATGGTGGAGGATCCCATGCGGATCCCCCAGAGGATCTCGGAGAAATGGAGCCCTCAGTTGATGGATGAGCTCCCTGATGTCTTTTGCGGTTTACTACTCTCATTTCCCCCTTCTTCCTTTCTTGATCTCCGCTGCTCAGTGATGCTCAGTGTTTTATTGGGAAAAAAAAATGTTGTTGCAATTCTTCAATTTTTCTAGTTATGCTGGATACGCACATACCAGGAACCGATCAGATTTTCTGATAGTAGATTACGCTTAAATTAAATAATTAAAATTGCACTCTGCTACACTTTCTTTTTCTTTTCTTGCCTCAATTTTCAAATCATCTTTTTCTTCAAGTTATTTTTCATTTCCTTTTGTCATCGAAACATAAGAACATGTTTTCTGAATAATTATATGTAATCATCTACTCATTTCTCTCAATAAAAATTATACAGCCCAATTCAATTTCGTCAGTAAATGTTATGAAATTATATAAATATACAAAACATCTCTCAGTTTGTCTTCTTTCTATGTTTATAGTCTAGTGGAGCAAAATTTAGCGGAAAATATTGCAACAACTTTTTCTGAAACTTAAAATCTGTTTGCTAATCGTATTTTTCATTTTTCCTTTTTAGGTGGATGGGTTGGGTTCTTTTCATATGATACAGTGCGGTATGTTGAAAAGAAAAAGCTTCCATTCTCCAATGCTCCTCAGGACGATAGGAATCTTCCGGATGTTCATTTAGGTCTCTACAATAATGTAATAGTGTTTGATCATGTGGAAAAGGTATTTGTTCTTCACTCTTTTGTAGGTATAGATATTTAATCATCTTCCAAGAAATTTGGATTTTTATGCTACCATATTCATTATGAGGAATGGAAGAAAAACATAGGGTGCAACTACAAAATCATGTTGCTTTCAAAGCACATACCTGATTTCTTTCTGCTGATATGATGTTAAAATTCATGTCTGACTGTTCGTCTTATGACTTGTGAGCTATTCAGATTCTGGTCATGAGAATTGAGAACTTTAACCATTATCTGTTTACTATTTTTCTTTTTCTTTTTCTTCTTCTTCTTCTTCTTTTCTTTTCTCCATTCTCAATTTATAATGATATTCATTTTGCAATCATTGAGCTGACTTGGATTCTAATATTTGTCTCAGAAAGCATTTGTCATTCACTGGGTGCAAGTAGATCGATACTCTTCAATAGAGGATGCCTATCAAGATGGGAGGTCAAAGTTGGATCTTTTGCTGTCCAAAGTACACAACTTTAATGTGTGAGTAACTATAAAGTACATGTTGTGCATTGTCTAAGAAAATCTTCATTTAGCAGTTCCATTTTCTTCTGCTAATCTTTTTTTTAAGTTTCCTGTACTAGTCCAAAGCTGTCTGCAGGATCCGTAAAGTTACATACTCGCCAATTTGGTCCACCATTAAAGAAGTCATCAATGACAAGTGGTGAATATAAGAATGCTGTTATGCAGGCTAAGGAACATATTCTGTCAGGAGATATTTTCCAGATTGTCTTGAGTCAGCGTTTCGAGCGATGTACCATTGCAGAGCCGTTTGAGGTTTACCGAGCACTAAGAATTGTCAACCCAAGCCCATACATGACATATTTACAAGTGTGTCAGTTGTCTAGCAAACCTCTTGTTTTGCAACACTTTTCTGATAATTTACTGAATATGAACTTATTTTTCTTAGGCAAGAGGATGTATTCTTGTAGCATCAAGCCCAGAAATTCTTACTCGTGTGAAAAAGGTATGCCCAGATCTCTAATCATAGCTAAGAATAGTGAGCCCGTAATGATCTTTTTCCCTGTCCTCTCTGCTTCTAACCTAAAATCACGTAGTATATAGCTGCTGATGGCTTGCCATTTACATATCCCAAATGTACTTGGAATTTCTCTAATGATATGGACTAGTTAGTTAATTGGACTACTAATCATTTAAAATCTTCCATATTGATGGAAAACTGAGTCTGACCATACTGTTAATGATTAGATAGTCAATGTATCTATATTTAAGCATATCCCTGCTTTTTTAATACAAGTGAACTGATGAATTATGATGTACTGAAATTGTTGAACTTACACTCAAAAGTTTAAATTGGCATGGCATGTTGGACTCCATAATCAAGGAAACCATCAGAAATAATTTCATACCGACTAATAAATTCAGAAATTTTCTGTTGTAACTGAGGTACTTGACGGTTCATGTTAATATGGTGTAGAGCACCAGCTAGGCATCTTAAGGCCATTTTGGAGACTGGACAGTTAGGTGCCATACAACTCAGCAAATAAGACTAAATTGTTTGCTTATCTTGGCACTGTCTAATGGTGTGTATATTCTTTGCTCTTTGATTAGAATATATCTCTGCACTTTCTTATGCAAACTGAGATGATGTTGATCACTTGATTGTTTACATGAAAGCATTGATATTTTGAGGATTGGTATTCTGTAGCACTAAACATTAAGTTTGCAGCTTATATAATTTTTGTACCTTTCTTTTATCTATAGTTGGTTTTGACTTGTGTGGAGAAAGCAATGCATGCTGCATGGTGTTATGCTACTTTATTGATCACTCTTAAGTTCACAAAGTTACAATTATTTCCACGACAGATTTTGATACTCTGATAAATCCTCTAAACCTTATTTTGGATTGTTCTTGTGCATCTTCAAGTGGTTGCCTGAATCATCTATTCTGAAATCCCTTAAGTGGTATCTAGGTGGTTAAAGGGATCCTCGACTTGAGGACCTGGATTAACAACTTCTAGCATAGCTAGTTTGCTGGTACGGTGGTACCTACTTTTCATGGTATTTAACTGGAATATTTAAGAATATTACATTGACCATTATGCCCCATTGTTTTTTAAAAGTTCTTTCTATGGCTTATCTTATCACCTCAGGAACTTTATCCTTTTTACAGGGAAAGATCATTAACCGACCACTTGCTGGCACAGTTAGACGAGGAAAGGCAGAGAAGGAAGACAAGTTTCTGGAACAGCAGCTGCTGAATGATAAAAAGCAATGTGCTGAACACATTATGCTAGTAGATTTGGGAAGGAATGATGTTGGAAGGGTTGGTCTTTTTTTTTTTCTGTCAACTTTGACATATCACTCTTCAACAAAGTTTAATCAGGACACACTTTTCCATGTTGTCAAAAATATGTTTGCTATCATAATGTAAAAGTTAAGAATATCTACACTCTACAGCTAACAAATAGAACATTAGATATCATTGTTTTTGCCTTTTTGAGATTCTGCTCTTCTTTGCCTTTGCTTAAAGTTACTGTTCTTACAGGTCTCCAAGCCTGGTTCTGTAGAGGTGGAAAAGCTAATGAATGTTGAAAGATACTCCCATGTGATGCACATCAGCTCAACAGTAAGGCTCTTCTCTTACTATTTGCAGTTAGTAGTAAAGGTGATAATAAATACAGTAGTAACATGGATAGTTTAGATGCATGACCATAATGTTCAGCAATTAGAGATTTAGAAGTTCACCTATTCTCTACAATTCTGGATCCTATAACCTTTTTATGGATCACTCTTGACATTGATAGCCTTGTTCTTTCAGGCCTTGTTTGGTTTCCGGTTAAGAAAAAAATTTAGGGTAACTATTCTTTTTTTTACTCTTAAAATTGTACCTTTAATCTATAATATTTAGGATAGTGGTGTAATCGATACAAAATTGAGATAGAAGTATAAATAAGAAGTAAAAGTTGACTCAAATAAATTTAAATTAAAGTTTTCTTATTTTTCTACAGATACGTAATTTATATAATATACTTGTAGGTAGGCATTGAATACTTATAAGGATGCAATGCATACTTAGAAAGAAATGAGATAGGTGAAAAAGTTGAGTAGAAATTTTTTATTTATAGAATGAAACAGGTGGGTGGTAGGAGAGATGAGAAATGATTTTTAAAATAACTTTAGTCAAATCAAGTAAAGTCTAATTGGGCTTATGTGTAGAACAATTTGAATAGTATTTCTAATCTAAAATAGGAATAATTTAATGTTGGTTACAAATCTAGAATAGTGTTCCACTGTTCCTTAATCTAGAATATGAAAAAATATAATCTACTACGAAATGGGGGCTCAATATTTTTGGACACATGATGCTGGGAAAATTAAGCGGAAACTTTTAATTTATGGAATCAGATAGGTGAATGGTAGGAGAGATAAGAGATGATTTTAAAATAACTTTTGTCTAACCAAGTGAAAAATCCTAATTGGGCTTATGTTTAAAATAACTTGAATAGTGTTTCTAATCTATAATATAAATAATTTAATGTTTGGTTACAAATCTAGAGTAGTGTTCTTTAATCTGAAATATGAAAAGATATAACCTATAACTAAACGGGGGCTCAATGTTTTTGGACCATGGATTCTAGTTTTGGTCAATCCTGATCTCTTGTTGAAACTATATTAACAGGTTTCGGCCGGGTACTATTGATATTGATTTGTTTCGAGTCGAGATTAGTCGTATGAGAGATAAAGAAAGAGAGAGAAGAAGAGAGTTTGTGGGTTGCAGTAATAAGAGGAAGAGAGAGGGTAAGAGATAGGAGAGAGAGACATAGATAAAAAATTAAAAAACTATGCCGAAGAAGGAGAGAGGTGATAGTCGATAAGGGAAAGGGAGAGGGAGAGTCTTTTTTATGGGGAGAGTTAATAAGAGAGAGAGTTAGTGAGAGAGTTAGTAAGAGAGAGAGTTAGTGGGGGTAGAGAGTTTTTTAAGAGAGAGTTAATGAGAAAGAGAGTTTGATAAGAGAGAATTAATGAGAGAGAGAGGTAGTAGAAGAAAGAGTTAGTGAGGGAGAGTTAGTGGGGTAGAGAGTTTTTTAAGAGAAAGAGTTAGTGGGGTAGAGAGTTTTTTAAGAGATAATTAGTGGGAGAAAAGGTAATAATTTTTTATGTAAGAAAAGAAAGTGAGTTGTGCAAGGGGGAAGAGATAAAGATTAAGAAAATAGTATTTATTTTTTAATTTTTAAATTTATATATGAATAAATTTATATTTATATATTATTGTTATTATTTCTAAATTTATATTTATATATTATTGTTATTATTTCTAAAAAAATTTCTGTATTTTAAAATGCAGGTTGATATTGCTGATACCGTCGATACATATAATACATATCATTTTTTCGGACAACTGATCCCAATCCCAATTCCAATACGTAGAATTTTATTTTGGACATTCGGAAACATGATGCTAATACTATTATGATATTCTTTCATAATAACTCAAGGAAAGAAAAGAACCCTAATATAAATGTAGTACTTTTTGTGTATAAACTAGTAGATAGGTAAGAAAACTTTTATCAGGGTATGCAATATGCTTTTCATTTACCATAGTCTTATGAAATGCAAGCATTGTCTTGGATGTTGTTTAAACATTCTATGTTTATGTGGGAGTAAACCTGGAATACCAATTAATCACTATCTTTCTTTAACAAATAATGGCAACTAATTATTGTTGCTATAAACTGTTATTGTTGCTGTAATTCTTTTGACACATAGGATGAGATAGTAAATTATTTCCTTTGAAGTTAGGTTAAAAGATGAAAAATTGTCATTTAATATGATATGCTATTGATCATAGAAAAAGATATAATCGGAAATATACCATCTTCCTACAGGGTAAAGTTGTGGAAAGAAAAATGCAAGTTTGATGATTCTTTTTCCAGTGATTTTCTTCAGTTTTCTCTAGTGCATGAACGAATATCTTCCTTTTTCTCTTTTTTGCTTAAAATTACCATATTCTAGCGTAGTCAGGTTCATCTATGTTGCAGGCTTCTTAAAACTAAATTATCCATATGAAACTGGCCAGAAGCTAATGTAAATAATGTGGGCATATCCTTTTTTAGATTTTTGTTAATGGGTTCTTCATAATAAATGATGCAAAACTTTCTGATTGTTTGAATTATTGCAGGTTTCTGGAGAACTCTTTGGTCATCTAACCTGCTGGGATGTCTTACGTGCTGCGTTGCCAGTGGGAACAGTTAGTGGAGCTCCAAAGGTTAGTATTCTTGCCACTATTCTTTCATGTGAACATTTCTCTCTTTTGCACTTGTATGTTACATGATAACCATGCTGTTTATCCATTTTCAGCAGTGCCTATAGTAACTATCTTTTCAGCACTCTTTTTTGCGCAACCTTTCAGTGGTCATTTCAGCTTGGATATTCATGTCACCTTATTTTCCTTCTGTTTTTCATCAAATGCCTGCCCTTTCCCATCCATTGAATGCCAAAATTATAACTTTTTGGAAGATGCATGCAACCCTTCTTAGCATCACTTTTGGTTGGCAAATCAAATTTTTAGTCCTAAGACAGAAATATCTATTCCAACGTTCTAGTAAATTTTGCTTTTGCATAGACAATCCTTTTGTAGGCTAATCCTTATTGTGAGTTTGTGACCTTCCCTGTTACCAATGTGTGTCCAACTTTTTGCTTATGAATTTATTCTCGAATACCGTACTGCATGAACGTTGTTCTTCTTTCATCACCCATTGAGATTGTGGT
Source organism: Typha angustifolia (assembly GCF_048772165.1). Lineage (NCBI taxonomy): Eukaryota > Viridiplantae > Streptophyta > Magnoliopsida > Poales > Typhaceae > Typha > Typha angustifolia. The sequence continues at coordinate 17,826,482 of NC_133246.1, read as the reverse complement.
CTCATTCTCACAATTACGAACAACAGAGCGTCCACTCATAATGCAACTAGTGGGCAGTAGTTAATTTCAATTTTTTAATGTTCTTTTTGTGCTGTTGATTGACTTGCCATAATATCCTTGTCCACTGTGATTGCTCAACTTTGGGTTGACTGTGACTGATTTATGGAGACCAGGTAAAAGCCATGGAGCTAATTGATCAGTTGGAAGTCACAAGGCGGGGGCCGTATAGCGGCGGTTTTGGAGGCATATCATTCTCAGGTGACATGGACATAGCTCTCGCTCTCCGGACCATCGTCTTCCCCACTGGATCCAATACCATTGAGTCGTACAAAGACAAGAGGAATAAGCGGCAGGAATGGGTGGCACACCTTCAGGCTGGAGCGGGTATCGTGGCGGACAGTGACCCGGATGACGAGCAGCGAGAATGCGAGAACAAGGCTGCCGCTCTAGCTCGTGCAATTGATCTTGCTGAATCGGCTTTTGTAGATAACGTGTAGCCAAACTACCAGATCAATCAATATTATACGATTATATATAGAAATATTGTGTTTTGGGTCATCGTGTGCGAGGACAATTACCACCTCTCCTATTGTAATTGGAGAACAGTAAAGAATGCTATGAAAAAAGAAAAATTAAAAAAAAATTTAAAAGAGAACGTGGATCGACGATTGAGTTCTCTGCCACGTCCAAAGACTTAATAAATGCTTATGAGAAAGACATTCTATCTTCTTTCACTGTCGACAACATCGACACACAAAGGAAAGCAGATTATGTCCACCTTTATTTCGAAAAACAGAAACAAGAGGAGGAAAAGTTGCCATAGATCTTACGCTTTTCGTAATTTGTTTTTCCTGTTATTTTTCTGGTATCTTTGGTTACTGGCAACGAAATCAAAGCGCAAAGGCCTATTTGTATGTCACTTTCCTTGGTCTTCTGGCAGCTTCCGTTGGTTTAGGCTCTCCGTCTCCGTAGAAGTGGAGCCCGCCAAAAAGTGGATCACCTGGCCTTTTTCTATTATATATGGCCTCCCTCTATTGTTGTCTTCTTCCTCTTCTTGCTTGCTTTGCAAATTTCCTTGACGCCTCTCCCCCTCTCCTCTCCTCTCCTCTCCTCCCCTCTCCTCTCCTTTCCTCCCGCCTGCCTTTAGCCCTCCCTCTACAGAAAAGTTCAGCAGCTGGAAGGCTGCGGAAGGAAGGAGTAGGTCACAATTCTTCATCGGCGGTGGAGAATGTCTATGTCTACGAAGGTCGTGGATGAAGCATTCCGTGGTGTCGGCGATAAGAGGTCATCATTCTCTTCCTTCTTCCACTGCTCGGTCTCGGTTCCTATTATGGTTTCGTGATCGTTGATCAAGTACGTCTGAGCTCATTGACTGATCGGCCCTGCCGTCCTCTGTTTCATGTTTCTATTCTGAGACTGATACCTTCCCGGTAATTGTGCTCCATATGCATCCCCGTCCCAAGTAGGGGGAGCGCTTCTTCGTGGAGACTCTCCGTCAAATGCGTTGTAGAACATTACTAGTATACCGTAACAATTGCATCCTCGTTGGATCATTCTTTCTGATGCTTGGCTAATCTAAAAGTGTTCAATTAGATCGTCTTCTTCTTCCTAATATATTTCTTGCTTCTTTGATTGCAGTGGGTTGGAAGTATGGTGCATTGTGAATCTTCATCTGGTCCCCATTCCCAAATCTTCCCACGGGAAGTTCTTCTCTGGGAATACTTATATAATCTTGAACGTAAGTTAGTCGTCAACATCATACCTGTAACTAATGACTTCACACAGATGACCGTCCTTCTTTCTGCGTTCCAATTCCATTTTTTAAACCTGAGAGTTTCCCTTCTTGTTGCCATGCCACTAGGGCAGACAGTCGTGCTAAAAAATGGGCTTCATCATCATGATTTACACTACTGGATGGGGAAGGATGCGAAGGAGGTATGTATGCCAGACCAGTTGATTTTGTCCATCAATCCAGCATTAGATGCCTCCTTGATTTACACTACTCCTCTGCGTAGGCTGCTTGCACAATGGCATCAGACAAGGCAATTGAGTTAGATGCAGCCCTTGGCTCCCGTGCAGTCCAGTACAGGGAGGTCCAAGGATCAGAAATGGACAAGTTCTTGTCATATTTCAAGCCATGCATCATACCTATTGACGGACATTTCTCCTCACATCTTCAAGCCATGGGAGGACAACCCTATCAAATCACATTGTTTAGTTGCAAAGGAGACCACGTTGTTCATGTTAGAGAAGTAAGGGATAGGGAATATACATTTTAATCTTCATGTCCCAATCTGCAGACTTCCTGAGTTTAACAGCTATCTAACTAAAACTATATTGGGCTACCAAGGGAGAATCAATTTTTGTTTTAATGCTGTTCAGGTGCCATTTTCCCGTTCCTCCTTAAACCATAATAATGTCTTTGTACTCGACACAAATTCAAAGATTTTCCTATTCAGTGGCTGTAATTCTAGTACACAAGAAAGAGCCAGAGCTTTGGAGGTTGTTCAATACATAAAAGAGAATCAACATGGTGGAAGATGTGAAGTTGCAACCATAGGTAAGATCTTCTGATAGTTTCTAAAGAGAACTTCTGCTGCAACGTTTACTGCTCATCAATGCAGATGATGGGAAGCTGGTTGGAGATTCTGATGCTGGAGAGTTCTGGAACCTATTTGGAGGCTATGCCCCTATTCCACGAGATCCACCTTCTACAACTCAGGCAGAAGCTAATAATATTTCATCTAGGAAGCTTTTCTGGTAAAGCTTTGGTGTCTAAGTTTCAGCTGAAAAGCCTGTCTAACTGTTAAGCTAACAGTTTTAGTATATTTTTTTAAGACATCTAACTGCCAAGATACACTACTTGGTGAACAATTTATTTCTCCATTGAGTTATTTGACAGTTCCTTTATATTTCTAGGATCAACAAAGGAAAGCTGTTTCCCATTGAAACCCCTTCACTGGATAAAGCAATCCTGAGTTCAGATAATTGTTATATGTTGGATTGTGGTGCTGAAATATTTGTTTGGATGGGAAAGACGACGCTAATCTCCGAAAGGAAGACAAATGTCTCTGCTATAGAAGTAATAATTTTGTACTTTGCCTGATAGTACTGCATGATGTTCCTCCAAGAATCATTTTTCTTTTAAGCTTTTCTGTCCATACATGTTCACTTAGAGTGGTACGAATGTATTTCCAGGTGCATATAAATGTTAGTTGGACTACAATTGTTGTTATTGGAGAATGGCCAGCATAAGGGATTTAAAATTAGCTGGCTAGCATATCAAGTGATATATCTCCCACTCAACTGGGAATTCTATCTGAAAAAGAAGGGAGAAGTAGGAGGTATCAGAAGGCTGTTGCCCTTTTCTTCATATTGCAGTCAATCTTTAAGGTGATTTCTGCAGCATATTAAGTTATTAACTGGTCGCCTCCTCAATCCTTCTGCTTCTCCCTTCACCACTTCCTCTGTGCATCCTCACTTCAGATTCTTCCCGTTCAAAATGAAGCCACACGGTTCTAGCCGTTCACTTATCCATGTGCTCCAAATGCACTGGTTGTGTTAGATTGAAATATTCATTCAATAACTCGGAAAAACTTATGGAATGTGAATTGATTAATCTGTCATTGTATGTCTTGCTTTCATTGTTATAAGCTAATCCTGCATGAAGAAACTAAAATTTCTTGAAGTATGTCGACATCTATGCCCTTTTATCATATAGATGTTTGCTTTGCCTTCTGTGTACACCTTATTAACCAATTACCTTTCCTTCAGGACTATATGCACTCTCAAGGCAGGACAACAAGTACTCATACAACTTTCTTAACTGAAGGGTCTGAAATTGCTAAATTTAAGTCGTACTTTAATGGTTGGCCCCAAAATCTGACACCAAACTTGTATGTGCAAGGGCGAGGAAAAGTAGCAGGTTTATTTCCTAAATTGCTAGATTTCACAAATATTTTCTTTTTAACAATATCTCACAATGTCTTGTATGACATATGATATGTTTTATGTTTTTCTTATTCTGGTGGCAGCAATATTTAAGCATCAGGACTACGACATCAAGGAACTTCCTGAAGATAAAACTGAGCTGCTCATTGATTGTAATGGCACTCTAAAGGTAAATTGCCTTGTGTATCTGCAATTGTTTTGTGTTCCATAGCAGTATGTATTGATATGAAGTTACATATAGGATAGGTTTGGCTGGTGGATTCTGGTTCTGGTTTACTCCTTTCAACTATTGAACAGAACAAACTCTACAGTGGAGACTGCTATATCGTGCAGTATAGCTATCGTGGAAGCAAAAGAGATCATCACTTGTTTTATGCATGGTTTGGAAAGAGGAGCATATTGGTAATGATATCAGCTTTTTGAAAGGAGAACTTTCTCTTTTTAATATCCTGAGTTAGAATGACCTTTTAGAGTCAAAGGGCTCCCTTGTTGTCAGGATAGCTGAAACAAATCTCCTTAATTTTATACTTTGTATGTTAGTCATATACAACAGCCTAATCATCTACTAATAACAGATGGTTCACATGTCTACCAAAGAAACAGGGCAAAGAACTAGCTGTCTTTCTGTGACTTAGCGGTGCACATTCTCATAATATTTTCTCTTTTTGATGCTTTATCTAACCTATCATAGAACTTGGACTTCTTTAATATTGTCTGCAGGAAGATAGAAAAGATGCAGTCTCCATAATGACTAGCATGGTTGATTCAGTCAAGGGATACCCAGTTATGGTTTGTGCTCTTAATTCTACTATAGCTATGTTTTCTTAACAACAATGATTCTAGTCCTGATATCTATGTGATGTTATAAAATTATGCGCAATGAATTGGCCTACTATTGAGGCTGTCATTCCTGCTGTCTCTGCTGGAGTTGTGTGCTGCCTTATATATAGCTTACACCTAGTTGATTTTATTTTACTTTATCCCTAACCTACCAAGGTCTTTCTTTCAATCTGATGCAGGCACAGGTATTTGAAGGTAGAGAGCCTGATCTATTTTTCACTGTTTTCAAGTCACTGATCATATTCAAGGTTCATATAGATCTGTTTAGTTAGCTTCAGGTTATTTGGTTCGCATGGCCATTTGTGGATCAAATAAAGGGTGTAATGTTTGACTTCCTACTGTTGTTGGCATTGCCATTTAGGGGGGCATGGGCACAGCATACAAAAAGTCCATGTCACATAAAAGGGTCAAAGATGAAGATTGCAGGAAGGACAAAGCAGCCTTATTTCGAGTCCAGGGTTTGGGAAATCATAGTGTACAAGCTATCCAAGTTGATTTAGTAAGTAAGCATAATCCATTCAGTTACTTTAAATGTTTTCTACAACTAAATCATCATGTTGGAAGCTTGCTTTGTAAAGAGACATATTAAGTGAAGGCAGTCATAGTCATCTCCCTCCCCCAACTCTCCCATTAACTTATTCCTTATCTCATTTCCATTATATTCTTAAGTTAAAGTCTGATGATCAAGAAGGTCTGTGGAAGAGAGTTTGGAGGGATAAAAGGATGGGTGAAGGCCCTTTGCATATTTCTTGAGAATATGACTTAAAAACATGTATTTGAACAAAATCAACAAATTAATACCTTGGTTGCATGTGCCATATATTACTGAATTGAATTCGTGTATGTAAAGCTGAATGTTTTAAGTAGCATTTATCCAGAAGTTCATGAAAGAATCGATGATATGTACCATATATGAAGTATCATTAATTGATGATTAGAGTAACCCAACTGATGAGAAATAACAGCAGGAAACTAAGGAGCATCTATCTAATGCTTGTTTAGGTCTTTAAATTTTGGAACAGTCTAGATATGTTAACATATTTTGTTAGTTTCACGTAATTATAGTTGATTTTAAAGTATGCATTCCTTGTGTTGACTTTAATCTGTTTTCATAATTATGTGCAGAACTTTACTTTTATATTTATTCGCATCATTGATGTTAACAATCTATATCCATGATGGTCGTGCAATGGCATGGCTCGCCCCTGCGCCTTATGTATCACTGGCATGCATTATAATATATTTAATAAAAAATTTAGGATATTTAGAGATATTTTTGGGTCTTTAACACTTATATTATTTTTTGTAAATTACTTATTTTATTAAAGATAAAGCAATAATTAAATAGAAATATTATTCAACACATAATATAATTAAATATATTTATTAAAACTAATATTAATTGAACACTCCATAATATGATTGAATATTCCATAATAGAATTGAACACATAATATTAGTTGAATATAGAATGACAAGGTGAATCCAAGACTTTATTTGCTGGCATAAGAATAATATAAAAATATTGCATTAAATGCTATTGATAATCTTTAAAACTCATTCACTGATAGTATTACTTGTCATAACGTCTCACATAATTCATACAAATAAGAATTTTTTAATTCTCCTATGATATGAAATTCATAGTGAAAATACACAAAAACAATCAACATTGGCATCGGTACAGGCACACCATAAGCATATGCAAATTATGGATATGGAGTATAATAAGGACGTTGTAGTTTTGATTGGTGTGATTGATATAATGATAATGATGATGACTTATATTATCCTATAGGAGTATATTTCCTAATGTCTTGCTACCTAAAAACTCAAGTTCTTTCTTATTTAGATATAATCATGTTGAGTTTCAATTGGTCCCTTTCCGTTTTTTGTTTTTGATAAATTCTGCCTTGTGGTTGTCTAAGTCTAACCCTGTGGTCTTAATCTTGGGTAGCATGTACAAATTTTTTTTTATCTATAAATACAATGCCTCATAAAAGATTATGTAACAGGGACGCATACCTTATCTTCATCATCATTGACACCAAGTTGAGTATTGTCATTATCACCATCACCATCACCATCATCATCATCATCATCATCATCTTCATTATCTTTAGTTTCATCATCATGAATTTTATCTAAACCTTCTAAGGGATCAATTGATTGTGAAGATGGTTTAACTTGACTAGTAACTGGTCGTGAAGATCCAGCTTGATTAGTAGCTTGTCGTCCTTGTTCAATACCCAAATAACCACCACTAGCTTGGCCTCTAGAGGTCTGACTCCTTGTCTGACTTTGATGAGCTCGACCTAATATAAGACGGTCAAACTCCTGATCTGAGTCTTCGTAGTATTCTATTTAAGTATTCTTACGCCCATGTTGTACTTTCCTAGCAGACTGAGTCCACCCTACATGCTCCACATCGGCACAATGATCACCCAGCACAGCTCGGCATAGGGGTATGCTACTGGCACACCCTGTGTCACTACTGGCACAACCATCCTTGATCTGTATTAAATAATGTTTACATATTGTAGAAAAAGATTATGGTAACTAAAGCACTCGCAGCAAGCATTAGGTAGTGAGGTAATGGAAATGCAATTCTTCAGTTTGTAATAATATGCTCATTGCTTACCTGAATCTCAGGTTTCCACTTCACTCAACTCCTCACAGTGCTACATCTTGCAAGATGGAGATTTATTCTTCACTTGGACCGGAAACCTTTCTTCACCAAGTGACCATAATCTGCTCGACATGATGTTGGACTGGTTAAGTGTAAGTATCTTTTATGTCGCTTTCACTTCTTTTACCTGAAAATATAGAAAGATTCCCTTGGTTCTGTCCAAAGAAATTTATGTCTTTTTGGCTCATTCAGTTTTTGTGCTACAATGCTGTTGATCTAATTAATAGACAAGAGCTCAACTATGCTTGCAGATTTACTGATGGAAAATGTACTTTGAAGTTTCCTATTTTATCTATCAAGGAGTCCAAAAAAATTGTGTCAATTCATATGCGATTTTGATCTGTTATTATTTAGTCTTACCAACTTCTGCTAATCTACCTTTGAGATGCACAACAGAATAGGGAGAATCAGATTTCAATTAAGATTCCTTCTGGTGTGAGAGGATGTTTCCTACATTTGGTTTCAATGTTTCAGGACCCAACTATGAGTGACCAGCCATGAATCCAGAAGCAATGTCTAAGAGACACAAGCCAAATTTTAAAGTTAATTATCAGATTTTAATAGCCAACAGTTTCTTTTGTTTAATGCAAGACATGAATGAAAGTAACATCCTTAAATATAGTCTAGTAATAGATAATATAAATAGTGGCATGCTTGTAAGTTGACGTTATTACTGCAAAAATATATTTGGTCTGTTGAGTCTGTTTTCTTCTTGTTTCTTTGTCAAATAGAATTACTTATGTACTTAGTTTGATGGAACATTTCAATTTGTGTGTGTGTGTATATATATATATATAGTGACAAAATCAAGAAATTTTCTTGTAGTGTTTCCAATATTCAAGATAAGGAATGAAGTAGTGAAGCATTGCTTCTAGTGTCACTTCTGATAATTGAATACCTCTTAATTCCAAGGAAAGAAGAATATAGAGATCTTCTCCCTACCTATTTATTAATTGACACAAAAGAGAGATCCGACCCTTGATTCAATCAAGAGTATGAATGGAAGTTTGCAAAGTTCGCCTCACGAATCAGTTCAACCAGTGATTTATTCCAGGATTTTTCTCCACAATTGCTTCTCTCTTAATTTCAAACTCCTCTTGGTAGTTATAGGTACTTATCTCTTCATCTCTAATTCTCTATCCAAAACCTCTAACGATAATTTAACCACAGAGTTGTCTCTTCGTCAATATCCACACAACCCCCTAATTATAATAATTACATAGTACGTATTTATCTTTTCATCTATCCACTCAACCCCTAAACATAATTATAACTACATAGTTACCTCTTTATCTCTATCCACTCAACGCATAAGCGTAATTAATGGGAGGAGTTGCAAAATCCTAATTACTAATAAGTCCTTTAGTGCATAATAAAAGCTCTTAGAATGGTAACGAGAAACCAGTACCAGATATGACAAATGCTTTTTCACCTGCTGTCATAACCGTTAGATTGGGAATCTAAATTAGTAAGGGGTATTGAAGTATTTGCCAAAGATCTAACAGTAGAAAGATCAGTTATTCTGTAAAATTTTGGATGTCTTGAAATTAAGAAGCAACATTTTTCTAAACGTGAAAGTGAAACAAGAATATTAGGAGTTGAGACGGATAGTGGCCTCACATGGAAACAGAGAATAAGGAATGATTCAATTCATGACAAGCCAGAAGTAGGATCAATTGAGACTATGATGCAAAAAGGTCATTTGAAATGATTTGGATTTATCAAACCCAATCAGATAGTGCACCAGATATGTGATTCAATCAAGTAGCAGTTACCATAGGATGATAGGATTATAGGAGGAAACAAAGACTGAAAGGGACCTGGTGAGCAACTGCTAGAGAAGATATGAAGTCTGTTTTGGCCGAGGATTTTTCCATACACAGCTGAATGAGGACTCTTATAGCTGACCCCAGTTTATTCAGACAGAAGATTTTTATTGTTGTTTTATCCTTATATAGTTAGACAGATAATTTGATCTATAATTGTTGCTTCCATCAAAAGTTTTTCTTGCATATCAAGCAGACATATATTTGCAATATTGTCATTGGTAGTAGTTTGTGACTTAAAATGTCTTATAATTCACATATTAATTATCTTTATAAATAGTTGTTCCTCAATTAGTGGTATCTTGTATTGTTCTTCTATCTAACCTTTGTTACTGTTGCAGCCTCTGAAACAATCTATATCAATTAGGGAAGGTTCTGAATCAGATCACTTCTGGAATATTTTAGGTGGAAAATCAGAGTATCCAAAGGAAAAGCACAATAGAGGCTGCAGCGAAGGTCCACATTTATTTACTTGTGTGTTTAAAGAAGGTATTTGCCGTATAATTTGGCGGTAACTTTCCTGGCAACACATAATGCCTTTTTTCCTCATTCAGATTTCCATCAGCTTTATATTGATCTTAAGAGCATCACTAATGCTGTATGATTTTCTTGCTGTCATTTGGCTGATCATCTTCAGGCTCTTATAAGGTAATCTTCACTTTATGAAACAAATTCTTTGATTGCTAAGGACTGAAACAATACACTTAACAACATATGATAGCTCTAATATTTGAAAATAATCCTATAAGTTCATACAAACATTTTAGACAATTTGTCCTTCTGTCTTTCTAGTGTCTACTGCTATAAATATGTCAGAGTTCCTTATCCTTTCAGAATTACTGCGACAATTTGAAAGGTTGGATACTTGGGTCTATGTCTATGCTCACTACTGAATTTCCACAATAGTTGTGTTATTTTCCTTAGAAAGAAGATTTGCCTTTTATTCAGACTGCTAGCTGAATTCGTACTCTATAAAACTTTTCCCACTTAAAGGACTTCTTCCCTAGTCAAGCTTCAACTATCTTTTCTTGTGTTAATGTTGTGTTAGTTTGCTTGATCCTTGATATGAGCTAGTAAATCTCGGCGAACAAATTCTTATATAACTGTCAATGGCGTACATATCAAAATGGGGGATGATAATAGACAGATCTTCATTATATAGTCATTCCTAAGCAAAGACAATAAGAAATTGTGTCAATAAACTTTGGTATGATATGTTCAGCTGCAGCTTATAATGGTTAAAGTAGCCTATGAGGGGCATCACCTTCCTATCTACATATAGCTCATGCTATGTGTGAGATAACAATGGAATAAAGGCAATAGAAACATGTAGAGCATAACGTTAGATGTGAGCCTATACGTCTCAGATCTCCAACAATTGAAGGAAAATAAAAGGTGATTCATTTATCTATACATGCAAAATCAAAGGAAAATAGTTATTGCACTATTAGTTTTCATAAAGTTACACTTGCACATGCTTGTATGTAAATTTAGATTCTGCTAGATAACAAGTGCAAAAAATAATAATAATAATAATAATAATAAATGCTCAAAGCCTCAAACTAATTTTCAGCATATGTAGCCACACAAGATGCCAAGTCATCAGTTCTGATTGATATATCTAGGGGAAGGAGATATTCAATTTTACTCAAGATGATTTAACTACTGAAGATGCACTGATACTGGACTGTGGTAATGAAGTGTATGTTTGGGTTGGACTACATGCAAATATTACATCCAATGAACAAGCATTTGATCTTGGAAAGGTCATATTACTTCCTAATATTGATATTTCTTTCCACCTGTAGTTTCGAATCTCATGTCCTTGACAGTTGACATACTTTGTTTCACTTCCAGAAATTCCTAGAGGCAGACATTCTTTTAGAAGGGCGATCAATGGATACAGCTACATATGTTATCACAGAAGGGAATGAGCCTTCCTTCTTCACTTGTTTTTTTAGTTGGGATACTGCGAAGGCATATGTATGTATGTCATATTTTATGGTGTAGTACTATTGCTGTTTGACTTCCTGTTGTTTCAAATTTCAACTGTTTTCATGCCCTGTCTCAATTTCACTATCATTTGCTTATAAGGGCAAAATAGTTGTGATTTAAAAAGTTTCCAATTCTTGGCACAAATTGATTAAACCTGCAATTTCCTTATTACTTGTTGATATTTGATTTCTAATGCTGACAGATGCATGGAAACTCGTTTGAGAGGAAATTGGCATTCTTGAAAGGATCTTCAGCGAAAATGGAGGTTAGATATCTTCTTTGTTGGTTTTGCTCATGACAGAGTCCAGCTTATCACTGTTCAGTACCACAGTCACATTTATCTAAAACAATTGCAAAGTTCTCTTCTTTTGGTTGACCTCTATGATCATGTTGTGCAAGGTTAGGTATCAAATTGATGGTGAAAAAGCATGAAGAAAGCATAATTCGAATCAATCTAATTAAGTAAATAACAAACAAATTTGGATATGAAAATTTGGTCTCATTTTCTGTACATTTGTGTCTAAGACGATCTACTTATTTACTAATTTAATCTTCAACTGCTAAAATATCTAAACTAATAAGAGATCTAGGTAGATAATTGAATATGGGGCTATTCAGTATGTTCTCACAACTTCGCCTCTTTTTTTTTTGTAATGCCACTGTAAGACATGGTTTCTCCTTTTATGCGGAATTAAAAGTTTCTTACTCCTGTATTATAGCCTCTACAGGTTTTGTACATCTCGAATGCTAGTTCCACTCATCTGTTTCAAAATGACAAATGATCCTTTATTGCATTTTTACCAGCGAAAGCAATCTTGTTAAACTTAATTGTGAGTTTATTTTTTGAGTGCTTACTGAAGTTGGTTCTACAGACACCTGATAAAGGTTTGCGGAAGTCATTTAGAAGATATTCTTCTGATTCTACAGCTGACCATTCAATCAGAAAAACAGTCTACTCTAAAGGGTTGCATGAAAGGGAAGGGTTGGCTGCATGTATTGTTTCGCCAGAATTTGGTTCTCCAAAGAGTCATCTGTTGTCCATCCCAACTGCAGTAGCAAAGCAAATATTTCCAGCTTCTTCTAGTCATCCTACTCATGCAGTTTCCCCAAAGTTGCACGTGACAAATTTTCATTTATCTCTAGATAGTCTTGCAAAAGGTAGTTTATATCACACTAATTTTCTCAATAGAATGACTTGTTATCCAGTTACTCTTCTGGTTTCCCTGATTTAGTTCGTACTTTCTTATTATGCAAATTTGACTTCATATGGCACATGGAGACCTGGTAAATGAACCGAGGAACTTAACTAGTGCCCAATCCATCATTACCGTAACTTCTAATGACATGCGTGGTTAATTTTTACCATGTATTGGTTATCAATATTACACTTTTGTAAGCATCTATGCTAGGTCAGACAGCTAATATCGTAATCAAACAAGCTGAGTGTTTCTTTAAGAGAGTTGTTATCCACTTCCTATGTTTTCCCATTTCAGATGGATCAACAGAGTCTCTATCAGCTGCTCAAGAGTTGGATCCAAACTTGAGAAATCTTGACAAAGCGACTGTTGTGGACCATGAAGAGAATGCAGATCCTGGGTGGAAATTTTTTTCTTATGAGCAGCTTAAGGTTCCTTCAAGAATGTCAATGACAGGCATAGACATGACAAGATTAGAGGTAATTTTCTCAGAACATTCAGGATTAAACATTTTAAACAACAGATGATTTGATAGAATCTGTTATTCTAGTTTGTGGTAGGATTTGCTTTCTAACTAGTTGAAGCTTTGACCTATTATATATCAACCTAACAGGTAGATTAAAGACCTACTTGATACTCTGATATCTGTTAGTAGTTATCACATGTTCTTTGGTTTACAGAAAGAATGAACAGATAGAACTATGCTTAGGTTAGTATTCAGGTTGTCTGTGAGGTATCCTTTGAAAAGCATTATAACTTGGCCTTATCTATTGTTGATTAGTGCTGCAGTTTACGCAAGGTTTGATAAATGCTCACTAATCCAGCCGGCATGCTGGCATTATCATGGGATTTGGCTTGATATGGCATATAGCCTGATATTTCTCAAGATATTACAATATTACTATGTACAACAACAATAGCAACAGCAATAACAACCATTAAGACTGGAGTCTTACTATTCGGGTTGAGCAATATGGACTCTTTTCCTCTACTTTTCTCTATGTAGTGGAAAGATCTCTTTCAGATCAAGTGTTATGACCTTTTAGAATGACTAAGAACAAGATGAACACTTTTTGTAATGGACAGGCTTATCTATCTAAGGAGGAGTTTCAAGAGAAATTTGGAGTGACCAAGAAAGCATTTTACAAGTTGCCTAAATGGAGGCAGAGCAAGCTAAAATCAGATCTCAAACTTTTCTAAGGTACAATTTCTTTGCGTATTTGATGAATTTGAAGAGTTCTTGCTACAAAGATCTTACCATTTTGAATTATACAATCTCAAAACTTCTGGGTATATACAATCTGAAAAGTAACCAAATTATGGATATAATTTCTGCTCTGTTTGTATTGGCTACTTGTGTACATAGATGTAGAAAAAAAAGATATCACTGATTATTTTTTGTTGGCTTGTAATTTGAAAACATAGAAAGCAAGGAAAGAATCTAGCTGTCATCAAATGTTTGTAACTTCATATGATGACACTGTCTGAGAATAGGAGCTCTTGTTAGCTCAGTAATAGTAAGATCTCTTTGTGAGGGACATGTATTCAAGCAAGGCATTGTTTGCTCACCAATTTACTCTAAAAGTTTTAGCCGTTAAAGAAAGATAGCTCTTATATTTGTAGTCTAATGCTCTCATTTATTTGTAGGCTTGACACAATTTGATAGGCTAAAAAGGTGGACTTGAGTTAAATGAATAGTAGGCAAAGATATCTATTGCAGAATTTGAACTCATGAGCTTTTATTTTGATACCATGTTAACTCACTAATTATTTTAAAATCTTATGCTGCTAGAAAAGATGATAGTCCTTATATTTATAGTCCCCTAGGCATTAAAAAAATACTTAAAAAGCTATTCCTGTTAGAAGAGATAGATTGCATACTTGTTTAGCCTACTCATTTTTACCACCTATTGAATCTTTTGTTACCATGGTCAGTTTAATATAACTTGGTCAGTAGTTATGGGCTCTGTTCTGATAATTGATGAAAGTTCTGTGCCTCAATGCAGGAGGCAAGGACTTCGGCAATCACGGCTGTCTTATGCTGAGGCGTGAGTAAAGAACATCTGAAGCTTCAAACGGGAGACTATGATCACTTATCTAAGTGCTTACATAATTGCTATGTCATGTCATGTCATGTTCTTTTCTGTAACAACTAAATTTATCTAACTTAGTATCACCGTACGAGAGTAGTAGCTAAGATTAGTGGTGTTGCAGTCATGCTGGAACCCGGTGGCAGTTGTGAATCGGTTTTCTCTCAAAAACATAGTCATAATTCAGTGGAGTCATCCTTTTCTTTCACGGATACATGACCAAATTCTATGACCATACAAAATTTAGGCTTTGTATTACCAATTCTATGACCATACAAAATTTAGGCTTTGTATGACCAATTCTACTGGGATATATTTTTCCTTGTATGTTATTGATGGGAACTTAAATCTAAAGTTTTGTGAAAGCCATAGACGTCAAATCTGCAGCGCTTCCATGTCAAATCTCCGTGCACCTTTTTGTTCCGAGAGCTGCTCTGCCTGCGTGCAGCTACAGCATGTTTTTCTTTTCTTTTTCTTTTTCTTTTTCATTTGTTTTTTTGTGTTTTTTCCTGCTTTTCTTTTGTCTAATTTTGATGCCGGCCAACAACTTCGTTGAGGTCTTCTTTTTTGTCGCCTCAATATCTGTGAACGATTGTAGTATTTTTCTTGGTTGGAGATACTTCTGTTTGTCTATTTTCTTTTTTCTTAAGTTACTTCTGTTTTATATGCTAAGCCCCCGTAAATCTGGGATTAAGTTTGTCAACGAATGAAGTAATTCGTCATCAATTTTAAATGGTGCTACTATTGATTTGGTGGTGGAAACACACTCACATGCAATCTCATGAAAATCTAAATTCCACAGGAACTATGTCAGGATTTTCATCTTCTGCTCCGCGCAAAACAAAGATCAAATGTGTTGGAATAACAACACACGACCAGACCACTTCCTAAAGCTAAATCAATAGCACACTCTATGGGTCACGCCGTGAGAAAGAAGACAATTCTAACCATTGAAGAGTACCTGGCTTTGGAAATAAGCATTAACACCACTAGAATAAACCAGATCATTAGTGGACAACAGAAGAGACAAGAGGACAGGAAGGAATCTCATTAGGTTATCCAGTTGCTTCTACTGCCAATTTGTAGATGAAACTGATATATTTAAGGGCACAGACCCAAGTTAAAGCACCAATCAACAGTAACCGGCTTAATGGTTCAGACTTGTCATCTGTTGAGCAGTCCGGATTGCTTCTATTGCCAATTTGTAGATGAAACTGATATATTTAAGGGCACACACCCCAGATAGAGCACCAGTCAACAGTAATCAGCTTAATGGTTCAGACTTGTCATCTGTTGAGCAGTCCGGAAGGGGAGGACTTAGTCCCTTTCTCGCTGACAAAATCATCTTCAACTTCAGTTACATTCACGCAGATCATAGTATTATTGACACTTTGTTCAGAGCTGGCATTGCTGCTTGTAGCAAGAGGAGAGTCTGAGACACTAACTGGCCTGCTTCTTGTAGGGCCAGACCTCACACTGTACATAGAGGATGCTGGAATGTTCGTCATCAGTGGGCGTAAGTTGTTTGGTATACTGCGCCTTATATCCTGCATATACATTATTTACTATCAGAACTATAACATAGAAGCGAAATGCTAAAACAGAAGAATATGGATAGTAAGCACATATGTGCAAAGTTTAAGCAAATAACCAGCAAAAGATGAAAGACAAGTGTACCATATGCCTCAATGCCATATCCAGTGACTTTTTTGATAGTGTTCTCCCAAAGCCAGCACCATCTGGTGACACTGATGATTTCCCAGAAATATTGTTGTGATTTGACCTCTGATCATCTTGCTTTGGTGGTACCAATCTTCTCATGTTCACTACCCTTTCAACCATCTTATTTCCAATTTGAATTGGGTTTGCACTGTCAGCACCATTTACATGCGATCTACTTACTGTTGGAACAGAACACCCTTTGGGGGCATTAACATTTGGAGCTCTTCCTCTGGATGGAGAACAAGACTGCCGTCTCTGTCGACCATTTGGTCCAGCCTCAACAGAAGAAGATCTAGAGCTGGGTGCTCTAGGTCTACTCCGAGAAGCAGAAGAAGGCCTTTCAGGTAATGATGTTCTCAGATTTGGAGGTGCATCAAGTGAAAAGCCAGGCATTTCAGAGGGTTTCCATGGCCTAGATCTTACAGTGGGGGAGCTGCCACGAGATGGTACAGAACTTTTTGTAATTGTGGGGCCCGACTTTGTGAGAGAAGAAGACTGACCTGGTGGAGCTGAACTACCAATTTGAGTAGATGGGGTTGAAGGCCGTCTTGTTGGGGTTGCTGATCTCGCTGAAGGCCTATTTTGTGCTGGTATGGAAGGCCTTGATGTGGGTGTGGAAGATCTGACAGGTGTTGAGGATCTTGCTGGAGGAACTAAAGGCTTTGCAGGTACAGTTGCACGAGAAGTAGGAGTTGAAGCTCTCGAAGGTTTAGAAGAAGTGGCTAATGCCTGGCGTCCAGTTGGGGTTGCTGGTCTTGACGTATTATGATTGGGACCTCCAGATGATGATGGCCTCCGAGTTGTAAGAGATGATGAACCCAAGCTAGAGGATGCTGCCATTTGTCTTGGCAAAGAATTGGTTCTTGACGAAGAATCTGAAGGATTAGCTAACTGAAGACAGAATAATACAAGAATACAAGGACATGAACGTCAAACCAAAGTTATGAAGCCAAGTGGCTATCTTTAAGAAATATAACATTTTGATACAGCTACTTCATTGCCAGAAATAGAATGTTATGATCAAATCTGCCCAATTAGTATGTGAATTTAAACTAGCTTATAATGCCCAAGCTACCGTAAGAAAAGAAAAAGATTACAACATCAAAAGAACATGCACACATTAAATGCAACGGAGATAGGATAAGCAAACAAAATCTGCCCAGTTTCTTTAGTACTAAAATAATTCATCAAAGATAGCGCCTATAGGAAAATTCCAGGTTGAAAAAATCACATAGATACTAACACAGCTAGAGAGATCAGATTAAATGCAAACCATAAACTTTTAGCAATGAAGAACAGCAACAAGCTGCCTAAGTATCAATACAAATGAGATAAATCCATTGGAAGAAGAAACTTGCTGACGACAACCTAGTTAATCTTCACACTCTAAAGAAGAAAAAATTTGGCAATTGAGAATCTTACAAAGAGAAGCAAATGACCAATCAACTTAGGGTAATAAAAGACAGTATCTGCTGATACATAACTCAGCATTTATGGTGAAGCAAATTGAAAAATAGCACAACATGGATAGGCACATTGATAAAATACATAACTAGCCAATCAACATTCTTGTGAAGTAAGAAAAGAAGGGTTTCCAATGGACTTAAGCATGCAAATTGTGAGAAATATAGAGGGAAAACTGATGAATTCTTTCCAAATATATAGAATATTTTTTCACAACAGTGCCAGTTTCTTTAGCTTGTAGAAATTTTCAGAGTTCCACATGTTAATACAACATAACATTGTATCGATAACAACCAAGAACATTAAGAGCTAGAAGCAGGGCAACATATTGAACATGGAATCAAGATTAAGGTCTAGCTGCTCAAATTACAGCAATAAAGAAAAAAAAAAACAAGAGTTCAGAAGGCCTTAACAGATCAACCACCGGTTGACCTTTTATGAATACAGGAATTCACTACCACCAGCAAACAAGACAAATCAGAAAGGTGCACAAAACTGCACAAGTGCACCATATATATAGGAACGTGAGAACACTCTAAAGCATGGCATGCACATTAATATAGAAGGACAAAAGCTGTATTAATCAAAGTGCTCACCCTTGATTTCAGAGCAGTGGGCCGAGATTTTGGAGTCACAATATGGCATCCAGGAGACTTTTTTGACTCAGCCTCCAGAGAAGGAAAAAGTGGAGTCCCAGGTGGCGTAAGAAGCCTGAGAAAAGAACGACATCTCCCAAGAACAAATTAAAAAAAGATTCATAACACCTCACAATAAGTTCAGCATGGCAGTAGTCCCAAAGTAGATGGCAGAGCATATGTTTATGTAAGTGCATGTTGAAGTTTATCCAACCATAAAAATCTTAAGTCTGCTTACTATTACTGAAAATAAGCCAAGAAGTTTTAGACAACTATCCTGCAACAAAGCAAAGTTGATGCTTACTTCTGTGCATGCTAAATGCTAAATGCAGTTGATCTTTAGCTCTATTAGCCTTTTACTATTCCTCAAAATAACTGAGAACATAAAAGGAGATTATTACTTTCTCAGGGAAAACATTTATCTGAAAATTATCTGACAACTAGGTTTCTAAACTATGAAAGCTACACATGCATGTTAGCAACTATCCAGGAGCTTAGAGAAGTCATTTTTGAGCATAGGTTGAAGAATTGTGTCGGCACTCTCAAGCTAGCAGCGATAACTAATTAAGCATACCTCTTTCTGCGCTAGTCAGTTGGGTATTCAAAACAAAAATAAAAATGCTATCGCTGACTCGTAAGAATAGTAGGAATGTAGGAGAAGTTACCAGTCATAGTCATTCTTATCACTGTCGGAGTTAAGGAAATCGTCTATTCCAGCCCTGCGTGCAGGGGTGGTAGACACGATCTTGAAAATGGGAGCACTCCCAGGTTTAGCCCCTGTGACAAAAAGGCGCAGTAGATGAACAACAAAGAAGTGAGCACAAGGAAATAGCAAATAGGGTTCACCCAAGCACAGGTGGAAGAGAGGGAAGTGATCAGGAGTAGGGGTGCGCCTCGGCGAAGAAATTCTACAGTAGGGGCACAGAGAGAGAGAGAGAGAGAGAGAGAGAGAGAGAGAGAGAGAGAGAGAGAGAGAGAGAGAGAGAGAGAGAGAGAGACCGAGTGGTGGATCGAGTTCCTCAGAGGAGTTGTGAAGGAGGAGGAGGCTATTGCTTCGTTCCTTCTCCTTGTCACGCCTGCGCATTTCGAGGAAGAGGGCCAGCTCCTCGTCCTTCTCCTTTATCACTGCTCCCAGGGTTCTCCCACCCGGCTCACTTGCTGACCCCCTTACGCTCCTCCGATTCATCTCTCTCCCCTCTCCGGACCAAGGCAGAGCAGCTGGCTCCCGATGGGTCCTGATCTTACTTATCCAACAGCTCACTCCAATATCATCAGCTCACCCTAGCTACCTACCTTGAAGAAGAGCAGAAGAATGAGGGGGGAAAGCAATGAGCAACATAGATCTCCCATTGGCCGAGCAGGAAAGGAGAAGACGAAGCAAGACAGAACAATGTAGGCAGAGAGGGGGAGGGGGATACCTTTTGAAAAAAAAAACCATTGCGTTTCTCATCGGCTACTGAAGGCGAGCGAGCTACCACGGGACAACGAGAGAGTTCTGTTTTGTTGGATCTGACTGACAACGAAGCGAGAGAGGGTGGAGAGATTTCACCAGGTATATCTGCCCACTCCTGCCATTTTCGAAAGGAAGGAAGGAAGGACGTCTTAAGGATTAAGGAGAGAAAGAGAAGGGAGGAAGAAAAAAAATTTAGCGAGAAATGTGGGTGGGAAAAATTTAAGGTAAGCTTAGTTCCTTCCAGTGTGCAAGGACTTTTAAGGACCTCAGCCCAGGTCACATTTTGTCCACTTTCACCTCGGATTTGTAGGAAATTACGACACATACCTAAACACAACCAATTGTTTGCCTTAAATTCACTCTACCCTATAACTGTATAGATATTATTATTCATTTACGATTATATTCAAACTGATTATTTTTAAAATATATTTGACTAAATTTTTTTTTTAAATTTGAAAATATTTATATTAAAAATCAATTTTAATTTTAATTTTAATTTTAAATCAGCTTGATCGCATTTTAAATTAATAAAAATACGACTCCAATTGAATCGCATTTATTATATCTGTATCATCTGAATAATTTATTAGTATCATCTTAAATATGTTGAAAATTTTTATTTAATTATCTATAAGTTTTGTATTTAAAATAATTAGACTTGCGACAAAATAAAAACTATAGTTCTATATAATACTGAAAATAAATTTAAGTTTAATAAACCATTTGGAGGTAAAAATGTAATTTCCCCGTTAATTTATTATCCCACCGTCCAACATTCTCTCTCTCTCAGATCCATCCGATCAAATCTCGGTCTCTCCTCCTCCTCAGTCCTCGCACACAAACACACCTACACTCTATTTTCCTCCGCCAATAGTTAGAAACCACAACTGCAACCGCAACCGCGTTCCTTTCCCCCCTCTTTCTCTCACCCCCCAATTCGTCCCTCTCCCGTGTCGAGTCTTGTGTTCTCGTCTACGCGATTCCATTCCCGTTGTCGGTCGGTTGGTTTGTTGATGCGGCTTGGTCTCCTTCGTCCCGACCAACCGCAATCGCCGAGGAAATCATAAGAATAGCAGCAATGGGATCGATCTGGAGCGTGGGCGATGGGCCGGAGCTGAGCCATATCTCCATGGCTCTCTTCTTTGCCCTCGCCTTCTTCTGTGCCCGCTTCCTGCTCGACCGCTTCCTCTACCAGGTACTACCGACTCGCCATCGCAAATGCCGGCCCCTTCCTCTCTTCTTGATCACTTCTTGCTTCATTCCTTTTCACTATTTTACTTCCCTTTAACATTTACTTCTTGCTTTCTTCTTTCTTATGGGATCTTGATCTCTCTCTCTCTCTCTGAGCACTCACTGTGCGTTGATAGTCATGCACGAGATAAGGGCTTCCTCGAAGCCATGTGATCTAAAACTTCATTTTTCCCTTTACTTTTTTCCTCTTAAGGGAAAAGATGGAGCAATCCAATTTATGGTTCTTGAACACCTCCACGTGATCTATAGCTTTATGGATATGCTGTCTTGTTTTGGACCGTGATGTTTATATCCAGCATAGATACGTATGATACCTGCATTGTCCTACATAAGAAGAACTATTTATTCGTTGCAATTATATGAAGATCTTTTAGTTCCTATACATATATGAAAATTTGATGCAGGAACAACAATTATTTTTACACCTGTTTGCTCGTGTATAGGTCTCTTGGTTTGTAAATATAAATATCTTTTGTTTTGGCCTTTGGGTTTCCGAGATCCAACCATTAGTATGTTATTTCACGTCTCGGCATACTTATGAATGCAAAATAATCCAAAAATGCTTTTTTGAGGCTTTATTCTCAAACTTTTTGCTTACTAATATAATGATATTTCTTTTATATATTCGTTATCACCACAATGCTGATTTAATGCATACTTTCTGCTCAAATTTAGATGAATTCATCTAATTTTTATTATTTAACATCAATTTCATGCATTTCCACCTGGTGTTTCGTCAATTTTCATAGTAGAATTGCTACTTATCCAAGGATTTCAATTTACAAATGGTTTCTTGGAGAATGTTCTGTCATTTTGCGATACATATGGTCTTCACTTTTGTCTATGTGGTCATCAGTTTTTGTATACTTGAGCATCTTACTGTAAGATTCTTACGTACAACTATGTTCAATTTAGCCTGTCGCTATCAGAATGTTGAGCAGTAAGGCTGGTAAACTGATGAATGATGATACAAGGCAGTCCAAGATTTTGAAGTTTTCTGAGTCAATGTGGAAGCTGACATATTATGCAACTGTGCAAGCATGGTTTCTTTTGATAATGCAACAGGAGCCTTGGTCATTGGATACAAAGGAGTACTTCAGAGGGTGGCCAAATCAAGAATTGAAGTGAGTTCAAAATTTCCCTTCCTTCCTATTGTGCTTTATTTCCCTTAGTATTCTGGTAGTTCATAAATGTCTGATGACATATAACTAGGTAAGCGTATAGTCCTCAATAATATGCACACAGGTTTCAGTTGCTTGATTCATCTTCTTCAACTTTTTTGTTGGTTATGCTTTTAATGATAAACCATGTTTGCCATTGCTGGACCATGGAGGTGATGATTCTGCTATAATGGTTTGTTTCCCATGTAAGTTCAGTATTTGCTGGAAATTTGTCAAAGTGGACAAAAGAGCAATCGGTTATGTGTTATACCATGTTTCTGCAGCATGTTCATTCTTCATGTCATATTGTTGTTCATAGTTTATCCATGCCACAAGATGTAAAAGTACTGGTCATGGAGTCCTTGGCAGACCCAAAAGAAGTCAGCAAAAACAAATAAAAATGATCATTCCACAATATGCAGAAGTACTGGATTTGACTCACAAAACAACCTCTCTGATGAGATTAAGGGTGCATATGACTTGCCCTTCTCAGACCCATAATGTTGGTAACAAGTATCTCGACACCCTTCTTTCTTTGTGGTTCTTCTGAATAAGTCATGTTTGCAGTTTGCACCAATCAATGGTGGAGTTTGCATGTTGTGTGCACCACTGATCCATGAGAAACAAGGAAATAGGAATCCCACACTATCTCAATTTTTTACCTAGGAGAAGTATATAAGGAAAATAGATTGAAGAGCGAGAAGTGCGTGACTTATAAATTGCAGGAAAGTGGTCATTTTCTTCCTGTGGGAATTAATTTGCAGCAGCATGTCCGTTATATATATATATAAGTGGTAGTTTGCAACTGATATAATCACCTAAGAGGAAGGATACCACCCAGACATTGCCACTGTATAACAGTTTTCTCCTTGTTGTGACCTAAAAGGAGGATATCCAATCATTTAGTTAAAACTTCCATGTTGCCATGTCATCTGAATGAATTGAGAGGTGCTCTTTCTGGGTCACTTCTTAGGACCACCCAAACTAAATAACCCATAGAGATTCAACATCAGAACCTGCACAATCAATAATTAGTGACTTACAAGAGTTAGAATTTGCTTCTCTGACATTCACTTCCAGTGATCAGTTGTACACTTTATCATGCATAAATTGGTTATACCAGTAGATTGTAATATGAATATCCATTCCATTTCAAGACCATCAAGTGGTTCTCATGGCCCTCGTGGATGTTTAAATTTAGGTTTAGAATGTGTTGGAGAGCCTTCTTTCTGACATTGAAGAGTATCAGTGAAGTGGTTATCAAAAAGTGAATGGGTCTCTAAATGGTGTTGATCTTATCCTCACGCCAAATTAAGACATCTTATGTCATCAATTATTTCTGCATGTACTAATTTTTGTTTCCACCTGTATCTTTTTTGTGATAGGATGTTGTATCATGTAAACTGCATCATATTCCATCTTTTAGAAGAGATAATATTTTTTTTTCAAGATGTGTACGAGTGGATTAGCATGGACAAGTGGACTAGCTTGTATGAAGTTTGAATGGATGAAATTCTACTTCACATTGATATAGCAAGTTACTTCAGCTATATGGATTCGTTTCTCCATTCATCTCTATTTACTGCATCTGTTTGCATCAAATTAAGCTCTATCATATCTTTTTTTGACCATTTGCCCTCATGTTATTTTGGTCTTCCCCTCCTTCTTAGGAACCTTCTATTTGAACGACACCACTCTTTCATACTGGTGCATCACGTGGTTTTCCATCAAAGATGTCCAAATTTCTTATTTTATTCTGTGTAATATATCCTCTACTAACTTTTGCCTAATATTATAATTCCTAATTCTATATTACCGAATAATGCCACACATCCACATTAAAATCTTTGTTTCTTCTATATTCAAACTTGAATATGTCGTTTTATAGTGCCCAACATTCAGATTTGGAAGAACAATTGGTCTGTAGCCATCTTATAAAACTCTCCTTTCAACTTAAGGGTACATGACAATCACACAAGACACTTCAAGCTCTTCTCCATTTTAACCATCCTGATTTAATCCTATGTGTAACATACTCATCAATATCTACTTCTTGAACTGTAAATGAAAGGTAATGAAAATACTCCCTTTTAGGTTTTCTTGTCCATCTAAAATGATTTTTCTCCATAATTTTGATGCATTAATTTACTAAAATTACACATGAGAGAGAATGATCTAAATTGGACACTTGGCCTTATTTAGTTTGAGGCACATGAGAGAGAATGATCTAAATTGGACACTTAGGCTTTATTTGGTTTGAGGCTAAGTTCTGAACTAAATTAGCTGGCCCCACTTTGTAGTCTTCATTTAGATACTTTGAAGTAGACCAAGGTAATTTGCTGTTTGGTTCTAAATTAAGTTAAGTGTGTATTTATTATTTGTGATGTGATGTGAAAAAATAGAAAAAGTGTTGGTTTTAGAAAGAAATGAATGATATGTAAATTTTATAGACGAAAATTCCCTTTTATGTCATGACAATATTATCATTATTATAATATACAAATATTATATGGTGTATTATAATATACCAATATTATTATATTATAATATTATAATATATATATATGATAATATTATAAGAGTACAATATTATTATATAAAAATATTAAAATATTATAATATTATAATATGAGCTTTTCTTCTGTACCACAAAGTTAATTATTTATCAATCGATTTAATAAAGATCTAACGGTTAAGATCCTCAAGGATATAATAGGAATACAAAAAGATTGAAAGATATTACTGGTTCAATAGGTAATTATTTATATTTAAAATATATTACCTTGCATATTATTTTTTAACAATTATATTATCTTAATAATTTATCAGGTAAAAAATATATATCCTTAACTGAGAGTAATGTATATATATCAGACTAAGGGTGTTGATGTCTTTTTATAATTAACTTAATGAAAGTTTAATTAAATTTTATCTCTTCAATGATTTTTGAATTATTTGCATATATCTCTCATTAATTTAAGATTGATTTAAACTAAAATTTAATAACATATAGAGATAGAAAATTATTTTTATGTTGAAGTCTATCTCCAAAGAATCAAATTTAAATTGGTTCGTATTAAATGATATCTCCTATAATTAAGGCATAATCATATATAATACAATCATATCTAAGAAAAATAAATCTTAACGGAAGAAGAAAAAAACGTGTAATCTGAAAGTTAGGCATACGTAATCTAATCTTCTTAATTAATATGCTATTTCTTTATGTAATTTGATTTTAGAACTGGTACCAGGTATAAAATTGGCTATTATAACCGTTAGATTAAGATTATAAATTTTAAAAGGGTAATTTAATTATTTTCCTTATAATATATAAATATTATAATATTATAATATATGTATACTATAATTTGTATGTTATATTATTAAAATATTTTAATATAATAATATTATACTATTATAATATTCATATATTGTAATAGTATAATATTATATTAGGAATTTTATAAATCACATCCTATATTTTATCTATTTTGTGATTCACATTCCGTCTTTAAGGCTTTTATAACTGGACCTCTATTTTTTTCTTATAATTCTCATTTAACACCCTCCATTAATTTAAACGATACCTAAATTACTCATGCCTTCTTTGGAGAAGGGGTAGAGAGGAGGATATTTTAGTAATTTGATTGATATCAGTTAGTCAAAATAACGTCAGGGTACTAAACAAGAATTATAAAAAAAAATGAGAGGTCGAATTACAAAATCGTCAAAGATAGGGTGTGAATTACAAAATAGGTAAAATATAGGGTGTGATTTATAAAATACCCTATTATAATATACAAAAATTATAATATTATAATATGTATTTATGAGCTTAAATATATATTTGTTAACTTATATAATGTTTATAACAGTCACTTGCGAGCTCAAGTGTATTTTTGCATGGTGTTTATAATAGTTATCTGTAGGCTTAAGTGTATATTTGCTGGCTCATATGATGTCTATAATATTTATTTGAAGGCTTAAGTGCATATTTACTCGCTTATATGGTATTTATAATACCTATTTGCGAGCTTAAGTGTATATTTACTAGCTTATTTATAATAATTATTATGGGCTTAAGTGTATATTTGCTAGCTTATATGGTGTTTATAATAATTATTTGCGAACTTAAGTGCATATTTACTAGTTTATATGGTGTCTATAATAATTATTTGCAGACTTAAGTGTATATTTGCTAGCTTGTATAGTGTAGAGAGAAGATAGAGACTCAATTGGACATGATTTGCATATTATTTTAATATAAAATATGACTATTTTGGAAGAAAAAAGATACGAGAGATGAGAGATTTGATAAAATATGAAATAAATAAAGTTAAGTCATGTTAAGGGTAAAATTGAAATCAATTTAAATTATTTATATATTAGTATTTTTAGGGAATGGATATTGAGATAGAGTAGGAAAAAAAATGACAATATTTTGTTTGGTTACTAAACCAGGTTAGGGGTCCCTAAACTGGTTCAGGAACCCCTACCTGAACTCAGAGAGCAAACAAGGCCTTATATCACTGGCCAACTTGACGAACTTCTTCAACTTTTAAATATTTTCCTTTTTAACCAGAAAAATTGTTTTCTAGGTGACTCCACCAGAAACTCCAGCTTCTTATAGGTCAAGTATCGAACATCGTAGGGTGAAAGGATATTCCTACGTTCACTTAACTAGCTTCTAGAAAGATAAGGGTCACAATTATTTCTCAAATGATTTAATATATTGATCTCTAGGGATCTGAATGTTGTGCCCTTGTTGATGTCCCTAGGCTCAAGTGTTATATGTTGGCAATCGATCTTTACCTACCTAGTGAAATAACTTTCAGACAAGAAAATTCATTTCCTTAACCCTATTGATTTTCACAAAATCACACCAAATTATTCTTTGACTTATGTTCTATTGTCAATTCATGCCTTCTTGATGCGACCCAGAGCTAAAGGGTACCCAACTAGGCTAAGCCAACACCGAATGGGGAAATTGGGTTCGGATTTAGCCTTGGCGTGCACACATGGTCGATATGGGGGTGTCTCAGGCTGTGATGGGGTGAGTTTGTGCATGGTTGACGGCTGACTGGTGGTGGAAGGACCATAGGTAGGATTATAGCATCACATGACTCAAGGAGAAGGATGAAAAGGGCTTGGACACGGAAGATGCTCTAGATCAACTTAGGGATTTGTGCAGGTTGACTGTGGGAGGAGTCCTGGGCTTGTACGACTTGTGGATAGGATAAGGGTTCAGGAGAAAGTCCTAGCATGTGAGAAGCTGTGGAAGAGGCGACCAGGTGCCGGGGAGTTCAAATTTTGAAGGGGGCTGAGAGTCCTAGAGCTTGGGGAATCTTGGTTAGCAGCTGGAGCTTAGTGTATGCTAAGAGAGTGGTCACCAGCACAAAAACTAGGGACATGGGGGGCTTGCAACTGGTGTTAGGGTTACAGAGAGGATAGAGGGTTGCGGAGATGAGGTGGACAAGGATGAGGATGGTAGGGTTGGTGATGGCTTGTGGAAGGATGCTCACATTGGGTGGTGGTGGTGGTGATGGTCTGTGGGAAGGATGCTCATGTTGGGTGGTGGCAATGCTTGGTTGGGTGGAGATGGCAGCTAGGAGGAGGCTAGGCTAATAGTAGACTTAGGCTGGTGATCAAGTTTCTCCAGATTAGATATGAGCAGATGATGGAAAGGAGAGGAAGATGAAAGAGAGATAGAGATGGGGGGAGAGAGGGAGAATATATATCAGATTGATATGCTCTGATTGAATTGCACTGTACATTTTTTATTGGAGGCTAACCCAATGCAACTGACTCGAGTAGCCAACTTTGCTAAAACCCAACCATAAAAAATAAAACTATGTTCAGAGTGAACCTTGCATGGATTCAACTCATGCAATAAGCAACTACTAAATCTGAAATGCAAATAACAAGATTTCACACATCCAACTCAATTGGCCTGCTAGCTCAGGTATTTCAGACTTGGACTCAGCTCAGACCGTAATGCGTCTCCCATTATGAGTACTGCACTGGCTGATTTATTGCAAAGTTCTTCCATGATGATGGTGATATTATTAAAACTAGTGTAAGCAACAATAAAGTTATAATTTCCAAATCTGACAGATATTATTAAAACTAGTGTAAGCAACAATAAAGTTCAGTGTTCACAAGACTATGAGCCCATCCAAAGCCGCATAAAATATTTACAGTGACGAACAAAGATGCAGATTTGTACCTCCATCTCTGCTTATAACTAGGTTTTTTGATTGCTACCTTGATTGCTACCTCTGTCACATGACTTGCTTATTCCTTTATGTTGACAGCTTTTTATGAGCTCTGCATTACTTGTTTCCATCATTCTTTTCTGATCCTGTCTTGATTGGTAGTTAATTGACTACTATTGTGCTTTGTTTCATTATCTGTTAGAAACTACTCTGGAAGTGTCTTTATCATTTATATTAATTTTAAGTAATTTTGTTGACTACCTTTCTTTGTTCATTTTCTGTTTGCCTAGGTCTTCGTTGATGCTTTTCTATATGTGTCAAGGGGGATTCTACATGTACAGTATTGGTGCGCTTGTTGCATGGGACACTCGCAGGAAAGATTTCTCTGTTATGATGTCTCACCACATCATAACTTCAATTTTGATTGGGTACTCATATATGACAAGGTAACTATTTTTAGAGAAATTAATGAACCATCTAGTTCTTATATCTTCCAGCTTCTTTTCTCATTTCCTAGTTTCTGAGTTTGGATTCTTCCTCTATATCTATGTCTTACAAGGATGCATTTGTTTTTCTTATCAAACTTTTGAGAGATCCTATTCTGACTAGTTTCTCCTTGCAATAACAAAGTGAGTGATTTTTTTTTCTTGTCTTCTCAATGTTCTCATAATCCCGTTTCTCATAATAGTCATTACACTTAATAGTTTTCATATAATGTTTCCATGTCCTAAGAGGTCTTCCAACTCTGTGTTGCAATTAATTTCCTTCTGCTAACTGGAGACTATTCGCACAGAAGCAAATGTTTTAACTCTTCTCAGCTCTTCAGTGGTGCTTGTTTTGTACATGAATGTTCATAAATAGACTCAAAAGTTGATGAGTTGGAGATTGGTATGTAAAGGTAGGAGAGCAGAGCGCAAGGCAAATCTTTCTGTGCAGATCATATTATCTTCTGATTTCTGAAATTCATTCCTATAAGCTGTGATGCTATTGAGTGCGTCTTAATTTTTGTGATATCATTACTCTTCTTGAGCCTGGTTCCCTCTGTTTTCAATTTCCTCAGTTGATGGCAGGGACATTTTCTCCAATTAGTAAGCAGCTTTTGTGCTTGGTTCAAATACTTTTGTTTGATATTAGGACTAATGAAGTCCTTCAAACTATTTCAAAACATTCTATTCGAATCTTTACAAACTTACATCACATGAAAGTTAGAGAAGCAGCCTCAATTAGACAAACTTAAAAGTACTGTATAGTATAGTACCTGGGAAGGGCAACATATTCACACTAGAATTTTGAAAAGGTAAATGGGGATGCATATTTTATATTAAAATTCCTCTTCTTTCAACTTTGATTTACTACTTGCTTTTTTTAATGTGTCCTTGATTGACTAAGTTCTTTTGAAGGTTTTGAAAAATGCTATGCTTGAAGGCACAAATTTGTCCCATTAAAGTAATGTTTAAATTCAGGGAAGTTCTCTTTTTCTTCAGGATAACATCATGTTGGCTAGAGGTGCATGATGAACTATGTTATTAATTATCAGCCTAATGGGACAGAAAAGGTGATGCAAGATAACCTTTGAATTATTCAGAGATATTACATGGGAGGGATTCAGGACACTCGTTTGGAATAAAAATGATGTTGGATGTACTGATGTAGGAACCTGCCCTATTAAATATCTAACTAATGGATGTGCAGAGCCCACAGAAATATTATATTTAAACAATCTTCTAGGACAGAAAAGAAATGTTTTTCTTGTTGAGTATTTGATCTCACTACCAGATTTGTAATATTAGAAGAATAACTTTTTGTTAGAGGAGTGAATCTCAGTATCATAATTATCATAACCAGACATTGACCCAGTTAGAGGTTGGGTTATTGGTTCAACCAATGAGTTAAATATTTTAGTAATATATATATATACTTTTAAATCATTCTAATTTCTAAAGACCAAAAAGTTATCTATAAAAGCAATATAATTATATTTCATCTATTATTTAGTTCTTTTTAACTAATCTTTACGCTTAGTACATCAAAGCATATAACTTATACAAAATCATATCTTAATTACACTTCTAATTTTTCATAAATATAATTATTTTAATTTTAGGACTAAATTATCCTTGGGGTGAATAATAGAATAATTGAACATTAAGGATAAATAGGTAATTTTGGAAAAGTGAGCAACCTGGTGTGTTCAGAGAGACCCATCCAAGTTGCATGGTTTGTGATTAAACTGTCCGGTAAGCTAGTTTTTAATAGGTCAATTTCTTTTCCAGTTCTACAATCAAATTGAATCGGTTTGGTGGTCAGTTTACCGGTCTAGTTTGGTTCTAATAATTATGCTCATTATACATAGTGAAATATCCAAAACCTGCTACGTGAGGATGCCCTCACTTGAGGTCACATGGAGATCAAGAGGTCGGTATTTACATGTCATCACCATAAAAACCCACAAAGCAGCGGAGTCTATTATAGGTGAGCCTAATGCTCAATAATTAGCAAGAGTCTCGTGCATTATAGCATATAAGTACGTATATGAAATAAGCAGGTTATGCAGATATATGTGACATGCATAAGATCAATATGTAAAAATATTAAAATACATCACAGACATACCAATTAGCACACGATGATATCCTCAAGATCCACAGATGTACCCCTCATCTCCAACATTTGGTCCATCAGCCATTACATATACTCAGCCAGAAAACTTGCCCCCAAGAGGGAGAATAGATCTTAGCGTTAACATTGCATACCTATGCACCAAACAATTGGTTGATTATTTGTGCTCACAGACAAAGAACCTTAGTCGTGGCCCCATCACCATAGTAAACATTCACACTGCGTGTCGGTGCGAGAATCTATAACACTGAGCCACTACACTCTGGAACAGTACTCTTACCTGTGCATATTGGGTAGCATTAGGTCTATATTATCCTAGCCTCTCAATACTCATATCTGCTACCCAATGAGGTTTTTCTCTTGCCTGTTGGTAGTATAATCGTTTGTTTATGCCCACTGGGATTTTGATCACCACTCAAGAAATTCCTGCTTCCGACCTCTTCCTAATTTTCTTTTACCTTCTCTGCTGCTGTGCACTTTATGTATTGATTAATTATTTTTTCTTTTTTAGTGAATTGTTTATCTTGTTTCTACCTTTTTGCTCTTCTCACTGTTTTGTTAAGTATAATTCAAACAGCTACTCTGGATGCTATGATCAATATTTGTAATACTTTGGAATATTTATATGCCTCTATAGTGTGCCTCAAATGTATTGCCTGCCAGTGAGGTTTAGCTATGGCATTTCTTCCTCTCACCTTTCAGTCTTACATCTTTGATTAACATAATATTTTTTGATAGACATATAATAACTGCTGATCTCGAGGACAGAAAGTAATAAATGTTAATGGAAGTGGTTGTGCAGATTTTTCCGGATTGGAACTATTATCCTAGCTCTTCATGATACATGTGATGTATTTCTAGAGGCAGCCAAATTATGCAAATACTCAGAGAGGGAGATAGCAGCTAGCTTGTGCTTTGGACTTTTTGCAGTTTCATGGCTTTTGTTACGGCTAATATACTTCCCTTTTTGGATAATTAAAACCTCAAGGTCCGTTGCATAATCTATCTGCATCCTTGTTAATTTCTCAGTCTTGTGTCTCACCATTTTGATGATTAATTTCAGCTACCAGTCTATAGAGTCCTTGATGATGCTGGAAAACTTTCCCATCGCTTTATACTACATTTTCAATACAATGCTCCTCACTTTACTTGCATTCCACATCTACTGGTGGAAACTCATATGCTCAATGATCATGAGGCAGATGAATAACAAAGGACAAGTAGGAGAGGATGTTCGTTCAGGTAAGAAGATCCTACTTTATACTTATTGAACATGCATTGGAATTTTGAAGCGGTTTAATTCAGGTATCAAATCTATTAGGCAATGGAAGTGTCTGATTATTGGAAATCTGCATTAGTTTTAAGTGGAAAGCAAGCTGTCCTCAATTGATTTCTGCTAATATATTGCCATCATATTAGTATTGTCACATCATCCAGTGATCAAACTGTTGTTCAATTAGAGTTTTCAAATATGACATTCTAATCTAGATATTTTCAAATTATTTTATGTAAATTTAGAATGGTTTGCTGATAGGATGTTGATCCATCATTGAAGATCCTGCTGAATATCAATTACTTAAATATTGGTTGGCAAATTATATCTCTGTTATGTTTATGGAGGTTAAGTTTTTTGTTATAAAAAGGACTATTAGTCCTCTTCACAGTGGTATTGTAAAAGATCCAAATGAAGCTACCTGGTGATTTAACTATTCTGCTTGTTTTCTCATAACTTGGAAACTGTGGTTGGATTCTGGAGGGTTCTGTTTTTTATTCTTCATCTATTAAATTTGTGAAGCTTGAACTAGACCACTCCTTGTACTTATTTGAGTAACTTCTACTTTATCCAAATACAGATTCGGAGGATGGAGAATAATCACAAGATCAAAATTACGGAGTTGGATATACCAATTCTCTTGGGGTAATCGCTCAACTGTATCCATGATGCAGAGCTGTATTCATCTACCCTAGCCAGCTATTAGCATAGTTCAAAAACTTCTCTACCTACAGGGTTTGTTCTTTCTCTGATGCGGACATGATCTCAGATTAGAATGGGAAAGTGGGTGCAGAATTTATACATGTAATGAGTATAGGCAAGGACAGGTGTTCTGATTGGGTGTCCTCTTTCATTCTTCGTTCCTCTTGTCTCAGAAGAAAATGATTTATATTTCTCCGATGTATATGAGGTCTGTTTGTAACGGAGCTTGCTTCTTTAGCTTCACCACCATGTAGGTTTACTCTTGACAAACAAAGAAATTGATGGTCTACCAAGTTTTGAATATGAAGACTCATTTTTTCTAAACTAATTGAATTGTATATTGAACTTCTATTCCTGGCAACGCTATGCAAATGTAGCTGAAGATGACAGAACAACCTTGACCTCTGAGGAATGTTTTCGCTGGATATCTCTATAACTTCTGTTGCTGTCTAACTGCAAAAATCTTGATTTAGATACAAGTGTACAAATATCACAATACAAATGAAGATGATCTCTTATTGTCTAGCTTTTTGCTTATTTATGATTTGCTTGTTTTGTGTTTTACCAATTATGCTCTTTATGGACGGTGCAGAGACCTGCCTCATAAAACTTGATAATCAAGGTTCTGACTATAATAGACACGGTCACACGGGAGAGCGGGAAGAGCTTTGCTTTTCCGAGAAGATGGTCAAGCAAAATCCATGGGAAGAGTCCAGGGCCTATTTTGTTGTATTTTATGGCAAGCTTTACTTGTCATTTTCATGTGTTTCGACAAAGGTAGTATTAATATTGCAAATATTGACCTGCGTGAAGTAATGGTGGAGAGAAAAATATTTGTATTATTGTGTTGTATTGTATTACAGAGAGTGTTTTGCGGAATAAAACCGAGGTAAGTTTCATATAACAGTTTTTTCCTGTTTTATGTTTTCATTGCAAAATCATCTAATTTTACTATTTTCTGGTTTATTTTTTCTTACCTTTTTAAAAAGTTTGATAATTAGATATGTAAGACAATTAAATGATGATAGTATTTTGATTCAGAGGCATTTCTCTGTAAAGGGAAGCATCTAAAAGTATATCATTTGGGTTCAATTTGACACAGTACTAAATGCCTTGTTTGAATAAGGAACATGGGAGACGAATCACTTGAGATACAGTTGTTCATCTCTCTAACATTACAGTTGTTCATCTCTTTCTTTTGAAAAAAAAAACAGATTAAAAGTTAATGTGTGATTGTTATTTGAAGCATTAATTTGACCCATTTTCCCCCAGGGAAAACTCCTCGGATCAAGTTGGGCATGACACTTAGAGTTAAGTGGCCTCGACTTAGCGTCTCCCATGTCATTTGCATAATGCTATGCCCAAGGCTCGAGTGCACGAGACAAATTTGCGAAACGATGCCCACTCCGGGTAATGTTGGCGGCTAGAGGCCAACAACATTATGGGGGTGGGGATTTGGGATATTTCTACTATGCCTCGTTAGCTATCTCTGTAGTGGAGTAAATAGACGACGATAAGGGACAATCTAGCGACGGATTGGCCCACCGAGAAGGACAAAACTAGCTTGGCATGCGATGCTAGGCCAAAACCCTTGGCAGACGAAATCTTGAGAATTCATGGGCTTTAATGTGCCAATCGATGAAAGACTTGCAAGATCCATGGAGCTAGCTAGGCCAAGGACGTAAGTGATAGAGTGCTGGACTAAAGAGGCATCAGCGGGCATCCTTGAGAGTGGTAGGTGTTGTTATGTTATCTATCTTAGGCGCGGAGCACCGCAATAAATGTATGCAGATTGCAGGGGCGTGTATTTAGTTGTGGACGAGTGCAGAACATGTTAGCTAAACTTGTAGCAAAGACTAAAATGGAATGCACATGAGTCGTAAAGAAGGCCCTCGAGCATGAGAATGCGAAGGCTGTGGTGGCACGCATGGAATAATTTTCCAAAGACATGTCAAGTCAAATATGATTAGGAGTCTGGTACTTAGCTTGAGAGCATGATTATGCTTGGGACTCTATTTCTTTGGGGTGCCCAAATATGGAATAGCGCCAAGAGAGGAGTGCATGCATGTTTGGCTATATTATCTAATTTTGTTGTACTATTTTAAGGCATGTCTATAATTCCAACTTTGTGAGAGCTGGCTTTAATGTGAGATATTGAGACACGGAATTTCGGCTAATTTAATTCTGTAACCCCATGACAATCGTGAGTGCTTCCTGGGGAGCTGACGCTATTGCTAGGCACCCTCACCTTGTTAACTTTAGCTAAGGAAGTATTTCCATCAATCTTCCTAGGCTATATCAAGCTTGTGAAGGGCTAAGTGCTGGGAGAATAAGAGGCCAAGGTGAAGTGAGTTTGCAGCGTTCCCGAATTGAAGCAATTAACGAGACACATACACTTTGTTATGTACTATACCTAAATAAGCTTTTAAAGTAGATAAGCCAATCAAAATCTCTGGGTATATATATACAAATGATGTATCAAGTCCAACACACATAAATCTGTGGATCAAAGTGAACATTGATGATTTTCTTATTAACTGATCAATAGTTGGTGGAGCTGATTTTATAATCCAGTAGATTGATTGTAAGGTTTTACTTGTCGGTTGTAGAAGTGGATGCTATATTTTGACACTTATAGCCGAAACAAGGAAGAAAGCTTTGCTCTGTCCGCTCCAAAAAGATTATCCAAATATTTGACTCGAGTCTAATTCAACCATATTAGTCAGCATTTTAAAAGACCGTCAACAACCTCCATGGTTTACTGTCTCTACTATCGATGATATCAAAAACTTAACTAACAATTTTGATAATTATAAAAATATTCATACATCTCATCAAACTAATCTCTTTTACTGATTGAATTGCAAAAAATAGAAAAAACCTCAACTTCGAGTGCACGTGGAAAGGATGATTTCCTTTTAAAATTGTTTACCTAGTTAATTTCTTAATATAATCTCTTTTATTTTATTTTTAAAAAAAATAACTATCAATATACGACTTTGTACTCTCTTTTTCTTTTTCTTTTTCTTTTTCTTCTATTTTTTTTTTCTTTTGATAAAATAGGACTATGTACTTGGTCACAGAAACTATCAGTATTTTCAAGCAAAGATCAGTTAGCAATTTCCCAAAACGTGTTTTGTTTCTTCATGAAGGATAGTCCTCACCATAAGAGAAGGAAAAGGAGGCATTATATGTCATGAAGAAAGCAAGTCGATCTTCATTCTCAGCAAGCAAGCAATCACAAAGAAGCAAAATATAATACTCTCCATTATGTGCAATGTAAATCCTAGAATTTTCTTCTATATGTTTCTAACAACATGATACAAATAGATTGATCCCTAATCAGAATGAAACACAGGAATGAGGGGATAGAGAAGAAAGAAAGAACAGAAAATGAGTAAACTTATAGTAACATCTAAAGATCACCAAAACCAACTCCTGCGGCTATCAATAGCCTTGACACTGCTTGCAACCAAAGGCATACGACCATAAATTTCAGCAAACACATTAAGACATTGAGATCGCCGCCCACTGTGACCTCCCAAGCTACTGATGCCAGTTGATCCAATCTCAAATATCCTCCCTGTAAACAAATTTAATTAGCAAAGTCCAACAATTTCTGCATGTTACATAGCTGAACAGTAGCACAAGATAACTAATAAGAATTGTCTCATCCCTACTATATAGACTCAAAATCCAAACATGTAGAGCGCCATCGTAGTAAACTCAGAAACCTAATAAAGTACTCAGTCTCTGTCATTCAGATCTATGCAAGATGCAGACCTTGCCATACACCAACAGAAAGTATGAACAGAGAGGCATGTATCCATAAACTTAAGGGGAATTGTCAGGTATTTTTTTTTTTCTTTTTTGTGACAGATATTTGCTCTGAATCTCAGAACCAACGTCAATTAGTTTTTTCTTTATCTTTTATATACATGATTGAACTTATTTACAGATCAACGTAAATATAACTAACATATTGTTTCTGATTAAAGAAACCAACATCTATACTTAAATTTGACAAGCTTAAAAATCTGAGCGGTGAAAAGATCAGTAATACTAAAGATAAACAAGGTTGGAGCAGACACAAAAGCTTTGTGCTTTTGTGGCAATTTGTACGGTCCCAGCTGAATGCATATGTCATTGTTGCACTATTCCATGCCTCACTTCTCAATTCTCATAAAAGCCTCATTCCGGAGCCATGTAACTTGTTAGTTTGTAGGAATTCACAAACTTGTAAATAATGACGTGTATGCTTTAAGAAAAATTATGCAAGGTCAGAGCACAGACTGGATCCAAACAGATTCTAGCCATCAACAAGAAAGATGGTTAATAAATTGAATATGAAGGATGGGCAGCTGAGTGATAAATTCATCAAAGTTAAATATTGCAACAAATGAATAGAAACTGGGACAGAAAATATATGAAACTTCTATGTCAACTCGGTCTGCTACTACTATGAAGGTTTTGATAACAAAATATGTGCACTCATCAGTATGATTTAATCCTATTATGGTCAGTTGAATAACAGTTTAGTAATTCACTTAAAAAGGAAATTACAATTTAACAATGAATTATGAGTATACAAAGATCAATTCTAAAGATATTGCCTCCTGACCTTTAACCCATATAGGAGGAGCATCAGTTACATTTGCAACAAGCAAAGACATTGCAATATCTTCACAATTCCTGCAATATTAGTGGCACAAACTATTATATCAAAGATTACATCAGAAAATTAAAATCAATGCTACTTTATCAGAACCTACAACCAACAAGCTGATCGTGCAAACCTGTTTTCAGTCACATAATCTCGAATAAATGCGGGCATGTGATTTGTGTACAGATCAAGATACTTCTTGTGGAAAAATGCTGCCTTAGAGAGAATCATACTATAGGAACCCATCCACCAGACAGACCACCAGCCTCCATACCTATAATTTTCTATACTGGTTCCCTGCATAATAGTTTCCCACATCAAGGAATAAATCCTGATGAAATCTAGCAATTTGAAAGGACAAAACTTGCTAATTAAATTTGCAGTTCTCGGATTGTAGTCGAAATAAGCATCTGATTTAAACAAAAAAAAAACAGGCATTTAAAGGATTATAGACTTGTGGGAATTCAATGTGCAAGATTATGAGCTGATACACAACAGTGTCAATAAAATACCAAAGAAATTTGACAACTTGAGGATTTCGTAGAGAAAGGTCCAGTTTGTTGACATAAATTATCATTATGGAGATTAACACCTTCATAATTCAAGTAGAGGAAGGTCCAGTTTGTTGAGAAAAATTATCATTATGGAGATTAACACCTTCATAATTCAAATAGAACTTTGATAAACATACCGACTTATCTGACCAATGTATGCGGGGTACAAACCCCACCATTGTTGTAGGTGCACTACGCCACACAGTGAAAGCAAATTCTACAGATGAGCAAGGAAATATGACATCATCATCAATGGAAAAGATGGCATTTGTCCTCAAGTCCTTTATTTCCTTGAACCTATTGTTGAGACTGTCTTCCAGATTCACATCAAATCTTAGTTCAACATCTCTGCCACCTTGAGAGTTTGATTTTGCAGCTTGGCTTAGACCATCACGTAGAGAATTTGTTGGTGGATTAGGCTCACTCCACACAATGTGAATCGAATCAACGCCAACACAAGAGGCATAATGAATAACAGATTGCTTCAGAAGGTCATTTCTCTTCCATGTATTAATCACTACAGTGTAACCTTTCCTATACAAAGCAAAGGACTATAGCATTTAGACAGAGATATAAGTTGGTTGAGAAGCAAATAATGGAAGATTCTTCGAGATTATCCAGCTATATATCTACTATAAACAAGTTGAGACTGGTAAAGAAATAGATGATGCATAAATTTATTTCAGACAGTCAAACTCCATAAAAGGGAAAATGATAAAAACATGATGTTTTCAGGACAAGTGAAGAACAGCAATAATGAGGAGAAGAGTCAGTCTTTACATAACTCTACTTCCAAAAAAGTTAAGGATGAACTAAACGTGCATATCTACCCAGTTAATAACCATGTCCCTTACAAGTGCTTGAAAAGAAAGCACAGAGTTAAAATGCCACAAGTCCAGGCTATGCTTAAATTTTACAGAAGTACTTATAAACAGCATGATTTGAAAAGAAAAGGATAATTAAACTTCCAGAGTTGACCCGGGTAGGAACATGAAAATTCAAGGACCATAAGACAGGGTAGAAGGAGATGAGAGGGTTTAAGAAGACTATTGCAAACATAGAAGGCTGACCAGAAATAGACGACGATCTCAACCTAGTGGTTAAGTAGCATAAAGTGTTATATAGAAGGAATCAATAACGTGAGGGAGGAAAGGACTATTGGTTTCAGAGGATAGACCAAAGGACTGAGCTCTTGATCTTGAAGAAAGGAACTTAGAAGAATTGTCCCAAACTGGGCTCGTTTCCTACTAATACTCACTGAACTATCAAAGTTGGAATATCTTGTTAACTAGGAGGCAAAGAAGTATGATCCCTTCTACTGGAGGCATCTATTACTTTGATATGTTATCTTTATCCGTACTTGAAGAAAATTATGTTAATTACATCGTCACAAAAGAACCAAGACCCCTTCTGCTTGAGCCTTTAATCTACTTTCTTATATGCATAAGTGCATAATTCATATTATATTAGAAGAAAGTATTTTGAATGAAATTAAAAACTCTACGAAAGATTGGCAACCGCACACAAGGTCAACCTAAGAATAGTAAGTACTTTTCCAGTTTTCCCACATGACGCAATTCTTCGGACACATACACTAGGTTCATTAAAAAAGGGGGATAAAGGATTCTCAAAGACTGGCCAAACTTCAAAACTGAAGACCGAGACCATAAAATTGGTGTTCTTAGTCTGGAAAAGTTTATGCTATCTTAGGCGTTCCCTATATCCTTCCTGGTTACCATCAGGGATATACTTCTTTAGATTAGACCTAGTCATCTTGACCCACAGCAAGAAAATGGCTGCCACAATAGTTTGTTTTCAGTAGAATGCTATTATATGTGAAGCACTTGATCTCGTAGAATCACACTTTCTAACATAAACAAAAGGCTTTCCTAGAAATAATGAATCTTATTATTCTGGGCAACTGGGTTTAAATAGCAATATATGCATATGAAACTAAGTAGTTGAATAAATATGTCGACATATATTGGTATTATATGTAATCCTTGGTTTTCTATACGCTACCGAACGTGCCCTGCGTCAAACTACTAGTTAGTCAGAAGAAAATTTCTTGCTGCAAAAGAGATGTTAGAATAACAATTAGATCCAAGAAAGCAAGGATAAAAAAATATCACTTTCTCAGTGGAAGAGACGTACAAGACTATGGAAGATGTCAAATTAAAGATCTCCAAGTTAAATCAAGTTGTCAGTTCTGTGGAATTTAGTCGCAATCAAAATAAGAAAAATGATAAAATGTCCTCCGAGTTGAACCAACCACAGAAACAAGAAACAAAGGCGTTAAAAAAGACGGGGAAAGATCAAACAAGGAGACAAAAACTGAAAAAGAAAACAAACAAAAGTCTAACACAACTATTAGTCAAAAATATTAATTTGGTTAAAGAAATTGGGAATGAAGAGAAGAAATAACAACAACAACAACAACAATAAGATAGATCATACCCGGGTGGAGGCGTGGATCCGAGATGGGAAGATGGTTGCCACAAACCAACAATGAGGAGGATGACGGAGAAGGCAATGCAGAAGCAGAGGAGTAGCCTTATCTTGGCCGATCCCACAGAGAGCTGACGCAATCTTAGCGACCACCTCCGCCCGAGGAAAGAGGAGGAGGAAGGGCTCGCTGTTCTCATCGCGGCAGCTCCTCGCCGTCCCAACTCCACCATCTCCTCCTCCTCCTCCTCTCTCTTCCAACATTCCACCACATGCGCTTCCCTTCCCGTTTTTTCACCCCCCTTCTTCCCCGTCCTTTTTTTTCCCTCTTTCTCTACTGTGCAAGAAGACAGGAAAGAATTTATAAAAAAAAGAAAGAAAAGAAAGCCAAGGAAGGCGATTCCTTGCACCGTAACTTCTAGCTTTTATATCTTCTGATTCGTGCCGCTTTAATCTTGGGACGAATATTGTGATGCGAGCGAGCGAGCGACGATTGTACTGAGAAAAGGTTTACAGTTTAGAATGGAATAGGGAGGGAGGGAGGGAGGGAGGGAGGGAGAAAGAAGGTAGATAAAGTCATAGAGATGGGAGAGCGAAGGAAGTGGCGATGTAAAACTAAGATGCACTACCTAATACTAACAAAAGGACATAAGCAGATCGCTGATGGACTTTAAAAACAGAATTGAATGGCGTATGGTTTGAAAAACGACTTTCTCCGTACCTGGTTGCCAAACTAAAAAGTCCAACCTCCCAGTCCCCAGTCCCAGTCCCAGTCCCAGTCCCTCCTCTCTACTTTGCTGTGCGTATTTTTGTTGTTTTGTGTTGGCATAATTCAAGAAGAGGTCCAATCAAATACTAATCAAATGAAGGTACGTCAATAACTCATACGTGCCTTAAAAACAATAGGCCCAATCCATCCAGGTCAGCGTTGCCGTTTATTATTCTCTGTGGGCCATTTGCTTGGGCTACGTGTAAGAGTAGAGGCATCCGAGGACGTGTCCCATCTTTACCTGCATACAATACAGCCTTATTTTTATCTCTGCCATCGATCGGTTGACCTGAGCGGAGTCTCACCCTGAGTTCCCTCCCGCTACCGCTACCGCTTACCAACCATACATCTTATTATTTATTGTTTATTCAACTAGATCCAGTCGGTCCTCGGGAAAACTATTATCTGGAATTAAAG
Organism: Typha angustifolia; assembly: GCF_048772165.1. Taxonomy (NCBI): domain Eukaryota; kingdom Viridiplantae; phylum Streptophyta; class Magnoliopsida; order Poales; family Typhaceae; genus Typha; species Typha angustifolia. The sequence continues at coordinate 17,784,547 of NC_133246.1, read as the reverse complement.
GCGGATCGACTTATTTAATTCATAGGTAGTTGTGTCCAGGAAGGTAGCTAGCTAAGGGACGCTTACTTCGGACTGCACTATACTTTTAACAAAGCGGAATCTGAACGTTTGTTAGACTTTAATGAACTTAACTGCAGCAACCACAGTTATGGTAGTGAGTGGCCGCCTCGTGGGACGACGAAGCAGATTCGTCGTCTACTTTTTATTTAGCTCCCATTCACTTGAGTGAGAGTGCTTCTGAAGCTCCTTCTTATGCAGATTCGATCACCCATCACCGATATCCTTTTCATCGTAGCTCCCGTAATAAATGACTCGTCGGCCATTCATTCTCATTTGTCTTTCACAAGTACACACTTGCGATAAAAATTAAATTCATTCACGACGATGCAATTAAAGTCCGTACAGGGACAACCTTTACTTTGTGCAGCTCTTCTATTCCATCCGATCGTCGTTGTACCTTAGATTGACAGAGTAGGTCACAGTTATCCTCTTTTTTACCCCTAATTTCTCTCTCATGCTATGCATATCTCTCGTCGAATCAATCGACTACAACCCTACAAATCCAACTAATTTTCTGATCTATCAAAAGATAGAAGCGATGATACGTTCTTAATTAGTTGGCGTCGCTGAGGTGCATCGCTGCTACGCCACTCGTGAGAGCTGACTGAGCAGTCCCTGTAAAGGCCCATTATCAGGATATTATTCTAGAAGGCCCAGATACAAAGCCCAATGCTTCCAAACGGGCTTCACCAAATGTGACACATCACGTCCACATCCTGTCCCCCTTCTTAAAGTTTTATACAGCAGTTAATTAAATATTAAATAGTTGGTAGCTGCATCTTTCGGCGGTGGAAACGCTGGAAATTTTTTTTTAAAAAAAAAAAATTAATTATTTGAGGGACGAGATAAGCAAAAGCAGTCTGGCATCGTTAGGTCTTTTTTACTAGAAACATTAATCAAGCCAAACTCGACTAAATTAGGTTGATTATTACATAACAGTATAGTTTTGATAATAGTTTTGAGTTCATTAAGAACTATTAAATCTTCTTGGATCTTAGATCCAATAAATAGTATGAAGTATATATAATTTGTAAAACCTTAAACCCGTCCCATTCCAAAAGGTTTCACCTCTCTCTCATTCTCAGTCTCGCCCATCCCCTTGTTGCCGTCGCCACCTTGCCTTCTGGTCAACCAGGTGTTGCCACGCGCCTAAACGGCTCCACACCCACACATGACTTGTGGGTGAAGGCGGTGAAGCCGTTCTTGCTCTCAGTTAGCTTTCCAACCTCACGTAGCTTATCGCAGACAAGCTTGTCGACAAAAAACTGCTTTGAGAGGGCTCTGATCGAGGCCGACGAAGCATTCATCTTGGATCTCTATGACCTTATTCTCTGCAGTGTTCTCTAATGCATCTTCTTTGCCCCTGTCTTCTACCTTCTTCTCCCGCACTTCTTAAAACCAAATCTGTCTCACGGTCCTCCTTTATATTGCCAAACACAATTTCTTCCTTCACAATATTTAGGAACTAGAGAGGATGAAGACAAATGCATATCAAGAACTTCTTAAATTCTCTGAGACAATAGCCAAAGAGATGGGCAAAAATGCGTATTCTCTGGGAGCTACCAACATCGGTTGGGGACCACAATTTCTTTGATCATGGTAGCACCACTAAGATGAGAGTCTACTCCTCTTTTGCAGGCTCGGATTATGCTCGTCTCACTGTACATTTTGCTCTCTTTGCATTGGCTAACAAATTAGCATTAGCTTTATATGTCTAGGCGCTCATTTTCTTTGTCCTTGTTCTTGCCATCCCCCCACCTCCCTCTCCATGGTGGCTCTCGCCTCGAGATCATCCTTTTTCTCAGTTAAGATCTTATTATAGTTCTCCGGGAAGATGCATGATGTCACCTTCTTGCATGCCCGCTTCCTCGACTTTGTCCCACTTGTTTTGGACCTTAAGGTACAACCAGTTCAAGCTCGGCTCAATTATACCCCTAGTTTGGTGGAACTCACATGTGATCGCCGCTCCATTATTGGAGCAAGGGGGAAAGTCTAATGGTAATACGTACTAATAAAACGCTCAAATCTGATTTGAAATGTTTCTCAAATAAAAGAAGACGAAGACGAAGACGATCAAGAAACCGATGCCTGCCAAAAAGACATCTCGATCGCTAGACACATTAAATAAAAACGATTAGAATTCAACCACGTGCTCTCGCTGAGACGAGAGCAGAAAAGAGCTAACAAGGACAGACTCGAAGAGGCACATGACAAGCAGCAGACTAGCACACGGAAATCAGAGACAGAAAGAAGCAAACCACGTGGAGAGCCTTTCTCTCTCTCTCTCTCTCTCTCTCTCTCTCTCTCTCTCTCTCCGTTCATTTCATGCCGTGTATATGATTACGAAACACGGCAGCACCGCCCTGGGATTGAACACCAACAGCTCCCCCTCCTCATCTTCTTCCTCCCCTTTCGCCCGCCAGTTTGGCCTTCGGGCCCCACCTCGTCGTCCGGGGCCGACCGGGACCACCGAGTCGTAACCATATGAACCGGCCGCTCCCTTCTCTACCCCCTCCTCCAGTTCCTCCGCTCCGCCCCGAGCAACCCTCCCGGCGACGACGCGGCACACGACCATGGCCCTGCGCACATGGAGGAAGGCGAACTCACGCTCCAGGTCCTCCGGAAGCGACACGTGGGCGCCCCAGCTAGAGGCGTGCGTAGCTATGCCGTCCAGGTCGGCCTGCTTCCCCGCGAAGCCGTGCCGCACAATCCCGCACGTGCAGCAGTACGAGCTCCCGCACATCCCGCCGGCGCCGCTGAACGAGCACAGCGTCGTCGAGCAGTAGAACCTCAAACGCTCGTTCCCGTCTGCGATGCACCGCTCGTCCACGCCGCCACCTTTGCGCTTCGCAGCCCTCAAGCGGACGACGTCGCGGTACTCTTCGAAGCGCGCGAGTGTACGCTGGGAGTTGTGGATCTTGAGGACGCGATGGACGGTGGGGGCCGACTTGACCCTCCATCCCGATCGGAAGATGATGGTGACGATGTTCTTCCCGGAGTCACCGTCGGAAAGCTCGGAGAGGGAGTGCCTCATGGCCTGGTGGAGATCGAGTAGGTGGGGCTTCGTTAACACCTCGCCGCAGACCGAGCACGGGAAGATGTCGGCGCGAGTGGAGAAGGACATGTGCTGCTTCGTAGCGGTGGCGTCGGATACCGACGGCGATCTGACGTCATCCGGCGACATAGGAAGTGGACGTAGAGGGGACTGGGAGTAACCGGGTGGCGGAGTAGACGAGTGTTGTTGGGTTCGGGCGGCTTCGTCGGGTTTGTGGAAGGAGAAGAAGCTTTTGAGTAAAGAACCGATGGAGGAGACGCTGAGTAGGACGGTCTTGTGGTTGGTTTTTATGTCACTGGCAACCAGGGAGGGAGAGGAGGGAGAGATCTTTCTCCTCTTACTCCGAGGTGGATCTTGTCTGTCGGCATACCCCTCCGTCGGGCCTCGGGAGGAGCAGCAGAAGCTGAGGTGAAGACAAAAGAGAAAGAAGAGGGAGATGAAGGCACTGAAGAAGGACGATGCTGCAATCGCCATTGAATCATGGAGGAAGAAAGGAATATTTATAAGGATGCAGCAGAAAGAACTGAGAAAGGTCTACTAGTTGCTCGTAGAAGAGAGTGAGAGAGGAAGCAAGTGAATGGAAAGTGGAGGAATCCGGAAGAAGGGTGGGGGACTGGAAGAAAGGCACCTAGACCTAGTGGCTAAATGTGCTGTCACGACTCACGAGGCAGGGAAAGGGGGGCATTGGGCGAGAATAAAGTGAGAGAGGTCGTCGGTGGGGCGTTACATATATATATCAATATGTCGCCTTCGCTATCTCTAATCGCTGGCATGTCAAAAAGTTACTGTTCATGTGGACAACTGAACGGCAGCGTCTGATCACATCACGCTGGTGTCGACGTCCAAACAAAACGAGAGAGAGAGAGAAGCAAGTAACGTCCGGTACTTAAAACTGTTCCTTTTCCATTCCTGTATAATACATGTATTATGTATATATATAACCCAATCATCCCTTTCACTCTCAAACGTCGGCAGTACCCCCCCTCCCCTCCATCACTATAGACTCTCCACAGTTTTCTTTGTACCAACTACTAAAATTTAAGACTCAATACTAATCTCTCATTTTTCTCTTAATCTAATCAAACTTAAATTATATAATGTTTTAAAAAATTATTCACAAAAACTGCCCCCAAAGCTCCGATTATTCTCTCATTTTTTAAGGATAAATTAGTATTTTTTTTCTTCTTCTCTTTCATAATTCACAAATTTAAACGAACTTTCCATCCCATATCCTAATTTAAAGTTTCTCAAGCAAAATAATTTAATTATAAATTTTAAATCAAATCTTAACTAATTAAAGCTCATATGCATCATCTAAATTTTTTAATCAATACTTATAGTTGACTTCCATCTCTCCAAATGATCCATTATTTTAAGAAATATTGAATCAAACTGCTCTTAAATTTTGGGACAAACTTAACCTATTAGATAAATAATGTATGTAAAATAATAATTTTATCTCTTAAGTCTTAATAGACTTAGAGATAGAATGTCATTCAACAATTTCTTAATTCGCATCAAATCATCACTCTAAAATTAAAGATTAAACAACTTTAGAGTTAACTATATTGGAAACTTGTAGAATCTACATACTGCGAAGGAGACAGACGGACATGCATCGAAATTTAGAGTGCATACCATATAAAGGTAATTCTTTAATGAAAAGTGTGCTGCAATTGATTGTGTACCATCTCCTCGCAAGCTAGATACTGTGTGCAGCCACCCTTCCTTCTACTATTTGCAGAGAAATGTTATCCTGCCGGCGATCAATTAATATGTTAGTTGAAGAATAATAAAGTTTTAATGTAGTTCCTCCTAGAAAATTACTGTCTAGTAGTCAGTAAGCTACTGTTGTTTCATGCAGAGCTGTATATACTAGTATCGACACTATTAAAATACTATTGATACATAGGCTTGAAGTACAGAAGCTAACGTGTTTAATTTCTTTATGAAAAACAATTGTTACCATGAGGGATCAGGAAAGAAGGAAAAAGATCGTCTCTGAGGCCACCATGATTCAGAAAGCAAGTTAATCTACAGTCTCAGAAAGCAAGAAAACTAATACTCTCCATTATGTGCCACGTAAATCCCAGAATTTCCTTCTCTGTTTCCTACACAGGAACAGTTAGATATTTAACATCATGAAACACAAGAATGTGCAAAAGAAATAGAAGTACCCGAATAAAAAAAGGACTAAAAGGAACATCTGAAGATCACCCCTTAACACTGCTTGTAACCAAAGACTTGCAGCAAACACATTGAGACATTGAGATCTCTGCTCACTGTGACCTCTCAAAGTTAGATGCCACTAAATCCAGTCTCGTGTATCCTTCCTGTCGACAGGTTTTCTCAGCATCCCTAGTAGTTGCTAGGTGACATCAGGTATAAATTTATCTTAATTAACAACAGCCAGAAGGCTTCTAAAAGAAGAAAATAAGAATATCTAATAATTAGATAAATCCTAACCAAACTCAACCTCTCATCCAAAAATTGAATTGTTCATTCTTATACATTTCCATCTAGGAGCAATCTACTACTGAGAATGTTTTCTTTTAATTATTTTCTATACTGATTTATTTTAGTCCCAATACCTAGGTGGATACAAACATGAAATGACCCACTGCTACTATGCATGTTGTGGATAGCAATATTTATTCACCAAATCAGTACGACATTATATCCTAAAAACAGTGAATATGACTATGTTTCTGTAATGGAGAGTTGAATAACAATTTAGCATTTCACTTGAAAAGAAAAGTACATTCTAGCAATGAAAATAACAGCGAATTTCCAACATATTGCCTCCTGACATTTAACCCAGATAGGAGGAGCATCAGTTACATTTGGAACAATTAACATTGCAGTATTTGCACAATTCCTGCAATATCAGTGGCTGGTGGCACAATTCATAATGTGTACAAATACATCAGAAAACTAAAACCAACGAACAAACTATATTATTAAAGTCTACAAGTAATGAATCCAACAGTACAAACCTGTTTTCAGTCACATAATCTCGAATAGATGTGGGCATGTAATTCCACAAGATAAGACTTGCGGAATTATGCTGCCTTCCCATCTATTCGACAGACCACAAGCCTCCAAACCTATAATTTTCTGTGTTGCTGTCCCTGTATAAGTGTTCCCCATATCAAGTAATAAATCCTGATGAAATCTAGCATCTTGGGAAGGAGAAAAATGGCTAAATAGCTTTGCAATTATTGGACTTTTCATCTTAGTCAACTACTTATCTGATTTTAACAGAAAAAGGCATTTAAAGAAACTTCGGTTTGTGAGAATTTGATGTGCAAGATTAATACACAACAGTGACAATGAAATACCAAAGGAATTTGACAACTTGAGGATTTGGTCAAGGCCAGTCAGTTTGTTTACAAAAATTATGAAGGGTTAACAGTTTAATAATTGAAATAGAACTTGGAGAAACATACCAAGATATCTAGCCAACATATGCGAGCACAAACCCCACCATTGTTGTAGGTGCACTATGCCACATGATGAAAGCAAGTTTTACAGATGAGCAAGGAAATATGGCATTGTCATCAATAGAAACGAAAGCATCTGTCCTCAAGTCCTTTATTTCTTTCAACCTATTGTTGAGACTGTCTTCTAGATTCAAGTCAAATCTTAGTTCAACATCATTTCCAAATTGGGAGTTTGATTTTGCAGCTTTCAATAGACCATCATGTGGAGAATCTCTCGGTGGATCAGGCTCGTTCCATACAATGTGAAGAATCAAGGCTGACACATGAAGCATAATGAACAACAGATTTGCTTCAGAAGGTCCTTTATGATACAAAGGGCATCACTTATGGTTCAGAAGAAGCAGGGGAAAAGAAGAAACCCAACAAGATGCTCAAGACTGGACAAACTTCAAAAGTGATGACTAACACAATCAAATTGACCTTCTTAGTCTGGAAAAGTTTAATCTTGCCTTAGGCCTTCCTTGCATTGTTCGTGGTTTGTCCACATCCAAAGAGAAAGCATATCAACTGGATGTACTTTTTTAGGGTGGATCTAGTCATCTAGTCATCTCAATACAAGCAAATATCTACCACAATTGTTCATCATTGAAGATTCAAGAAATTTAAATACCCTTGTTTTTTATGTGGCATACATGTGTAAAAATCTTCTTTCTTTCTTTCTTTCTTTCTTTCTTTCTTTCTTTCTTTCTTTCGTTTTTTTTTTTTTTTTTTTGAAATGGGCATACATGTGTGAACCTACATATAGACATGCTACTCACAGAAATGGAAATGTTAAGATGACTTCGAAGTGATACCTGTAGGGCAGGCGTAGTCTGTTGCCTAGAACCGTTAATGAGCTATTAAGAATTGAAGCAATCACCCAGCAAGCTACAATGTATGCAGAGGAGGGAAATCCAAAAGAATTGGCCGATCAAGAACAAGACAGAGTGAGACGCAATTAGGTACACCACACCATCCTAGAGAATGGAAGATTGTGGCCTCACTCCTACCAAATTTGGTGCTTCCTTCTAATTCAACGTAAATGAATTCTTCTGCATTGAAAAAAGAAAAGAAAAAGAAAATAGTGTGGGTTTCACTCCTACTAAATTTGGTTCCAAACGAACCTGAAAGAGGGGCTCTTTAATTAATATTTGCAACACTCTGAAAGCTGTCGTGGCTACAGAAGAGAAATGGAGCCCGACAATTCGGAGCTCTCCCAGACTTGGATCCCCTCCACCCCTTCCCTGCTCACAAACAGCCGATCCCCTCCACCTTCCATTCTCCGTATTAATCCCAGCTTCGCATCCTCCTCTGTATCCACAAAATTCCTGCGATACCTCCGTTCCTCCTCCCCTTGTTCATCATCCAATTTCGACCACACCTCCAATCCCGTCGCCCGGCTAACAAACACCTGCTCCTTGTAGCAGCGCAACACGCTGTTCTCACCCCCACCTGCACTCCTCAGCGCCGGGCTCCTCTCCTCCAGGTATACCCACGGGTCAAAGCCTTCTCCAAGCCGCCTCAGGTCAGCCACTCCGACATCCCCGGATTTCCAGCACACCTTATAGATTAAACCCTCCTTTCCATCCACGTCAGCGTCCGCGAACGAGTCCCCGAACCGGCTACTACGCCCGGTTCCTCCGGGTTCGCTCGTCTCCCACACCGCCTCCCCCGATCTCGGATCCCATAGCCTCATGTAACCGGAGTACCCGAACGCTCCCGAGCTCACGGACACCACGAACAGCAATCCCAACCCAGGCACGTGCACCACCTTCCCCGGCGCCGCAGACTTTGCTGCGCCCCCGCTCTGCCGCCCGATTTCCGACACCGGCTGCAGTGTTTCCCGGTCCACTGCAAGGATGCAGTTCTCTCGGTGCGAGCACTCGAACGACGCGAACAGCGGATCGCTTCTGCTGTCGCCGCCGGCGATCGCAGTGACGCGTGCCTTGTAGATACGGGGATCCGAGGGATCGGACCAGTGGACCGTCCCCACGTGGCAGGCACCCGAAACGTCGTAGAAGTGGAGGCCGGGATAGTCCAGCGAGCCGATTGCGGCGAGCTCCTCCGGCCACGCTCGGCGGAGGGAGCTGATCTCTTCCAGGTGAGTCCGCACAGTGCCGGCGTGGGTGAGATTCCAGCCGTAGGCGGAGATCTGGCCGCTGTGCGCGATCCATACGGATCCATCAGTTCCAGCGCAGAGGGCAGTGGGGACCGCGTCAGAGGCTGGGACGATTGTGGTGGAAAGGGCGGCGTCGAAACCGAGGAGCGGGGGCGGGGCCAGGGCGGAGCGGATGCGGGACTCGATGCCATAGTAGATGGCTTCGTCGACGAGGTCCTGGGTGTGGAATTGGCGCGCGGAGGAGGGGAGGTGGCCGGAACGGAGGAGGGTGAGAAGGACGGAGAAGAGCTCCGGATCACGGTCCACAAAGGTGGAAGGATTCGATGCTGCAGGTATAGAAAGAGCGGCGAGGAGCGATTCAGGACCGGCGGATTGAAGGGTAGTTGCGGTGGTCTCGAAGAGCTTGCCGCCGATGTTGAGCTTGATCCGGTCATTGGATTCTTCCATATCTAGACAGGAGTGAGGCCGAGAAAACCGACGAGGGTGGGGCGGATTTGCCTTTTGGGGGAAGGTTTGTTGTCGAGTTGTGACCAACTGGGTATATTGATGACCCAGGCCCAATATAATGTCTAACATTACAGTGAACGAACCCAAAACCCAATTGGTCAGGAAATTTATAGGCCGGGCCTAAGCGCCGACGCACGGAAGAGCAATACTAACGACTTCTGGGCCGGGCTAGATTATATTAAAGCGTCTCACGTGGTCTCCTCTTCCCCTCCTACTTGCTGGTCTGGCAATGGAGGCGCCGCCGTCTGCAAGTGCTTCACACCTTCGACCTTCTTCTGGACTCTCTCATCTCTCTTACGCTCATGCAACAGGGAGTCCCAGAAAGCTCCATTTCGCCCGAAGGAAGCATCGCTCGGTTCGCGCCTCCTTTTCCTACGACGACAGTAAGAACGCCGAATCGCCCTCACTTTCGCGCCTCTGGTTTTTTTAGCGTCATTTCTATCTCTGGGTTTTCCATGATTATTTTCGCATCTCTAGTTTTGAACTCGTAACTGATCCTGTTACTGTTATTTAGCGGTTACTCTGCTCGATTACGGTGCTGGAAATGTTCGCAGCGTGCGTAATGCCATTCGCCATCTAGGGTTCAATATCAAAGATGTAAGCATTTCTTGTTTCTATCTTACCTGTCGCATTTCTTCCTTTTATTGTAATCCTGTTAATTCCTTTCAACTGCATTCTTTATTATCATATACGTATACACAAACTGTTTGATCTTTCCGGTTATTTTGATGCCAAAAGTACCTCGTGTAGTAACTATGACATCAGGAAAAGGTGATGCTTGATGTCTATGAAAATGCAACCTGCCTGGGTTAGAGCTGTTTTAGGAGCTTCCTTTTTTTATAAAAATACTGATTTTAGGGTTAAATCACACAAATTTTACAAATAAATTGTGCGAACCTTCTAATATGTAATATTACCATGAGAGATAGACATGATGCTTTTATATGTATAAACTCTTGACTTTCCAAATGCTAGTTATGTGAGCGTGAAATAAACAGATTGTTCTTGACCTGTCGCAAATTGTGTTCTTTGCTAGGTTAAAAAACCAGAGGATATTCTAAGTGCAAATCGTCTTGTTTTTCCTGGAGTTGGGGCCTTTGCAGCAGCAATGCAAGTGCTAAATCAGAATGGGTATACCTCTATGCTCTATATGCATGCTATTTACTCCTCTATTTAAAATTTTTCCTTGTTATCATTGCAAGTTGTCCTGTTTTCTTGCTAATCTTACTTTTGAATATGGACCTGCTGAGCTGATTAGGCAATGAAGAAAATTTTGACTTAGCAAATTTACGTTTTTTTAGATGAATTCATAATGTTTGTCATTGTCATCACTTTATCTGTCCAGTAGTTATTAACATGGCTTCTAAAATTACTTGTAACATTCTAACATTTTTCATTTATAGGAAGTAGCAAATAAATATTTGCAATCCTAATTAATCTGTTCCATTTTTTGTTATTCTTAGCATTTTGCAATGATGTCTTGAGGGCTATGATTCATTTCCGCTTTCTCTGTTTTCCTTTTTTTCAGTTGACGTTCATGTTTTTCATGGCTTTACTATTAATCAATAATCGGTGGTTCATTGTTGTTAGTCCCTCTATGTAATTAGTGTTAACTGTCTTTTTAAGTTAGCAATAAGAGGTTTGCCTTCAAAGTGCTTGCATGCATGTAGAAAAGTGTGCCCTTTATTATCCAAATGATGTCAATTCCTTCTTTACCTTGTTCAATATACAAGTTCTGTTTATTGCTATTGCAGGATGGCAGAGGCTCTCCATACGTACATACAGAAGGATCGCCCCTTTTTGGGCATCTGTCTTGGGCTCCAATTGCTTTTTGAGTCCAGCGAGGAGAATGGCCCAGGTGATGTCCTTTGTGCAACCCTTGTCCACTTTGCAGATATGTTACTTGATAGTAAAATGTAACAGAAAATTTAGGGATTACATAACTTAACAACGATAATAGTAATGAAATAGGTGGATACGACCTTCTTGAATTACAATACTTAATATAAGATTGAAATCCTCCTCTTTAATTTATCTGTGGAAAGGGGGAAGGTTTGTCGGGTTTTGCTTTCCACTGTTTCTTAATAATTAATAGGCCATGGAGGAACTAATTAATGGCTATTGAGTACTGATGTTGCTTCTCACGATAAGCTTCTCGAATTGATGATTATCTTTTGTCCGTTTTTTCTATTATGCAGTTTCTTATGTAAGTTCACAAGTTAACTGTACTTTGAAATTTCCTTCCAGTTTGTTTTAGTAAAAGTAATCAATATTTGATAATGTATGTTTGAACATTTTTTTAAATAACTTGACTTCTCACTTAGGTTGGGGATGGTATGCCATTTATTAGTTTTTTCAGTGTTTGAGATAACAAAGTATGAAACTTCTCGTCTTTCCTTTGGGCACTTTTCAAATTCTTTATTCTGTAACCCAATTTTCTCTACAGAAACTTCACCTGTACAATACATCATGTAGCAAATGTCCATGTTGGAATAAAATTGTAAAGATTCCGGTTTCAAAGCACATGCTTGCTCATATATCTTCTTACTTTAAGCATGTCAAAACATCCAAATCTTTAATTATTTGGTGTTGACCATTCGCCACATTGCTAGTTAATGTGCTCTATCTTGCATTTTTCTGACTCTTATTTTTTACATCTTGGTACTGTTTCTGGATCCTCAGCTGCTAATTTGTCTGAAAGTAAAAGTATGGTGATTATGTGACATAGGCCCCATAACTAAATGTTGTTTAATTCATAGCTGCTATCATTTCAATCTTTTCTGATTCTGATTAAAGACTAAGCACCACTGAAATATACACCTCATAATAATTACTATATGTGATATATAATTAGCTGCTAAAAAGTTGTTGGAGATACACAGCTTTGACCCTTCTTCATAAAATTATATCCTATATATTTGCAGCAAGTATGAATGTCATTTGTTGTTTCTTGCTTCTTTAGAATCCTGCATTGACAGATATGATATATGCTTCACAGTAAAAGGTCTTGGTGTGATACCTGGTATAGTTGGACGGTTTAACTCTTCAAATGGTCTCATAGTACCTCATATTGGCTGGAATGCTGTGCAAATCACCAAAGAATCAGGGATTTTGGATGGCATTGAAGGCCACCATGTCTATTTTGTTCACTCATATCGTGCCTTGCCTGTATGTTCAATTAACGATTTCTCTCTTCATATTTTATCCCTATAACCTGATTTCTTGTAGTTATTGGACCAAAATCATTTTTCTATATTTTTCTTAGTCAGATGCTAACAAAGACTGGGTTTCATCAGTATGCAATTATGGTGGTAGTTTTATATCTTCTATAGCAAGGGGAAACATACAAGCTGTTCAGTTTCATCCAGAAAAGAGTGGAGGTAATGTTGTTTGAACATATTGTGGCTTAAATAATATTGATAGAAGTAACTACAAAAAGATACGACCATTTGGATTTAAGAAATAAGAAAACCTTAGTTCCAATAGGTTGCAGTGATGCATCATCAATAAATAATAGTCTATTATTTGGTTAGTGCTAATCTTTTGGCTATAGAATAGCACTGTATCTATTCTGTTTTATTTTAACATCTTCATATTTTTTTTGTTATCCTATTGTCTATTGGTCATTGATTTCCAATCTAGGGAAGATTGATTGGCAATTTTCTTGGAGAAAACTATGCAGTGGTGGTATGATTTCTGCATATGGAAATGCATTCCTGAATATCTGATGCTTGGAAAGTTGAAGTATCTTTAAGTGGTTTCCATCTTACCTCAATGGAATAACAAAATAGAATAAATGAAAAATATGCATGTAATGTGGCCTGATAAATCTTCTGTAGTTTTATATGCCTTCTTCTAATCCCTATTTTGGCAGAGCACTTCCTTTTGTTATTATACTTCATTTCGAACTTAAAATGATGTAACTGGACCACATTGAATTTTCCAGTTGTAGGGCTATCTATACTACAAAACTTCCTCAAGCCACCTCTCTCTTCGAGGAGAAAGGTACTCTTTCGATTCTTCGATATAATCGTATCATTTTTTTTACTTTTTATCACTTGTTTTTGACAGCCGACCCAGTCTTTTGGGAGAAGGCTTGGAGGATGATCTTGTTTTGACAATATAACAACTATATTTCTCTTTTATGTAGACAACTTATGGAAAAGCATCCAAACTTGCCAAGAGGGTAAGATTATCTATGCCTTGTCTAACATAAATTATGAAATATTGAAATGCTCTTTTACTCTTATTGGTTTAGTCTCTTTAATGCCTCCTAGGTAATAGCATGCCTTGATGTGAGAACAAATGATAAAGGGGATCTTGTGGTGACAAAAGGGGACCAGTATGATGTAAGAGATCATACCGATCAAAATGAGGTATCCCAGCTCAGTTTATCCCCAAAGAATTAACTAGACATCACTGTGATTAAGAAAGTTAATAGTACTTCACTGACAATCACCTCCCTTACATTTTTGTGAAGAATAGTATTAAGAATTCTGAGCTCCTTTGGCTTTTCCTTAGGAAGCTTCTTCCTTTTGGAAGTGCAATCTGTCAGCATCCCATGCATCAGTTAAAAAAAGTTCTACTCCTATTCTTTCATTCTTAGTGCACATTTAGAAATTAGACTTATACCCCATTATGTTCTTAAATGTGCAAAGTTTGTGTGCCAATAGGTAAGAAACCTTGGGAAACCAGTGGAGCTGGCGAGTCAGTATTACAAGGATGGTGCTGATGAGGTATATATAAAATTCATAGTAAAGGGTCATATACTTGCATTCGAGGCGAGAAGTGACACTAGTAATTAATAATGACATTTCAGGTTAGTTTTTTGAACATAACAGGGTTCCGAGACTTCCCCTTGGGAGACTTGCCAATGCTACAGGTTCTACACACTTATCCCTTAATATGACACCTTCAAAGTTGAAATATGTCTCACTAATTGCATCTCTTCTGACTTAACTTATGAGATGTTATTTTATAGGTGTTGCGCAGCACATCTGAAAATGTTTTTGTACCACTTACAGTTGGTGGTGGTATAAGAGATTTCACAGATGCAAATGGGAGGTTAGTTTTTTTAGTTTCCTTCGTCAACATTTCCTGAAGTGATTTGTGAGATAAAAAGCAGAAGTTTCTTGTATGATGCTTGCATCTGTCTGTATGACAATGGTTTGCTATGTCCTCTATTGATCATGAACAATTTTCTTTTTTACTACTCTCGTACTGCAAAATACAATTTTACTTCCTCTTGCTAAATTAGCCATTTCAGTTGTTTGTCTTATAGGTTCTATTGATTTTAGTTGGATAAGAGATATTATACTGTATTGTAAATATTCAATGATTTCAATCCAAGAAGGGTCTGCATTATGGCATATCTGAGCATTACCTCGCTGCAAGGCTTGTCCAACTTCTGATTTTTGGGGGAAGAAAATGATTTGTACCATTTTAGATGCCTGCAGACTGCGCCATTTTATTTCTGTATTCAAACAGGTGAGTCTTAGAACCTTAGTAATGCCAGAGAACATAACATGGTGTTGCATGCAATTCTTTTGTCCACTTGGACATGGCAATGCAAATTGTAATTCAGTTGGTCAAAGTGCATAAATACTGTAGGAACTCATGTACATATCAATATGCTGAAATTGAAAGCTATTTGTACTCTGGAGCATTGTCACTCTGAAAGTTCAACATTGATACTTACGATTGTTTCATTGTCTCTTTTAGTTTTGTTAGATTCTACCAAAAACATCACCATCGACTGGTAGACTCTTATATGCTTATTCTTCCTTAGGTACTATTCAAGTTTGGAAGTAGCATCAGAATATTTCAGGTCTGGTGCAGATAAGGTTTCAATTGGAAGTGATGCAGTTTTTGCTGCAGAAGAATATCTAAGAACAGGGGTATGCACTTGATTTCTGCCTTTGCATGGAAGGTAGTTTTCATTAACTTTCTAACTATCTTCTCTACACTTCAGGTAAAGACTGGAAAAAGCAGCTTAGAGCAGATTTCTCAAGTTTATGGAAATCAGGTCTTTACTAACATGTGAAATAACTCAGTCTTATTTTGCTATTTCTTTATCTTAGTTGTACTTATATAATTAAATTTAACCTAAAAGGCAACATATATCTCTGAAGCAGCATTAATTTCAGTATTAGAAACAATATGCAGAATAAACCTGTACTTTTCTACTTTAGGCAGACAACTTGTTGGTTGTACCATAAGTTGGCGGTGGTATTAGTAATATCTGTATTCTTGGCAGGCAGTAGTTGTAAGTATCGATCCTCGAAGAATTTACCTCGTAAGTCCTGGTGATGTCAAATTTAAGACTGTAAAAGTGAGCACTCCAGGTACCATTTCATTGCTATTAAGCTTACTAATCTGGTATATCTGTGTCATCTCATCATTCTTCTATGTTCTTTGAAACATTGTACAACCACCTTACTCTTTTTTGCCTGATTTTAGGCCCACTGGGGGAAGAATATGCTTGGTACCAATGCACAGTATGCTCTTCTTTTCATCCTTGTTCCCTTTTGGACATTGAAGTAGCATCGTTTAGTTATCTGAAGTTGTTCTTAATTTTGGTTACCTGTAAATTGCTTCACTTTTTATTATCAGCTATGCAGATACTCTTGCAAGTGGATAACATGGTATAACTGTTGCATGCATGAATCCTTTTGTATTGTTGAGCACTAAAGTTCACCAGGAGAACATCTAGATATATTGTTATAGTAACTCCTTTTGTTGTTCCAGTAATGTTCTTGGAGTGGAGGACTGAAAAATTGTTTTCAGCACAAAGGCCAAAAGTTTGGTTCTCAAGTGCTATGCTTAAACTGCATTAGTTTTCACCAGTGTACATGCTTAGTAAATGTGGGATCACCTCAAGTTAATTTTTCCTGTGTCCATTTAAAGTCATACATATAAAAATCTTCATTATATGATGAATATCAGATCGTCATAGGGTGAAGGTGCACTTTTATGACCTTTAATGTTGTTTCTTTCTCTTTGTAGGTCAATGGCGGTCGTGAGGGTCGGCCTATAGGAGCTTATGAGCTTGCAAAAGCTGTAGAAGAATTGGGAGCTGGAGAAATACTACTTAATTGCATTGATTGTGATGGTACGTTGATCCCAATGTACTTACGTCAAGTAATTCTCTTGTCAGAGGTTTTTTAAATGGTATATGTGCAAAAACCTTTTTTAAGTATAACAATCCGTAACAGATGCAACAAAAAAGTATGACACCCTTGTATCTTGAGTTCTCTTTTGATTGTTGTAGAATGATAATTTTTTTTAAAAGTTGAAAGAAAAGATGTAGCCAAAGTTGATTTTGTTATTTTCACAGGTCAGGGACAAGGGTTCGACATAGACTTGATCGAGCTAGTATCAGATGCTGTTACGGTCCCTGTAATTGCAAGCAGTGGAGCTGGTGCTGTAGAACACTTTTCTGAAGTCTTTCAGAAAACAAGTGCTTCAGCAGCTCTTGCTGCAGGGATTTTCCATCGCAAGGAGGTATTTATGAGAAATTCATATTGTATCCATGATTTATATGGCAGTTCAATAGTTTAAAGTGCACTACGTTCGTATGACAAGATTCCACTATCATTTGACATATATTTTGCAAGTGTAGGTAGGTCTTGTGCCACTTTATGTGGTGTGTCTGGAGTATTCATTTAGTTATTGCTACTCTAATGATCTTATCTTGTTTAAGAACTACCGAGTGCAAGCAATGGTCATTCTGTTGAGGCACCACTATCGTTAAAAATATGTTTTTTATCGTTAAAATTATTACTGAACATTTTTTACTCCCTCAAGAGAGTGATTTTTGGACGAGCGATAGCAATTCTGACTTCTACTTTGGTGGTTTAGGTCCCAATTCAATCGGTGAAAGAGCATTTGCTACATGACAATATAGAGGTCAGACTGTAATCAAATTGGAGAAAGGCATCCAAGTTGTCTAAACTATCATTTGCAGGAGTCTTCTTGTACCTTTCTCTGTGGAAATTTCCATTGAAGTATGCCACATTCCCATGAACTTATTTATGGCCAGAATTCTGAAATTTCTAGAGCAGTGCCCTCCCACAATGTTGAGATCTCTCTTTATGTTGTTGTTGTAGCTCTACATCGACCTTGTTGATTATCTCAAATAAAAAACTGGTTTTGCGAATAATTATGTGAAGACAGGAGAGAATGTAGCGAAAGTTCTCATTCATGTCTCCCTTTCTTCTTCTATTAATTTCTACATAGATCATTGAATGGAAATATTTATAAGTTGTTTGATTCAGTGACTTATGTGAAAAATAAAATAAAAAATCCCCCAACACTTAGTAATTTATTCAGTAATTTTTAATTAACTTTTTCTATAAATTGTTGGACTTGACAGTGAATAGAAAAAGTCTGACAAGTGAGTTAATATAGTCAAAAACTCTATTTAGACAACCAACTAAGTCGTTAACAGTCATTATGTCGAAAAGATATTATATAGATATAGGCTAAGTTAGTCAATCTGTAGTTGGTAGAAACGATGGTTCGTTCATTCGAGTGGATGCAACGAGGAATCTCCTCTACATAAATATACTGAAGATTCAAATCTATCCCTAGAGCCCACGGCCATAATTGGTCCGGCTGCAGGAAATATCTTGGTGGTCATAATTAATGGGGGACAAATACTCATAATATATATTATGTAGATTATTATGTAGCCATCAACAGCCATCGCCCATCTGTGATATTTACATCATGTATGTATAGAAAATGTGGTCATCATAATTAATAAACTCCGTCATCATTCATGTCGCCAGATTTGGCCAAAATAGATTTTACGAACTAATTAACACATAAAAAATAAGCTATCAGCGTATGTTATTTGTTAGGAATCATTAAAAAATAATAAATAAATAAATAAAAAAAGGCATATGCTTATTATGTGTTTGTTACTTATTCCCTTTCATCTTCGGGAATATACTTGATAGTTAAGAGCACCCATTTTTACGCCCCCGACCCGACATTCCAAACCACCTCATGCAAATCTATGCTCTCTTCGTTGAGCCCTCTCCCTTTTCCTTTTATGACTTTCTTTGAACCATCTATTGCTTGATAACACTGTTAGTCTTAATTGTGCTGATGCATAAGAGGGAAGCTTTTACTTAGTTTTGATGTATAGAGACTACCGTGTAGACTTCTATTTGGATCCTATATGTCTTGATGATCTGCCACTGAATCATGTCTTCAAAATTTTGAAGTTGTCTAGTTCGTGACTTTTCCTGATTCTTTTCTTTTTGCTGGTGCAATCTAATTAAATCTTTTAGACTCCAAAATCATTAGGCAGTATTGCTCTTTATCTGGTAATTAAGTTTCAAGTCCTATTGCTGCACATTCTCTGTTTTTCTTATTAAATTTAGACGCTTACGCTGTTAGCGTCTGTCAGGAGGTTAGTAACATAATAACAGCGGATTGACCAGTTCTCTTGCACAATTGGTTTCCATAGCTATTTTTAAGTTTTACTTTCGGTATCAAAAAATATTCTGTCACTGCTGCAACTATATCTGCTTCATTTCCGCAGTTACATCTCCGGTCCGGATATAAGAATCGCTTCCAGAACTTCATCAAACATTTACGTGAAATGGGAGATGAGGTATGTAAGGTTTTCTCTCAGTTGGTATGCGTTTTCAAATTACCTTTTAAGGCCTTCTCCAGTAGAGTAGACGTGACAGCAACTGAATGGTTCAATGTGAAAAAGGTCTTACTGCAGCAATTGCATTTATTTTGGTATCTGGTGCAGGTCATTGCTGTGACTACTCATGAAGGTGTGTACCTCAAGAGTTCCACGGCGCAAAATTGATTGGTTCGAGGAGGTTATCAAAACTAAGATTCCTTTGGATCAAAACAAAATCATATATTATTCCTAGCAGCTCACGGGCTAACATGATCATACATCAATCTTTTAGTTTATACCTTCCAGAGATCCTGGAATTGTAATTATACATAAAGAGTTGACACAAGCGTCACAGGAATCAACAAGAATGTATTCATTCTATCACATAATCTTCCACTCATCTGATACATTTACTGGCCAGAATAATGACTTTAACTTTGTAAACAAGCTTCTACATTGTAATGTTAAGTACTTTGCATGAGAATTTCTCATTTCTTTTGTTTATACTTGGAAATTTTAGCTTGCTAGATCATGAATTTAACTTGATAGTGCAACTTACTCGTAGTTTCTTGAGTATATCAATGTTCGATGATCTATAGTGAGCATTATTAATGTCCTGTTCTTCTGCTTATGTTTTTTCCCCTCTTCTTATGTCTCTTTCCAGCTTTCCCTGCCCTATGTATGAAAAAGTTCCACTCTCACCGGCACTTAGCCCTAGAATTATTTCAGAGCTGGCGAAGTTCAAGCCAGACATAATCCATGCATCTTCACCTGGAATCATGGTGATTTAATACCCGGAGAAGCATATCCATTCTTTAAATATGAGATCCTCCTGTACAGTTTTATGACTATCATTATAAAACCTTTCAACTTATTCAGGTATTTGGGACTCTAGTCAATAGTCATTGCTAAAATACTCTCTGTTCCATTGGTGATGTCATATCACACCCATGTTCCAGCGTGAGTTGTCTTCTCCTCAAAAAGCTAGATATTGATCTTGAGACACTTAACTAGCACAATTTCGTCTTACTCCTTCGTGCTAGCTTAATAAAGGGAAATTTCCTTGTCATACACATCCTTCTTCTATTTGATGTGCAAGAAAAAGATGCAGTCACAGATAAGTGCATGTCGTCCATCGTTGCTAAAAATAAACCTTCGTAACATATAATGAAAGATATGTTTCTCATCTTTCCTTATGATGTCACTTTACTGTCGATTCTTGAAAGCTTCGAGTGTTACTGGTTGATTAATTCTTATGATTATTTGACAGATATATTCCAAGATATACTTTTAGTTGGTTAGTAGAGCCCATGTGGAAGGTGATAAGTAAGCATGATATTCTTGTTGATATCTTTTCTTCTTCTTTTTTTCAGCCGGCTCCACTCTCATACCAAATTGGAACTAATCCCCTCCATTGTCTCTTTAAGGATTCCTTCACAGAGCTGCTGATCCTTACTCTACTGCCTTCTGCTGCTATTGGCAAGGACTTTTTAGCTGCTCATGTGATATCAGGTTTGTGGATATACATTATGGTAGCCTAGTATACTCATAATCCTTCTCTGACTATGGATAACCTTTTCTTTTCTTCGCCTCTTCAGCTAATAAAATACGTCTTTGGAACAAAGGGGTAGATTCTGAAAGCTTCCAACCCCGATATTGCTGTGATGAGATACGTATCAGGCTAAGGTGCCTTACCACGTATCTCTCTCTCTCTCTCTCTCTCTCACACACACACACACAGTACTTAGTGCAACAGAACAATTCTGAGGTCAGTTTGTAACATGCTTGTTTCTTGTCAGTGACGGCAAACCAGAAAAGCCATTGATAATTCATGTTGGACGCTTTGGACTTGAAAAGAACTTGGATTTTCTGAAAAGGTATTTTATATCATGAGATTATTATTAAGGCAGTTAAGCAATCACTTTTTCAATGTGGTAATTATTATTAAGGCAGTTAATCCAGAATTTGTAGTTGAGCAGGGTGATGGATAGATTGCCTGGAGTAAGAATTGCATTGGTAGGAGATGGACCATATAGGTATGTTATTTATCTCTTTGCTAGTCCCTATATCTTTAGCTATATGTATACCGCCAAGCACTCAAGTACCATAAGTACTTCATCAATTCATCTTAACAGTGCATTCCCTAGGCAAAGGACATATACCATATTACGGTGTCAAAAGTCAATCCATTTTTCGAAGTTAATGTTCTGAGTAAATGTAGGGTTGGACTTGTACAAAAGGTTTATGAAAGAACAAGATCAGGGAAGCACCTCAAAATTAGAAAGCTGTATAGAGATTTGTTCTCTGTTTCAGGCTTACCATTTCTCAGAATATTAACAACTTATGACAACTTATGCTTGAATCTTGCTTAATGGAACACAACCTGCAAGTATTTGCTTACGCGCATCAATCTTGCGTGAGGAGCACCACTTTTTTGTGTTGGTTTTTATTTGATGTATGTCTGCGCAGGCCTGAGCTGGAAAAGATGTTCAATGGCATGGCTGCGGTGTTCATGGGAATGCTTCTTCTAGGTGAGGAGCTCTCACAGGCATATGCAAGTGCCGATGTTTTTTGTGATGCCTTCAGAGTCGGAAACCCTCGGTCAAGTTGTACTAGAGTCCATGTCATCTGGAGTTCCTATGGTTGCTGCTCGGGCTGGAGGGATACCAGATATAATACCAGAAGACCAGGAGGGCAGAAGCAGCTTCCTGTTTACACGGGGTGACCTCCATGACTGTGTAAACAAGATTCAGACTGTATTGTCATCAAACGAATTCAGAACAGCCATGGGAAAGGCAGCAAGGGAGGAAACGGGGAAGTGTAACTGGAGCGCTGCCTCTAACAAGATACGCAATGAGAACTACAGGGATGCCTGCCATCTGGTACTGGTGGAAGAAGAAGGCAGAACTTTTTAAACTCATTCAGTGGTTAGTCCAGATGTTCCTACCTGCCCCAGAGATTACCTCTGATTGATGCCAGAAAGATGTAAATTATCCTCACAGTCACAGTTTATAGCTGCATGCATATGTATGTATAGTATATATAGTACCACAAGTTTAGCTATCGATCGTAGTTTAATTTGTTCAACAAAGGGACCACAAACTCTGTACTTCCTCGATGTATTGAAAAATACAACATGAGAGATGCCATTATTTATTCTTTTCTTATTACCTACACATTGCCATGAGCGACCTGATAAGTATATGAGTCAACATAGACTTTCACAGTACTGGCCAATCAGCAGCTCCCCTCCCACGGGGTATGCTTTAGATAGAAGTCGTCCTAGCATGATATTATCTATTAAAGGCTCATCATCTAATAAAAATAAATAAAAAGATAAAAAGAGGCAATATTTTTACTAGGCAAATTAATGTTGATGGTCAGGGGTCTAGCATGGCAACCGTCAAATTACATGATGTAATAAACGAATGAACTACGTACAGAGGGACCTGGGCCCGGGCCCCGGCCCCTTAGTGACAAGAAGAGCATGACCACGCCAATCTCCCCTCTTAGTGACAGCTATCAATGGCGACAGATCCTTTTAGCCCCTTAACCCCATCCTTAGTGTAAACGGTACTCAGATGTCGTCAGCACACTACCAAAGGGGAGGCGAGCTCGGGCCACGACGACCTCGTGATTAGTAAGGACCAAGATCCAGGACGACACCAGCACGCACCAACTCAATGCAGAGGCAAGCCCCGAGCAAACCTCGATCAGGCAAGGGGAGGTTGAATACTCTTCCCTAATCTTTGCAATCGTGTAAGGTGGTCGGCAAGCGTTCGATGAAGATTTCATATGCTTCCCCCCTCCCCCTGCCCTGGACCAATCCGAGCGCTAAGATGGGGCTTTCATGCCGATGGGCTTCCTTTCCCGTACTTGATCGGGGTAGCCAACTGCACCCAAAGACGAGCAGGCGGCTCTGGGCCCACCACCGGTGACTCCTCCTCCTTGGCCATCTTCGTTTGCTAAGAAAACCGAAAACCAAAAACCATTGAAAATAAAAAGAATGAATATATATATATATATATATATATATTCAATTTATATAAATTCTTGTATAGGCATATTTTGTTACGGTTAAAAAAACTCAACAAAACAAAGAATCCATAGTCGTTGGAATTGTATTGGATTTACAACTTCTCTAACCACTCTCAAATTACCGCCAGAGCCGGGGGGATATATTTTATATACATAAATCTAGAACGCTTTTACTTTAATTTTTCCTTCCCTTACGCGAGGATGGTATTGGTAGGTGGTGCTTTAGTCTATATATATATATAATTTCTTCTTCTTTTTGTTTTATTTCCAAACCTATTCGCTTCCGTCTCCCTTAAGTAGTCTTCAACTCAACTACGCACGCTTTTCTCACTATTTTCCTTTTTTCTGCCTCCCTTTCTTTCTTCTCTTTGGGCTCTGGGATTGGGTAAGAGAAGGAACGCATGTCGGCTGCTCTGATCAACGGTTTGGCCGGCGCCGGAGGAGGGATCGTCGCTGAGCTCATCACCTACCCTCTCCAAACCGTACCTCTCGCCTTCTCCAGATCAAAATTTCTATCTCTTCTTTTTTTGACAAGATTCTTTTTTTCTCTTTCCTTGGGCGTTAGTAATAATGCAAGGGTCTGATCACCGAAATCGCGCTTGCAGGTGAGCACTCGTCAACAGATCGAGCGTGATCCATCCAACTCTACCTCAAGAGATGGGATCATTCGGCAAATGTATCAGGTGTTGTCTCTCCCCTTATCCAAAATATAGTAGCATTTGATTTTATACTCTCGATCAATGATTCATCCTTCTTTCCTCTCTATGTGCGTAGGTGGTGAAGCAAGAAGGATGGGAGAGACTATACGGCGGCCTAACGCCGTCACTAGTCGGCATGGCTGCATCTCAGGTGAGCGTCTTTCTATTCTCGTGCGCACTGTGTGCTCTTCGGGGTCAACTTTTTAGTTTGACGAATTTGTGATTGGAATCTCGCCCGGCCTGGGCTAATTAGCTCAACCTCCTTAAAAGATGGGTGACCTTTTACCACCATCTTAGAGGGCTCTTTCTTGCCGCTAATTTATTGGCATTTCCTCTGCCTTATTGACTATAGAGTTTAAACAAGGTTTAGGGGTTTAGGGAAATTAATATAAGATATTAGTAAAGGACAATCATCCTATGCTTCATTCTAAGTTTTCTCATTATTGATATCTTATTTGATACAGGGTGTCTATTACTATTTCTACCAAGTATTTAGGAACAGGGCAGAATCGGCTGCTCTTAAGCGTTGGAAGAAAGGAGTTGGCGATGGATCTATTAGCATTTTTCAATCTATTACTGTTGCTGCTCTATCTGGGTGATTATGTAGTTCATGGAATTCTTTTTATTTCTTTCTTTTTAGTTTTTTTTTTCTCTCCTGCGATCCTAGTCTAACCTAAGCTGGTTGTCAAAAGTTTTACAGCCTGAAACTGATATATTCTCTGTTCACGTAATTGATTTGAAAAAGTGATGTGCGCATGAATTTAATTAGTGGTGGCTATGTTACTTCAAAGTTCAAAGTCCATGCATATTTGAAGCAGGCAATTGAGAGGCCAAGGACCTCCCTTCTTTCTCTGTAGTTGTCCCTAAAAAGTGGACTTTAAACCAGCATATAAATCACAAACAATGATACAGTACTTTGCACCACAAAATACCTTTGTTTTGCTTAAACTGTTCACTTTTCTTTGCGTGCAGATGCATAAATGTGCTGCTAACAAATCCTATCTGGGTAGTAGTTACACGTATGCAGGTGGGAAAATAGTTTTTCCATGATGATTATAGCTATTATTCTTTCTTTTGCCAGTATGTTTCACTATCTTTCAGGATTTCATGCACGACCCCTTATTTCCCTCATTAAGTTGAATCATATAGAACATGTAGATTAAATATATGTTATACCCTTATTTTATTTGCTCTTGCACTATATAAATATGAATGGGGATATGTATCCATGTAGCCAAGGCAAATAGCGGGGAAATAAACATCTTGTATAGTTCTAGTTGTGGAAAGTTTATATGTGTACATATTTCACTGTCCAAAATTATGCAAATTCTTCTAGTTATACTGTATACATTATATATGTAGAAACTCCCTCTTGCTTTTCACCATCAAAACTTCTCAAAGCTCAATAAAGTTATTGGCTCTTT
Organism: Typha angustifolia; assembly: GCF_048772165.1. NCBI lineage: Eukaryota > Viridiplantae > Streptophyta > Magnoliopsida > Poales > Typhaceae > Typha > Typha angustifolia. Next base: position 17,759,518 of record NC_133246.1, on the reverse strand, counting down.
TTTGAAAAGTTTTGGCTTTTATCTTGAGTTTCAAATTTCAACAGAAACTTATCACAACTGGGTGGAGAAAAATTAGCCAAAACAACTGAAAGTGCTGATTGTCGCGACCACTGAAATTTTTGAAACTACCAGAATATCCGTATCTGTTGAAACTTGTGCAACTTTTATTGGTTTCTCCTGACACTGACGCACTTAAGCCAAAACACTTAGTTTTCAACTGAACCTTGCCTTAAACATTTCTGAAAATCATTCCTCTATATGACTTTCTTTATGATGATATGGCTTTACATTTCTGCAATTTTCAGACTTACAAAAAGACAAACAAAATGCGGCCTACTCATGGTTTGCCATGTGCTCTTGATGAAACCAGTCGCAATGCAGTTGTTGAAAACATTCCATATAGAACTAGTCATGTGGTATGTATTGTCACTGTCGTTACTTACCTTTACTGCTTATATCTGAACGACACAATAGATGCATTTTTATCCATGAATAATCACATCAGTCTTGCAAAACGTAATTGCAAGTGCAATGACCTGTCTAAAGTAATATGCTCCTTTTACTATAAACATCTCATGCAAAATCTCAAGGGAAAGAGATAATCTCATAGATCGAGAACTGTAGTAATTATGATTTCATTAAAACCTGATATAGTATAAGATAGAAATATGTTAATTTTGACGTAGCAAATTAAATTCTGTTTAGTAGATTTTAGTTCATTTCTGTTATGCAAATTCAAGATCTTTATGACATTCTCCATACTCAAGATAGTTAGATGTTGTAATTTTTTAAAGCATTTATACTTATTGTAAATGATAGTTGATTTCTAAGATTGGTGTTACTCCTGCAGGTTCAGGAAGTCTATGATGACGCTGGACTATGGGGTTTCTGGAACGGTGTTACTCCGACTCTTATAATGGTATGTTAATAGGTATTTCATAATTATTAGCCAGAAGTCATCCCCACTATTAATCTATTATTGCAGGTTAGCAATCCTACCATCCAGTTCATGTTGTATGAGACCATCTTGAAGAACTTGAGGAGGAAACGCGCCTCCAACTTGAAGGGTGCTGATGGATTAACCACTTTGGAGGTAAATATCTAACCGACATCCAAAAGAAAATTGTATCAAGTACTCGACAAACATTCAAGTATTCAACAAATTTTAGTTATAAAGCAACATAATTTCTTTAGAGTCTTCTATGAAAGTTGTCACAAGTAATGGACAAGCATCCAACAGAATTTAGTTATATATTTATCTGAAAATGGTGGGGTCTTCTAATTGTGGGAAAACAGGGCTTCTAAATTTGCTTCATCATAGAAATGCTCAATAATAGTTTTCATATATTACTTTCTGCTAGATAACCAACTGAACCAAAAGCTTGATATGTTAGTTGATCGAAAACGCATATCATGCCTTAAGATGCCCTCGTGTGTGGCCCATCTCAAATGCACTTGAAAGATGGCAGACAACAGAACTGAGAAGGTGGCAGTAAAGTTCAAAGTTAACAAACTCTTAAGACCTCATCAAAATCTAGATATAGACTATTCTGACTGATCCAGAATCTTAAGCTGTCAGATAATAAACAAACAATATATATCATACCTTTCTTATCTAATACTGCACCAACTTTAATTTGGACATAAATGAGTACCCTGATAATGCAAAATTCTTTATGTAGATTTTTCTTCTTGGAGCCATAGCAAAGCTGGGTGCTACCCTTGTCACATATCCCCTTTTAGTTGTGAAGGTGAGTAGTTATCTCTGCTGATCCTCCTTAGTATATCTATCCAAAGTCCAAGTTTTCTCTTCTGCACATGCTGACCTTCCACTTATACGCTTGAAGATGTTCTAGTGAACCAGTGTTGACTTTCTTATTTTAACTCCTTATTTTGCAGTCAAGGCTTCAGGTGAAACAAGGACTTGATGATGACAAGAGATATCACTATAAAGGTCTGATATCTGCTATTAGTTGAATGTTACATTGTGGAACTGAAATTCTCCACTGTAGATAAAGGAAGTTGCATTTGACTGTGGTATATGTTTATCTGATATCTGTTGTTATTTATGTTTTATTCTTTTTCTTGTTAAAGTATCAATATTGACACAAAAAGTTCTTAGACCACTTTTGGATATACTATTTCAGCAGATTGATGAAACGTACCAGACCTGTGTGTTGCTCATATTGTAATACTTGGTTCTAGAAATGGACCAGCAGTTGGCCACAGTGGGAACTTTCTTTCCTTTTCCTTTTTTTACTTGATACAGTCTCTTCCTTCTAGTGCAAGTTTGCAACTTTAAGGTTTGAGTTTTTATGCCATTGTTCATTTTTCTTTTTGCTTGTGGTGCAGGCATATTTGATGCAATTGAAAAAATGATCCACTATGAAGGCTTATCAGGTCTTTATAAAGGAATGAGCACGAAAATTGTGCAGAGTGTGTTTGCTGCAGCCATATTGTTTATGGTTAAGGAGGAGCTGGTGAAGGCAGCTCATTTGACCGGGGACATCAGTCTGATACAAAATCTGAGGCTAAAATCATCAAGATGACGTAGGGTTCTCTCTTATATATTCAAACTGCTTAACAACAATGTCAACAAAGGTTTTCAATTCTTTTTATAGCTATTTGTATACTAGAAGATTGACCAATTTATATTGATAGGACAAAATATGACAGAGGTAGAGGAAACTATACCATATTTTTTTTTTTCAAAATGCTCATTTTATTCTATTTCAATTGTGTTTTTTTTTTAAAAAAAATTTCTTTATCTTTTGAGAGGTGATTTGTTAAAAAGAAGCATCAATGTCTAATTTGTTAAAAAGATGCATCATTGTCTAACTCTATGTTTTCTTTTCCTGATGCTAAAGACACAAAATATGGTCCTTTGTCAGAATGCATGAGATACACCACATCTAGAAAAAGAGAGCATTCTCAGGTTAGTTTTCAGACATGAGCTTGTTGCGGAATATTGATGAATTAGTAATTTCCCCTTGCGGCTAATATTCTTCTTGCAGGGTAGAGCTGTAGAGGCGTCCTACCTCCTATCCAGTCTCGATGCCTTCCTATTTAAATAAATGAACTGTTGATTCATCTGAAAACCAGCCTTTAAAATCCTCCTCACATGCTTCTTTCCCTGAAGAATTCACAGCTATGGGGGGTATTCTTTCTATCTACATATCTACTTTCTTATAAATAAAGAAAAATAAAAACTTTTATCTACATATGTGAGTTAACGGTCTGTGAGACTAAAAAGTCCTTATGTTTTTTATTAATGAGTCTCTGAACTCTTACACTCTTCAAAAAAAAAAAAAAAAAAAAAAAAAAAAAAAAAAAAAAAAAAGAAGAAGAACGCACGAAGACACACACACACACACACACACACACACACACACACGATGCCTTATGTTTTCGTACCCAGGCAGAGGCGAATGGCTTGTGGGCAGTGGCAGTGGCAGTAAAGAAGTGTTATGCTCAGATCTAGGGGGTGCTCCTTTCTGTGATTGCCTGATTGGTACCGTTTCAACAATCTTACAAGTATTACAACCAGGCCACATGGTCTTCCGGACGACGTCGCAAAGCAGTACCATACCACATGGATTAATTACTTGTGAATTAATTTATTAAACCATCATCAATTACTTACATGTGGATGATTGAGCTGGGAGCCTACAACACACTACTAACGGGACCGACCGACCCACAGAATCTCTTGTTTCAAACATGCAATTGTCCTCACAACTCATCAACGGTAAATGAAACAAGAAACTCGGATTCAAATTACCAATTATTTCAAGCGAACCATGAGCGAGAGAATAATATAGTTAGGACAGTCATGAATTAGTATGGATTTTGTCTTTATATTTTAAGTAATTATGGGATCGGCGTAGACATAAGTTTGGACTTCGAAATAGAAGAAGAAATTGGAAGTCTATATCTCTAGGGTGGAGGGAGGAATAAATGAATAAATCAATCTCTCACTCCAATTTTGTTGCGGTGCGGATAAGATAATAAGACCAACTTATTACTATACTAATGTGATAATGTCCTTTGTTGAAGTAAAGTGGTTCAGAGCAGCGAGCGTTTTCCGCCTTTTTCCGCCTCCCCTCCTCTCTCAGCTGCAGGTGGCCTTTCCATTTATCTCTGTTCCTCTTCTTCTCCCCTCCCTTCTTGATTTGGAGCCGCTCTGCCAAGCTTCCGGACTCCCTTAATGGAGATCTCGTAGCTTTCCTGTTCCCTTTTCCCCTAGGGTTTCTTGCTTCCCTTCTATTTGCCTGCCACAGAGATGGATCAGCGAAGCTTGAACCGAGCGATGAGCTTTGGGATATCGGATGTAGCCTTGGAGTGTGTGATGGGTTACATCGACGACCCCCGTGACCGCGAAGCCGTCTCCTTGGTGTGCCGGAAGTGGTACCACATCGATGCGGTCACGAGGAAGCACATCACCATCGCCATCTGCTACTCCACCAGCCCCGACCGCCTCCGCCGCCGATTCCCCCGACTCGAGTCCCTCAAGCTCAAGGCCAAGCCTCGCGCCGCCATGTTCAACCTCATCCCCGAGGACTGGGGTGGCTACGCCACCTCTTGGATCGCCGAGATAGCCGAGTCCTTCAATTGCCTCAAAGCCCTACACTTACGCCGCATGATTGTGACCGATGCCGACCTTGCCATCCTCGTGAGGGCTCGGGGCCACATGCTTCTTTCCCTCAAGCTGGATAATTGCTCCGGATTCTCTACCGACGGCCTCGCTCTCGTTGCCCGTTCTTGCAGGTAATATCCCTCAAACTACAGAGAGAGCTGTTCTTTCTTTTCGCAAAGATATATATATATATATATATATATATATATATATATATATACATCTTGACACGGGAATTATAATCCTAGCAGTAGCACAAGTGTGATAGTGATATAGAAGTCTTCGCCCAATTGTTTCATCTAATGCTTCCTTTTGAATTGTTCTCAAAAAAAAAAAAAAAAAGGTGCTTCTCAGGAAGCTTGATCAGTACCTCTGAATTAAATAAGTCATTATTAGCGACTGATTACTGAGTGGAACTCTTTGGACTTGAAATTTGAATTTTGGACAATGAGTAAAATGATTATCAGCTGAAAGAAATCAAGTAGTTTTTTAGTGCTAAAGAAAGATATAGGGGCTTGTAATAGTTGATACTAAGAGCAATTTAGAATTTAGTCAGTACGTGAACATAATTCTTCATTTTTTTTTTTGTTCTAACAAGATCTCTTCATATAGGGCCATTTTTTATGAATCCTTTAGCATTGAGGCCTGATCATCATTTGGTGCTTCTTGCTTAGAAGGTGTCATGCATTTCTGATGGCATTTATTTTTTGTTGCTCACTTTGATTTTGCATTGCTGGCACTTTAGTTTATCAATCTACAACTTTATCTGAGTGTGCAGATGCCTCAGAACATTGTTCTTGGAGGAAAGTTCAATTATTGAGAAGGATGGTGAATGGCTCCGTGAGCTTGCACTCAACAATTCTGTGCTTGAAAATTTGAATTTCTATATGACAGAGCTCAAAATATCGTCACAAGACCTTGAACTACTCGCTAGAAACTGTCCATTGCTGATTTCTTTGAAGATCTGTGAATGTGATATCTCTTCTCTAGTTGACTTTTTCCGTGCAGCAACATCGTTGGAAGAGTTTGGTGGGGGCTCATTTAATGAACAAGAAGGGGAAACTAACATGTATGAGAATTTCTACTTTCCTCGTAAACTATGCCGTGTTGGTCTTTTTTATATGGGGACAAATGATATGCACATCTTATATCCTTATGCTGCCATACTCAAGAAGTTGGACCTGAAGTATACTTTCCTTTGCACTGAGGACCATCGTCAGCTGATTCAACAATGTCCCAATCTGGAAATACTTGAGGTTGTATGTTGCAGTTTTTCTTCTGTTCTTATTTCTTGCAATCACTTCTTAAGTTTGTTAAATTGAAGACAGTATTGGTTTCTTGATTCATGTTTCAATTTTCAAACTTGTCCAATAGGTAAGGGATGTTATTGGAGATAGAGGACTAGAAGTTGTTGCTCGGACCTGTAAGAAATTACGAAGGCTTAGAATAGACCAAGGGGATGATGAAGATGAACAAGGTGGGGTTTCACAAGTAGGTTTGGCAACTATAGCACAAGGCTGTCCTGAACTGGAGTACCTGGTAGTACACGTCTCTGATATCACGAATGCAGCACTAGAGGCTATTGGTACTTTCAGCAAAAATCTTTTTGATTTCCGTCTTGTCTTGCTTGACAAACAAGAAAGAGTGACAGAGTTACCCCTTGATAATGGCGTGCGTGCTCTATTAAGAGGTTGTTCCAAGCTTAGGAGATTTGCACTTTATCTGAGACCTGGAGGGCTTTCAGATGTGGGTCTTGGCTACATTGGTGAGTACAGTAGCAACATCCGGTACATGTTGTTGGGTTATGTTGGGGACTCTGATGTTGGACTGTTGCAATTCTCGAGAGGTTGCCAGAACCTGCAGAAGTTGGAAATGAGGGGTTGCTTCTTCACCGAGCGTGCTTTGGCCCTTGCTGTAATGCAACTATCGTCATTGAGATACTTATGGGTGCAGGGTTACAAGGCATCCTCAACCGGGAGTGATCTTATGGCGATGGTACGCCCCTTTTGGAACATAGAATTCATCCCTCCTAGACGAGACGCAGATGCTGTTGCTGATGCTGATGATGATGATAGGCAAGCTGGTGCGGACAGTCAAGCTCAGATACTTGCCTACTACTCTCTCGCCGGCAGGAGGACAGATTGTCCTGCGTCTGTGATTCCACTGTATCCAGCCTGATTTTACCAACCTTTCTTTCTTTTTTTTTTTTTTTTTTTTTTGCCCTTTTCCACTTATATCCATTTGGCTTATAACTTCCAGTTTTCTAGGAAATTGTCTACACGATGCCACCTGTACCATTATTAGTACTTTTTTTTTCCAGTAAGTTCTTTAGCCTGTCTTAGTTCAGCTATCCAGAAAGAACTTGAACTAGCCGTAGTGCTTACAAATATCCAGGTGGTGGTATGGTGTCTGAGTTGCGCCTGTCTACGGCTTACATACATCCAGGTGGTGGTATGGTGTCTGAGTTGCGCCTGTCTACGGCTTACATATATCCAGGTGGTGGTGTCTGAGTTGCTGTTCGTCTCTTTTGTCTCTTGCCCCTCCAGACGATTTAAGGCAAAATGGCTAATATCTTATTCATGGCAGCTGCGTTTGTCCTCATTGCCATCAAGTCTGTCGGTGAATTAAGAAAAGGAGAGAGAATGTCGGTGAAACTTGTCAAATGATAAGCTTGGATAGACAACTATAATTCGACTGCCACTAAAGAATAGTTAAATGTGGTAAACGCTTACCGGAGAATTGTTTGTTGAGAAATCAACAGAAGTATGGAGATTATTCTTTATATGACTTACCTCCTCAGTAATGACTAATGCAGCCACAGTAACCAAAAGCAAGAAGGAAAAAAAGTTGAAGATGGGGGAGGGGAGCTGAAGAAGGAAACCCAACAGCATTATAGTGATGTGAGGTTTTTTATTGTTTGCTCACTCATGAAACAGCAGGGTTGTTCAAGAAATTTCAGCATGGTGAAACAGCTACTCCGTAAGATGACAGGAATACACATTACTTGTCTGACAAATTGGAGAGTGACAATTAGTAAGAGCAAGTGTTAGAGGTGTATTGGCCGGCCCTCTGAAACAGAGCAATTCTACAAGAAAAGTAAGAGCTTATTAGATGACACCATCGAAGGAATAACAAAAGGAAGACAAGTAATGCTGAATAAGTGTTGCTCTATTCAGGATAACGATGTTCTGTAATGCGTCAGGCAACCTCCGTGAAGAAAAAGAAGAGCAGAACCGAGAAAGAATGACAGAAAAAGAAGCATGAGATGCCAAGCTAATGGAACTCCTACTCGTCCTCAATTGTTGTCTTACTGGCCGGTCAAGCACTATCAACATTCAACGCAATGAAATTTCGTTTTAAAGAAGCAAGAAAAAGTGAAGCCAACAGGAGATTGGCTGAGGACTTGGATAAAAGTTTGAACGTCAAGGAAGAGTAGAGCTAGCTTACCATGACTTTGCCATCCCAATACCACAGAGCAAATCTTTACTTTTTTTTTTTTTAATTTTAATCAGCAAATAACCACTTGAAGGGCTATTTCTTGTCAGTTCTGAACTGAGTAACATCAATGCTTTGCGTTGTATTAAATGCAATACTTCTCATATTTTCTATCAGAATAAATAAATTAATGCTCTTACATTTGGTAGAAAGGAAGAACAAGAAATAAGTGAAAAACAAAGAGTAGAGGTACATTTTCAAACGAGATGAAGATGGCATATGGATCAGGTAATGTACAGCAGACTGCGAACGACAGGTACACTTTTTCAAGGATGCTATAGATTCAGTTTAAAGAATTAGAGGTACATGAAACCAAAACGTACAATTCCTCAATTCATATTTCAAAAGCGACATCATAAAGCCTCCGGGGAGAAGAAGCACATGAGCAGGAACACGTATCATCTGTCACTTTGTGTACCCAGTGATCATATAACCGAAACCTGAAACATGGAAATAAGTCTCCGCAAGAGCAGCAGCACACATTCCAACATAAATTTACCAGAGTCAAGCTTAAGTTTTTTTTTTTTTTTTTTTTTTTTTTTTTTTGCGTTGTTACAGTTACATACTCAATGGGATAATATACAGAGGACATTTGGAAAATGCCACCCTCTATATATTTAATCTGACTAACTAGCAGCAGCAAAGACCCAGCAATCTTCTCCGAGCAAGAAAGCAGTGGCAGCCAACTAACTATTTGTCCATGCCAACTCAAAGATGACAAAATATATTAAGTGAGAACCCTTCGATCTTGAAATGTTAGCTGTCCGAATGACAGAGAGCGAGGAGTTACATCTGAAATAGCATGCTATGGCTGGCATCCGTAGCCACGAATATGACCGTGGAATGTATTTTGAGCTCTTAATTCAATCCCGTATGGCGTTATTCCAACAGGTGGTTGCATGAATTTACTACCAATGGCTGATGAATTGAAGCCATTAGCTATTCTGCCATGTTGCTTTGCTTCAACTGCTAGCGCTACATGGACGGATGCTGCAGGTGCAGCTACCGAATTGGATTGCGTGGTAAGTAGAGATGAATGAGATGGTGAGGAAGGCTTGCTGTCTAGCAAATTAGCACTTGTGATGTCATGTATGCTGGATCTCCTCTTATCTTTGCCACCTGAATTAAGCCTGATGAAGTACTTCTGTGCGTGACTAGCCACTTGGGTGGGAGTCCTGGTCTTAACAAAATGCCGAGATATGCTTCTCCAATCACCTTTTCCATATTTATCCAGACCCATCAGGAAAAGCCTGCAATAGGTTTAAGAGCAAACAAAAAAATTGTATAACAAACAGTGCATATATATATATATATATATATATATATATAAGAAATGCTTCTTTATAGTTCTGATAGTAGAAGATGCTTATATATGTGTGCATCTAATTTGATTGAAGAACATAAGAAAGCAAGCGGGGTTTCATTGAAATAAGCTCACTTGTGCTCTTGTTCGGTCCAAGGGACTCCTTTCGTCCTCTCGTGTTCCGATGACTTCTCCCCTGATCTCTTCGCGCCGACGCAAAACGGCTGCTTCAGTCCTTGGAAACCGTGGTTATTCTCCCAATCCAGTATCAAAGATGAAGACCCAGACCCGGCGCCTGAGAATGACATCAAACCGGCTTCTTCTATCTGTCTCACATCGGCCTCCAAATCGCGGTAGTGAGTCATCACATCCCCTACCGTCTTCCCGGGAATAGTAGCCGCCACTTTCTCCCACCTATCGTCGGTGTCCTTGTCAAAGTGCGCCAAGGCATCCTCGAAGAGCTTGTTCTCCTCTCGGCTCCAGTTACCACCCCCTATCCCTTTCACTTTCCCCTTCGGGCCAAGTAGCCCACTTGCGTTGGAGAAGTTATGATCTCTTGATGGGAGAATTTGCATCCGTGACTCCATCATCATCTCAACAATGCCTCCTCTTGATCACTCACCCAACTAGAAACGAAAGAAAGCTTGGTCTGCCTCTCGGAAGAAGAGGCAATGTAGAAGAATTATGAGTACCCAATACAATACCCACCAATCTAATGCACGCTATAGAGGAACTTAGTGATAAATCTTGGCGAGGCCTAAACAGTAAACAGGAAGGACCAAAGGAACCCAAATGGAATCTATATAGAGGAATAATTACAGAGCCCAGATAAAGATTGGACCAGAAGACCAACACCAAGACCAGTTAAAGAAAGGAGAGACGAAGGTTGTGATTCCAAGGAGAAGAGAAGAAGCGGATAACAACGCAAAGAGAAGGCGAGAAGTGAGTAAGAGGAATCTATCCCCGTAGGTGTCAATGGCTGCCTCTCTATCTATCTATTTATCTATCTAATTCGCTTGCCCAGATCCAAAGGAAGAGAGAGTGGCGGCGTGTGATTGGCATTTGGCGGAGTTTGTCGCCACTTGGTTTAAACACCAACGACTCCGGAATCTGGATAAATAGCCTAGAGTTGGATTGTTTAGTTAAAATTGGAAATCAATGCAATCCAATGGCAATGCCGGCCATATGCGTGTCATCAAATATTTAAACAATCATTTGTTGAGATGACGGTTTCAATGAACCAGAACTGTTGGGACTTTAACAGATTACAGTTTATTTATTTTTTACTAATAGATTGCACTTTGATATCAGAATTGTCAAAGTGTTCTAGGTAGATTTCTCTCCTTAAAAAAAAAAAAAAAAAAAAATCAAATCAAATCGTGTGGATTGCAAACTTTCTAGATATCCTCTTCCTGGCGAAATATATAACCTAAAGTTTTGTCAACATAATATACACTGTGATATGCGATCAAGTTTAAGATGGTAATCCACGTCTTCTTCTTTTTTTCTGTTTTATTTTTGTCTTTGTTTCCTGAGGAAAGGCTCCACAATATGCCAATCATTGAGTAAAAGAAAAAAGTTTCTCTTCTGCCAAGTAGCTAGCACGCATCATAGTTGAGTTATGGGACCTTTGTTGGACCATTCTATTCTATTGCCTCCTACTAGCCGTTGATGCAAATATTAAAATCTATCTCAAAAACAAATATGGTCGCAACTCAAAAAGTATGTTACTTTTGCACATAAAAGTCTTAATAATATGGAATATGAACCAAATATAAGTTTACGTGAAGTTAGTTAAAAAGGGAGTAGGACAGGACCTGAATCAGATTTCAACGGGGGGGAATTAGCAAAATTCTTGTCGAAACGCCAATCAAAATGGTTGGTTCATGAGGATTGATTATATGGAATATGGAGGAAGTGCGTGTTATTACGTTTCCTTGGGGAATTAATAATACGACATGAATCCTGCATACAGTGTTAAAGTTCATTATTAAGCGGTCAGCATAAAGTAATTGGCGTATAGATAAAAGACAAAAAGCTTGACAGCATAAAGTTATTGACTGCAAGCAACAACCGAGCATTGGAATGACAACATTTTCCTCGGAATTTTCAAAGGGAAGTAGCCAGAAAGGGGTAAAATTGAGATTGCGATTTGGTTGAACTCCAACTGAGAGAGCAACATTGCTACGCAACACATATTTCTTTGCTACTAAGCGTTTGAGTGGACGAAACAGCTTCCTCTTCATCGAAATATCGCCCCCAATATATATATATATATATATATATATATATATATATAAAATAAATATAAATCCCTGGCAGCCAAATCACAAGTGCTACTCCTAACTTTCTCTCACTTTGTTAAACGGAAAAAGGAAAAAGTAAATTTAAGAACTAAATGTTCTCCTACTTTGGGCTGGATAAATATGGTGTGGGCTCGCGTAAAGAGGCGTTGGCCCAAAATAAATGATTGAAATCAAGGCTAATGTTATGTATGTATCAGAATGTAGGCAATCAATGACAATCAATCCTCGCCAGCCAGTCGCCAGATTTGTGTGGAATGTGTGCCATCTGCGCCACGAGGCAATCGGGGGGCGTCCACATTATACATTATTATTACAGTCTCCGAGAGAGAGCGTCCAAGTTACGAAAAAGAATCTAAATCCCTATGGGATATGGGCCATATGACCAATTGGCCATCCCCACAATGACGGCAAGAAAGGTATTACTATTAATCAAGATGTAGTAGTGTCATTTTAGGCGTTACGGAGAGCTTCATTTTCTATTCTTATTCCTATCCTGAATTCCTTCCTGATGAGCGACGACTATAAAAACGACAGATGGAGAGAAAACCGAGCTTTGAACTGCATCGTCTATTTTAAGGTTCCCTCATATCTCTCTCTCTCTCTCTCTCTCTCTCTCTCTCTCCCCTCAAAGATTGGGAGGAGTTGTTGGGTTTCTCAAGAGTATTCCACACCACACCAAGGTCCATGTGTGAGTGAGTATGAACTGTTAACCCTTTTACTTTATCATTTTTTTATTTAATATATTTGCTGTCGATGGGTTTTAAATCGGTGCTCCGGGTGATTCTGGTAGACACCCTGTTTCCGAATTGGAAGATTCACTGAATCTTCTCCCCGTTTTTTACTCTATGGCTTTGAAATCGACCGTTGCAAAATCGAATTGTTTTGTTAGCTTCGAGTGATTTATTGGACAGGCGGTTTTGAATCTTGAATCATTCATCGAATCTCCTCTCTTTTCGGGGTCAAAAAACTGACCTTCTAAATTCGCAGCATCACATCTAATAATTTATTGACCTTCCTTAATCTTTTCACCTCGTACAAGATACTCACATCTCTCTTCTTTTTAGCAGCCTGACTGCTCTGCGATAGTCGTAACCTCGTCCCCCTGCCTCGCTCTTGCTGATCCTTTCAGGAGGTAAGTCAACCACATCAACTCACTCACTCACTCACTCCCTTCTCTTCTTCCTTGCTTCTTTTATTTCTCTTTTCTCTTTCTTTTCAATTTGAATTCTCAGATCGTCAGAATATCGTATGGTTTTCTTTTACTTGGTCAATGAATCTGTCAGTGATTGTGTTTTATGTCCTTAATTCGCACTGGAATTATAGATAAAATTGTTCACATTCTTAAAGATTAAAAAAAAAAAACAAAACAAATCAGATATGGAAGGATTGTTCAGGTCTACGAGATCATGACAGAAGGCCGACGTAAGCAATTCGTTAGGCTTCAAAGTCTTCTCTGCTACTCTCCCCCTATCCCGATGTTGGCCCCTAATCCATCTTATAATGATAGACAAAATCTTTTTTTTTTTTTTTTTTTTGGGTTACCTTTCCTCTCCATCTAATTTACGAAGGTCAGGACTTGGACAATTTGGGTCTATCCAATCTCGGTCTGTTTTGTTTTGTTTTGGGATCAAGGGGATCGGCTTCCGGGGGATTTGGATTATCTTTGGTACTGGGTGTGTCCAAACAGCTAATAATTAGGTTAGGTAGTCCAAATTTGCCAGCTCAGACCATGGATATCATGCCACAGGTGACTGAATACCCAAGATATGTATTGGTGGTCCAAATTGGAATCTTGGTCAACCTCCACTTACAAACTGAATCCAATGATCACCATAGCACCAGACCATTTGATTCCAGCATTAATTGCTCGATTCCTCCAGTCACCATTCAGAACAAGTACTAATGATCCAACAGTACCTTTCATATTGGTAATACAGCTAAAGAGATGCAGTTACTAGTGACAATCACGTCTTTCCTAGAATCAGGTCGCCTAAATGCTCCATTGGTCCCTTCGCATGAAAAGAGTTCTATTGTAGTGGAATGGGTGCCTTGTCCTCTTTTAAACTTTTCTTCTGTCTATGATCTTATAGCTTGGAACCAGTACTCACATGGTTCTGTTCGCTGTGTCAAGCATATAATTGCCATCAATAATTTTGTCCTCTCCGCTACTCAGGCAAACATCTGTAGTCTTGGGTCTGAGGTTGCCGTTCCTAGAGGAGGTAAACTAGAGCTTTTCCTATAATTCTCTCTCTCATATATGTTCAAATATGATTCTGGGGTTAAAAAAGATATTATTAATGTCTGTTATTAACCATTGTCCTGCTTCATGTCTAGAGTTTTCTTCCCCTGATTCTTAATTATTCAGCACTCTGTGTACTAATGAACAAGTAAGTAGTTCCTTGTGAATTCCTATTTTTGTACCAAGCCAAAACAAAGCCACTCTGATAGCCTTTCATGTTGCAGAAATATAGAGTGAAGATGAACCTTAAGGGAACAGTATATGAGAAGTACTTCATTATGGAAAATTGCAGCTTGTGATCATTACTTGATATAGATGTACCAAGTGTCCCTTGCCTAGCAAACTCACTCTGTTTCATCAGGAAAAACATCTATTTGCTTTCCATTCTTGATTATCTGAGGTGGATACATATGAATGTATCATTGTAGGCTAATGAGGACATTCAGTCTGTACCTTTTAACAACTGTTAATGGAATCTAGTCTTACTGTAATTTTCATGTTTGCCCATGGTTATTTGAAGAATGAAGCATCTCTCGGCCTGAAAGCATAGGTGAGCCACTCATACGACAACTGTGATGACTACTAAACCTGAAGAAACTATGGAAGATGTTGAAGAGAAGTATACTAAAGATGGGACAACAGATCTCCGAGGAAACCCTGCTGTCAGGAAGAACACTGGCAATTGGAGGGCTTGCCCCTACATTCTGGGTATGGCACTTGCAAATTCTTGGGTGCATGTATCATAATACTATCCTCTCCTAATTCCTAGTAGCAAGACATAAGGAGGTTTGATGTCTCTTTGCAGCAAATGAATGCTGTGAGAGGTTGGCGTATTATGGGATGAGCACCAACCTGGTGAACTACATGAAGACTCGTCTCCACCAAGGGAACAGTACAGCAGCCAATAATGTCACCAACTGGTCGGGGACATGCTATCTTACTCCTCTCCTTGGGGCCTTCTTAGCTGATACCTACTTTGGAAGATATTGGACAATTGCCAGCTTCATGATAATCTACATCTTTGTAAGAATTTTAAAGAATATATTACCTTGAATTCTAACACTATGGACTATGAAGCTTATAATTGATACTCCATTTTTTACAGGGTTTGACGCTGTTGACAATGTCAGCATCTGTCAAAGGGTTGAAGCCTCCTTGCCAAGGTGGTGTATGTGATCCAACAAATGCACAAACTGCGGTAGTCTTCATAGCTCTTTATCTCATTGCATTAGGGACTGGAGGAATCAAGCCTTGTGTATCTTCATTTGGAGCTGACCAGTTTGATGAATCTGATAAATCTGAGAAGAGAAGGAAGAGCTCTTTCTTCAACTGGTTCTACCTTTCCATAAACATAGGTGCCCTAGTTGCTGCCTCTGTCCTAGTGTGGATACAAACAAATGTGGGATGGGGTTGGGGCTTTGGGATCCCTGCAGTAGTAATGGCTATTGCTGTTGTGAGCTTCTTTCTTGGCACTCCGTTATATAGGCACCAGAAGCCTGGAGGAAGCCCCATTACTCGTATCGCCCAGGTTATTGTGGCATCACTAAGGAAATACAGAGTTAAGATACCAACTGACAAGTCACAACTGTACGAAATCACAGATAAGGAGCCTGCAATAGATGGAAGTCGCAAGCTTGAGCACACTGAACAGCTCAAGTAAGTATTCTGAAACTCATAGGACATACCGGCTTCCTTTTTTACTTGGGATGTACAAAGAAAATACTTCTACGATAATATTATGCACGAATTATCAATGGTAGCTATCTCATTCTCATATAAGTTAGAGGTTAAGTATTATATCCTATCTTGATGACTATGGTATGAGCTCTAATTGCTGTAAAACTCTCCTATAAAATTCCATTTGCTTCATCTGACTGCAGAAAAGCGCTGCTTAAAATTGAATGTACCTTACAAAATATTTAACATAATCACTTCATGTCGTGGGCTCAGGTTCCTTGACAAGGCAGCAATAGAGACTCAGGAGGACAAAAGCAAAAGTGAAGTGAACCCATGGAGGCTGTGCACGGTGACCCAGGTTGAGGAACTCAAGAGCGTTGTGCGACTACTTCCTATATGGGCAAGTGGTATCATTTTCTCAACTGTCTATGGTCAAATGGGCACCATGTTCGTTCTCCAGGGTGACACCATGGATCCTCACATGGGTCCGCACTTTAAGATCCCGGCTGCCTCACTGTCCATCTTCGACACCATCAGTGTCATCGTATGGGTCCCGATCTATGACCGTATTATTGTCCCTGCGGTTCGCAGGTTCACTGGCAGGGAAAGGGGCTTCACCCAGCTGACCCGGATGGGTATTGGCCTTGTCATCTCCATCTTTCCAATGTTGGCTGCTGGGATTCTGGAGGTTGTGAGGCTCAGAATTGTGGCGAGGCACAACCTATATGACTCCGAGGATGATGCTGTGCCCATGTCTATATTCTGGCAAATTCCTCAGTACTTCATTGTGGGGGCTGCAGAGGTCTTCACTTTTGTTGGACAGTTGGAGTTCTTCTATGATCAGGCACCTGATGCCATGAGGAGCATGTGTTCAGCTCTCTCACTCACCACAGTGGCGCTAGGCAACTACCTGAGCACTCTGCTCGTCACGATTGTCACACGTATTACTACAAAGAACGGCAAGCCTGGGTGGATTCCGGACAATCTCAATCGAGGTCACCTTGATTACTTCTTCTGGCTCCTTGCTGTACTCAGCTTTCTGAACTTCCTAGTTTATCTCTTGATTGCCAATTGGTTCAAATACAAGAAGACGGCAGATTCAGATGCCAAGTGAGCTACAGTGAAAACTATAAGTGAACCTCACGTGTGGTCGGAGTAAAGCTCATACAAACGCGTGAGAGCCACAATATTCTTCAATAGCTTGTTATTATGTCGGAAATGTAGGAAAAATACCTACTGTAATGAGATGATATATCACTTGGTCTCAAAATAATTTTCGTACATATATTTCGTGTTCAGATCTCGAGCAGCATATGTGATCTCTGATTTGTGACTACATGACTATATGTACATAATCTCGACTTGATCGTGGATCATGCGATATAGAAGCTTGTAGCATCATTAGCTTGTAATCGCACGTACAACGGGTTAATTCATTTCCTGGAAGTCGACGAGGCTCCATCAAAGTTAGAAGCACGTACCTGTGAATTTGCGACAAAGTATCAAGGCAACAAGCATCATCGCATATCAGAAACAAACTGTGACATAAGAACCGCAACTCCCAAGCAACCCATACACGAGTGAAAGAAACGGCATGAAAAATACAAAGTCGATCAAATAGTTTGTACTGATCATAATAACTAACCAAGGACAAGACAAACGTTTTCTATTATCTGGAAAACACAGCGTTTCGCAAGTTAGCGCCATCTAGATCTAGGAGTGCTACTCCTTGAATCAGAGCTCGAGCGAGAGCAAGCACTACGGCTGTGGGAGTAGCTTTCTCTAGAATGTCTTTTAACTCCAACTGGTGATATGCTGCGCGATGGGTTCCTCCTCTTTCTGCACCCAGGGGAATAGCTTCTGCTATAGCTCCTCCTTGACCTCCGTACCCTAGGAGAATAGCTGCGAGAGATGCTCCTCGAACGCTTCCTCGGGGAAATGCTGCGGGAGTAGCTCCTCCTCCTAGAGTATCTCCTCGCTCTTAGAGGACTGCGTGAATGAGAGATAGACCTGCCATAACCTCCTCTGCTACAGTAATCCCTCCGATAATAGGGTGAAACAGATCGATCAGGAGACCTACAGTAGTCTCCTCTGCCTCTACTGCTGTAGTAACCTCTACGATAGTAGGGTGAAACAGATCTATCAGGAGAATAAGATCTTGGGTCGCTTGAGTAGGATCTGCCTCGCCGCCTGCTGACAGGTGACCGACTGTCACGACCATATGGAGTTCGTGAACGTTCACGTGAACGGTAATATGACTGCCTCCGATAGTATGGGGAGTAGGATCGATCCCTCTCAGATGAGTAGGGAGAGTAACTGTACCGACCCCTCCGCTCAGGTGAGTAGCTCACAGAATTCCGGCGTGCTTGAACATTAATAAAAAGCAATCAGTTACAAGCTAACAGAAGTTATTTCAGGAAAGAGAATAATAAAAATTATATTCAACAAGTAGCAGTGTATAGCTGCAAATTTTACTTAAGAAATGTCACCAAAAAGTTGAATGTTGCAAGCAGCTTACCATTTCTGCCAAGGTACTTCCCTGGAGTTGGAGTTCGACCACGCCTTCTCTTTGCCTGAAGGGGCAAGAAGGCATTGTTAGAATACAATTATAGTCATAATTATATCCTCAAATTAATTAGAAAAACAGTAATTAGCATTGCAGACTGAATAAGAAAGAACAATAATGCAGGGCATACAACCCTTGGTTATAAGGTCTGTATTCGCTTGAGGAAGTTTGATTTGATTGTTAAAGTTGTAGAAAGGCTTTTGAAGTTCGACGAAGATCATCTACAGACATCTACCCTGCTGCTCACAAACTTCAGGTGAACAAAATATCTCTCAGGCAGAAGCATCAGATTATAAGTGTAAATAAATCCGTTCACGTATAAATATGAAAATGACAGGCAGAACCAGCTTCCACACTGTAATGAAGAAATGCCAACACTTTACCTTCTCTACAGTGATTACTCGACCTTCTAAGACAGATCTATCCAGATATTTGATGCAACGGTTGGCTTCCTTTATTGTGGCCATTGTCACGAAACCAAAGCCGCGTGATTCCCTTGTCCAAGGATCAACTACTAAGTGGACATCAATAACCTGCAGAGAATAAAAAATGACTAATCAGAAAAAAGAAAGTACCACTTGAAGCTCCATACCAACCTACAACTAAAGCAAAATAAAATTGTTTGCCAATGTTATCCAACAACTGATGACTGGTATGTACAAGTCATGCAAAGCAAACATATACGATGGGTCAACAATTTCCAATCCCAAGGGTCCTCGTCAGTTATTTTGTAGAGCTTTCCCATCTAGATTCCATTATAGAGAAATAAATAATTCCTTTTCTGTACTTCTTAAAGAGAAGAAAGATCACAATTTTTTTCAACAGATTCTGTATATTACGTGTACGCATTTGGTAGAAAATTTTTTGCCTCAAAATTTCAAAGAGGTAATAACACATGTAAAAGTTTTCCCAGTACAATGTGTAGTTCCCTTGCTAACATCACATACTCTTCTACATTAGATGACCTCTTTATGAATCGGTAACTTCTACAATCAGTGCATATAGTAACCTTATAAAATTATAAGGTCTTGTACATGCATAGTGTCTGATCCTGATCGACCATGTAAAGAACAGAAATCAAATAAATATATAGTTCTCAAACGAGATATCCATCAGAACATAATTCGACACTTGATTATAAAGCTACCAATTTAACCAAAAATGAAGGTAGCACACTAGAAAGACAAATGACAAAGTGTTAACTCACCCACTACTATAAAAACCTAAGCTATTAGAGAACAATGTTTTTATAATTTATATTCTAAAAAAAAAGGGTGAAACTATCCAAGTTCCAAGATGTTTGGTAGGAGCAATTTTATTTTAATATTTGTTCAGAAAACATACTACAAAAAAATATTGAAATGGATAGAAGAAACAGCAATACCTCTCCTTCACTTGCAAAACGCTTCTCAAGTACTTCCTTTGTTACTCGAGTTGACAAACCAGTCACATACAAGTTGTTACCAGGATTCTCTGCATCACTTGAATCCTCGCTCCTATATGAGGCCAATTTAAAGAAAATATCAGCAAAACCAAGTCAATTGAACAAACCATAAAGCAAATAATCAGAACTTCATAAGCATAAGGGTCGAACAATGCCTTGAGCGACTCCTAGACCTTGACAGAGATCGTGAAACTGATCTGGCTGGTGAACGAGAGCGAGAGAGCGAGTGGGAATCATACCTGCGTGTCATAAAAGTACAAATAACCCAATGGCCTCAGCATCATAGAAATTAAATAAAAAGAAAAAAAATTATGCTTATAGATTACTGACCTCGATCTCCTCGAGTAAGACATCTGACACAGAGAAGGAGAAAAAGAAACAAATAAAGAATTAGCGCAGCTATTAGATAATGAACAGGTTAGAACATTAAAAACAAGAAAAAGAATTTGATCTATATATCCAATAAATTAATCGCTTCTCCTCTCCAGGTAAATGATCTAATACAACTATTTCTTTCCTTGACGATATCTGGCCCGACACTTAAATCACTTGATCCAGAGAGATATAAAGAAGAGAGAAGAACGAATCGAAGATTCTATATATCTAATAATTTTCACATAAATTACCTACAAAAGGATTATCCTACTAAAACCAATGATGTTTCTCTTGAATAATTTCGACCGGAAGTAAAGAGAGACGTACCGTGGCGGAACTCAAAAGAGGATCTCGATTTTTCTTCGGTCGATCAAATGAAGATATAGGGAAGAAAAACAGAAGAGGAGGGGGTTTATATAGAGAGGCCACGAGGTGAAGCTTCTGGAGAGACGGACGTGAAGAGCTATTAAATCCGGTTAATTCAATTCCTTGGCGGGGTGCCAACTGCCAAGTGGCGCAACGTGGTCTGAGTTCGATTTATTTAGATTATGTTATTTGAGTCGAATCCGATAATAAAGGGGAAAACAATTTTTTTTTTTAATTTTAAAAAAGAAGTTTTTAAGATGGGGGCGAGGGGCCTCGCCGAGGGGCGAGGGGCGACACCTGGATGCTGTAAGCACCAAGCAAAGAACAAATCAATTCAGCCCAAGGGAAATTCATGGCAATAGTCCCGGATCAGCTCCGTCTACAGTTCGTCTTTCCCTTTCCCTTTCCCATCAGCTGAAATATTTATTATAAATGCCAAGTGATAGAGGCAAATTAAAAAAAAAAAAAAAGGAATAAAATAATCTCAAAGAAACCCACCCTTCTTATCGGCTCATCGTCTCCTCCTCCTCCTCCTCCTCCTTCCCTTTCTCTGCAAATTTCCCGGATAAGATCCATCCAATAGTTCTTCCTCCTCTTCCTCCTCTTCCTCGTTGTTGTTGTGATCGGAGGAAAAGAAAGAAAAAGGAGAAGGGGAGTATGAATTTCCGGAGCCTGGAGGAGTTCTGGCCCTTCTATGTGAGCCAGCACTCCAAGGCGTCGACCCGTCGGTGGCACTTCTTGGGCACCCTGACCGGCCTCGTCTGCCTCATCTCCTCACTCTTATTGGGCCGGGCTTGGCTGCTACTGGTTGGCCCCTTGTTGGGCTACGCCTTGGCTTGGTACAGCCACTTCTTCGTCGAGGGCAACGCCCCTGCCACCTTCGGCCACCCCTTCTGGTCCCTCCTGTGCGACCTGAAGATGTTCGGGCTCATGCTCACCGGCCGCATGGACAAGGAGATCAAGCGCCTCGGCAAGAGGCCCGTCCTCCAGCCCTTCTGATCCAGGTAAAATTGTAAAGGATATCGGTTTATGACCGACATGAAAGATTTTTACTCTCTTTGTATATGCTTTCTTTATAACTCCTCCTATGGGATTCCTTCCAGCACGTCTTCTCATGATAAACAACAATTACAATTAGCTTGCTGTGGTGCGAGCCGTGTAGTAACTCTTTTCATCATTGCAGTGTTTTTCATTTTCTTCAATTTTCTTCTCTTCTTCTGTCAGTATTCGACTATGTTTGGATTTGATGACTTCTATAACGAAGAAGGCGACCTCCGTATCTTCTTCTTGTTTATCTTTTCTTTCTCTTAGCATAACCGGTATCAGCGGCAGAGTGCTTACTTATTGATTGATGACAAACGTTAGATATTCCTTTATAAGATCATTCCATCTTTTCTTGTTTGGTGGATCATTGAAAAGGAAAATCTCTGGAGTGAATTTTAATCTTTTTTCTTTTCAGTTGGTGTATCAATTTTTTTTTTTTTTTTTTTGGGGGGGGGGGGGGGGGGGGGGGGGTAGTAGGTGATCTCGATATTTTTTTGTTGCTTCGCATTTTGAGTTCGTTTCTCAGAACTTACAGCAATTATGAAGATGGAGGAGGAGAAAGAGAACATTGTGGAACTGAACTGAGTAAAGCATACACTGTTGATGGAACAGCCTTACAGGAATTATTTAGTCACCTCAAAGGAAAATTGTGTAAAGCAGAAACTTTGAATAGAAGAGTGAATACCAATTATAGTGTGTTAAAAGCTGGAAGAACTATAGGTTTATCTGGAAGTTGAGGCAAAAGAGTTGTGGATTATAGATCTAAATTGCACTGTGAGACTTTCTCTTATTGTAGTTTATGTTCATATTCGTACAATAAGGATTCTCTTATGGCGATATCAGCATGGCAAGAATAGGGGATGACTTCTGACTACTAATAGAATCTCCTTTGAAGGTTCCCTAAATCCTAATTCTGCTCACTCCAAGAAAGCTGGTTAGTTTAGTAGTGAAAGTTTCAATCTTATTTCCTGAGGAGTTCACTTATAAGGGTACACAAAAGAGGAGGGCTTATCCTTATTAAAGAAGGAAGATGAATAATTGATTAAGGCTCTGCATCCCTGATGCGTTGATTTTTACTTGAGTGGTGAAGATGTGAGCATGTTCAGGTAACTTCTTGGAGGTGTGATTGATAACCACAGTTGAGATAATTGAGAAAAGATTTCATTTGAAGACTGGTGTTAAATGCTTAATACACTTGAAATAATATCATAATGTGCTATATCTGGACCACCTGAAGTAACATCCCTCTTTCGGTGTTAGGTTCTTTAGATCCTGTCTGTACTCTGTAAAAACTCTGAATTCTGTGAATCAACTAGTTTGCTACACAAAGTAGAATTTGTCGGATGGTCAGTGTCTGGGTACCTTAAAATTAAAAGCAAATGTCTGGGTACCTCAAAAGCCCTATGTTGATCTCTGTTGTGGTTGTCATTTTGTAATTGGTTTGCAGAAAAATCCTGTCAATGTCAAGTCTGGAAAATTATTTACAACAACTGTGGTAGACCATCACTTGTGTTTTTGTATGGCCCATCCCGGGTGCAAGGTGCTGCATCCACACATGTAGACATTTATTCTTGTCTGTTAAAATCTTAGATCAAAGAACCTTTTTTTTTTCTTCTGCTCCGCAATTTATGCAAACTATGAATTGATTGAAGATCACAGTAAAACACTTATTACTGTCAGTTGGAAAATCCTAGGAAGATGCTCTGTTCTCTTGGCCTAGGATGTACAGCTCTTTCTTTTCTATAACATAAAGAGTTGTTAGTTTAGATGCTGCGGTCACTGTGGTTTGGTGTGGTTTTAAGGTGGGGTTTGAACATGAAGGCTGCATGTCCTTTCTATGCTCAGACTACTGGTTGTTTTCTTTTGAGACCTGCAGGAATTCTGTTACTTCTCTGTCTAGCAGTTGCACATCTTTGTAACCAGATTTTTCTATGCTACCACCGAGGTCATATTCTCCCAGCTAGGAATAATGTCAACTAAAGCTTTGTCAGCAAAGCACCGAGGAAGATGTAAGAATGCAGCCATCATCAAACTGAATAAGAAATGTAGCTATTTATTCTGAACAGGGAGATACTAGCAGCATGAAGGAAGGATAGCAGGTAATGGTGGGCCAACGGCGGGAATGGCTTCTTGCATGATTCCCCAGAGGTATCATCAGCTTTTTACCAGAACAGCATTCGGCTGATGAGTCAGGAATCTGCTCTAAATAGTGGAAATAAAGTTATTAAGAGGTTGTTTAACAGAACTCTGTCGATTCCTTCCTGCAATTATAAACTGTGTTACAATGGTTCTTTGTGCCAACTTCAAATTCTTGCAGTTAAACACAAGGTTCCAAAACCTGCATGTTGCATCTACTTTTACTTTATCTGCTAGTGAGACGAAGCGGTGCTACGAAGTTATCATCGAACTTGAGACTTCTGAGAAAGGCATTTCATCATTTTACACGTTGACATAACTACAGGTAACGTCAACAACTACGAGTAGACTCATTATCATCATCAAGCCCTTTCTCCAACGACGAGGGTTCAGATTAAGCACTTCATTCAAAGTTGAATCAGGATCCGAAAAGAAAATTCCTCAGCATAGATGCTGAATTTCTAAATAAAGCATATGATAAAAGGACACAAGGGCTTAAAAAAGTTCTCACAATATAACCCACGTTATAAGATAGTACTGCAGTTAGCCTGTTCATCTGGTGGATCAATTTGATAGATTTAGCAGTCCAAAACCAGTGGAATTTTAAAAACTGTTCTTGGTCAACAAAGGCATATATGAGACTGTAGCTTGCTATATTAACTTATACATTACAAAGGGTTAAAAGAATGTCATCTTGAACTGAAAGAAAAGAACGGAACCATGAAACCAAAATAATACTCGTAATTTGAATCTGATCTTATAAGATAACAAATTTATAGAAGATAACAAATTTATGTAAATAAAAGAAACAATATCAGAATGAGTCAACCTCCTTACAGCTAAAGGGTCCGCATGATAGTCATTGTAGAGAGCGAAAGATAAATGTTAGCTGCAGAGAAATGGGACTTAAACCCTGACATTTACAAATAATGTGAGATGGTAATGATGCTAGTCATGTGAAATTGAAAAACTAAGTACTAATCTGTGTTCCGTGAAAATGATGGTAATGCTGCTCCTTCCTGTGGCCACAGTATGACGAGCACACTGAACATTCCTAGCATCGGCAGGACAATGAGCCACTTCAGTAGCTTATAGTAATGCATATGAAATGTCAGTGAAAATTCGTCAGAGAAATATATCCCATTCTTGTCAACCATCTCCACTAGCACTGTCCCAGTAGTTCTTACAGGCACTGTTGGCAGCTTGATACGCTGCTTTCCAGGCTGACTATAAATCTGATTGACCACTATCCGTCTCTCTCCTTGGTAATTCCCAGGAACTAATAAAGTTGTCTGAGTAAGCATGAAAGATGTTAAACAAGAGTAACAATATTGGATAATAAAGATATTAAAGTGGTGATCATTGAAGAAATAGTCTTACAGTGACATTATAAGGTCCTTGAGACCCTGAAGGTACCCTGTAGCTGTCTATGATCTCCATCTCTACCCAAAAATGTTTGCCTTCTTCATCACGGAAGGCCCTGGATGAGTGTGATATGTAAATCCCTTCACGATTGTATTGATATGCAGCATTGTTCCTCCCCTGACTTATTGATCTCCATGCCTGTAAGGAAACAGCAGAGATTAATATACAGCATAGACCAACGCTCATTCAAGATATAACGATGCTCAACAATCTTATGTTCAGGCAACAGTAACAGGTTTTCAGTTTAACTTGGACAACCTGAGCTCGATACTAAACAAGGTCACACTTGTGTTCTGTCATTTTAATATGTGATAACAAATCAAAACTTAGCAGAAATTACAGTCCTACCTTAAGTAATTAAGAACTGAACAGAATCTACCTTAAGGGGATGGTGCGGTGATGGAGTGGAAAAGCAGAAAACATTTCCATTCATGGTGGTGACAACAAGATCAAGGTCATCTCCACCATCAACATTGTCAGCCAACACCATACTGTATCTGTGATTTTTAAAATTATCATTAGTAAAGATACAAATTACAAAGCATATTTCAAATGCACTTTTAGTTCCCCAGAAGAGAATATTGATGACCAAGGGGCATAACATACGAGGTCTCGCCAACGTCAACAACATCTGCACAAGCTGTTGCTCCATCAATTAAGTACAAGTAGCCATCAAAGGAGGTTGTAACAAGAGTCAGTCCCTTCATCTTTTCACCACGTTTACTCAGATCAACCAAGAGAACCGAGCTCATGATCCTCCCATGTGTCCGATAAGGAAAGGGCCGAACATATGAACCATCCTTTCCACTGAGAACGTATATGTTTCCTGATGTTGTTGGGATTACAATGTCAGTATAACCATCTCCATTAATGTCACCAACAGTTGGACCCTGGCACCAATTTGACAACATGAGTCTAGTAGTTAGTATTACAGAAAAATGCTGCAACCATAAAAAATGTGGCACAACAATGATGCTGCTACTAAAAGTTTAAATAGGCAAGTGGGGCCCTTGTACATAATTGTGGCACAGACTACACTCAGAAAAGTTTCCATGTATTGAAATACTATATCATGATTTGGAGCAGGATGTTGCTCCACAACTAAACCCAAGTGCAGTTGCCAACCTGTCAATCTAATTATAGCTGAATCACATTTTCTCTCCTCTCCCTTTTGCTTCCATATCATCAGACAGTCCAATATGAATATAAATAGATAAATTATAACTGCAAGGTACTTGCCTGTGGAATGAGACTTTTAAGATGCACTTCCCAAATTTCATCTCCTTGTGCAGTCCATGCAGCAACATTCCCATGGTTGTCAACTGTAACTATTTCAGTTTTACCATCGTCATTAATATCTGCAGCTACCACTGCTCCCTGAATCTCAGCCATCTCAAGTGGGAATTTCTTTCTCACATTACCTGGTTACATGAATAATATCAAAGAAAATAAAAGAATAAACTTATCTAAATGCCAAATTACCGTGACGGTCCAAAGCATAAGCTTATCTGGATAAAACCACAGTGAGAACACAAATAATAGAGATAAAGGATGTAGTATACAATATCAATGACCAGAAAACCAATGCATAGCAATAGAATTTTCATGACAACAACAGAGATATATGTTAATACAAATAACCAGATATTATCCATGAAAAATTTCAGTGATGGCCTAGAGAAGAGATTATGTAGCATTCCCAGATATTTACCAAGATGATCCAAAATATAAACCAATCCAAATGAGGATCCAACAAGAATGTCCAAATTCCCATCACCATCCAAATCAGCAACAGTAGGAGAAGAATACATATAAGCCCGGAAGGTTCCACTATCAATACTCAGATCAAGATCTGCAGTCCATTTTACTTCTTTTGTATCAAGATTGAACACGACAATGCCACTTGCTACATACTTTTCAATATCAATGCCACCCAAATCAGCCAAATGTTCTTGGTTATCATAGTACCTGTCAATTTATTAGCAGCTATTAACATTAAACCACAGAAAAAAAGGAAGAGTCAAAAACTTAATAACAACCATTATCAAGTTGCTTCTGTGTAATATAAATGTAAACTTTTACATAAGGTGTGGTTAAAATGAAAGTGAGACCATGACCACAACCTTCATGTAAGAATGAACATTTTATACTGGACTGGCCAGAAAAAGGAATTGCATGGTCGATCAACCAGCTAGAAATTTGTCAAGGTTAACATACTCTGGAACGAAATACACAGCAGTGCACCTTCTGATGAACTAACAACATGCCAACAGAACTGCTTCCTAAACATCTTAGTCATCCTTAATGGGTCATTGTAAAGCAGTCCTTCATATAAAAGACTATATTGCAAAACAACAATGAGCTTACTCGCGGTCGAAAAAGTAGGACACTGCAACAACCATCTCTTGTACACCGTCATTATCGATATCTGCAATTACCTAGATGTAACAGGAGATAGCTACCCATTACTAAATTTTTGCAAAACAATAAAAAAGTGACAAAATAAAGAGGAAGAAAATGTAAACATATCACACATACTGGAGTACATAGGATATGCGAATCAATATTCACGAAATCTTCTAGTTCTTCATGTTTCTCTTCTGTCCATTCTTCATCTCCCCACATGGACTCATCAGCATAATCATCATAATCAGATCCATAATCATCAGCTATATCTTCTGCATCACGAAATAAATCAAAAGACGAATCAGCAGCCTCTTCCAGAACTTCATCATTTTCCACTGTTGCTGCTTGATTCCCAGCATCACTGACATGAATTTCAGCTTTTCCTGCTTGGTCCTCATTTCCATTAGAGTCCTGAAGAAGTCTCCGGCTTGTACCCTTCTCAGCATTAACAACTTCCAGAGACATGTTGTGCTTCGTGGTATTATCCACAATGTTTGCCAAGCCATTATCTTTATCAACTTGAGAAGAATCATGTTTCCCTTCATCCACCGGCTTGGATGCATTTGAGGATCCAACTTGTCCAGGTTTTGATTTATTAGTTAGCAAAGGTGCACTTCCATTGATATCTGTACCATAAAAAGGACTATATCACATACGCACCTCTATAGACTAAACATGAGGTTATTTAGAACAACAAACTCTGTTAGTTAGTAAAACTTTCCAGCTAGCTTCAAGATGGAGAGATTAACTAACTATCCCAATGTCATTAAGCATAATAAACTTCATCAGGCTAAAAGAATAGAGAGAAGAGTGCAACAGAGGTGTATTCTCAAGACAGATGATGCATTTACTTACTACAACAGTCACATGAAAGTTCAAAGAGAGCATAAAGTATAAATGAGTAATTCAGTAGACAATGCTAAGCTATATTGTAATGCAACTCTTATTACTTACTGGATATTGAATTCGTAGCAAATGCCTCCTGAACAAGTAGATCGTCATGAACATCCGGATGCGACCGATCTGCATGATCTGGATGCAAGCCAACATACCAATTTTTTCGGACTTTTCTACGAGGTACTTCTAATTTATCCATCATCATATAGCCCGATATCCTAAAAAAATATCGTAGTAAATTCACATGCTCAGATGAACCAAAACTAAGAGTTAAGCAAGTTACCTAAAAAAGTTTATTACACCATTGTAGTTGGCTAGAGCTATTTCTCTTGTACCATCCTTATCAATGTCATACAAGAGAGGACTAGAATGAACAGTTGATTGGTGGAACACCGGCCAGCCTAGAAAAAGTTTAAAAATCTTGGAGATAGTAAATGCCATTATGGAATTAAATAATCTATAGCCAACATGGAGTATGTGTAAAGAAGTACAATTAGCAATTCTCACAGATCAGATACAGTATTAAATTTTAAAAAGCATGTGCATTGTTCACTTTCTTTGATTGGATAAACTTTGTCAGTAGGAATTCATCAAAGAACGAAACTAAGAGAGAAATGAAAAGATACCTGGTAGTTTATCTCCATCAACACCTTCCAGAACTTCCAAGTAATGAACAAATGATGGAACCACCACCTCAAGTTTTCCATCACTATCATAAGATGGAAAAGACATGGATATCAGAAAATATACTCATAAGTCACTAAGTACATTCTTATCAAATACGAATGCTGAAAATGATCGGCCTGATAAAGAACAACATTGCAGATTCTTACATGCAAGTTATCCTTATCTGGCAATTAACTAAATCCAATCATGAGTGATACTGATGCACAAGAACAATATCTTTGGAAGATAACTTAGGGATATAATCAGCATTAGAAAGCATAATATGTGGAGGAGAAACTAATGCTTCTTTTTGTGCATTCCCCATATAGTAAGCATGTATAAATTCTGAAGCAAGTTATGTCAATTTAGCCTGTAACAGTATGAATTTGACAGATTAGTTATTATTTTTAATTGCAGATCCATACTGTCAGGAAAAAAAAACAAGAAAAAAGAAAGCACAAATTAATTATAACATACAACATGTGAAAATTCTAAGGGTCATTACCTGTTAATATCAGCGATTAGTGGGGTTGCATAAATGCTGGAGCTAAGCTCCGTCTGCCATCTTAGCTCAACATGCTTTGGACATTTACTGTTCAACAAGGAGTCTTCATCTCTGTAGGAACGTACCAGCATCTGTTAGTAAAGCTTCCGGAAGTGACTTAATTAACACAATTGCCTGATGCGTAAAACAATAAACAAAGTAGCCAGTGTAAATGTAATTACCCCACACCCACCCCCACCCCCACCCACACCCCATGACGAGATACGCAGGATTGCCAGTCAAGCGGTCGAAGATAACAAGAGTGAGCATTCTTATTAGGCATCCATATTCATAACAAAGCAGAAATAGGGGAATGGATGTTACAAAATCCAACAAATTTATGGTGGGTGAGAGACAGTTATTAGTTCTCAGAAAGGAAATAGAGAAAGGAATAGGTCGGATTCCGATGATAATATACATGGAGAATTGTGATCTATGCAGGAGACGTAAAGAGAGGCAAGCTTACAGATGGGGATAGCCGAGCATGTCATCGCTGGCTTCGCGAGCGCGGAACTTGTTGGTCTTGTTGGCCTCGGCGGCACCGTCGACGGCCTTGGCCTCCCACGACGCGCAGATCGTCAGGCAGAGGGCGAGGAGCCCGGCGACCAGCCTCATCGAGCCACAACAGCTAAATCTCCTCCGGGAGACCGCGAGACCACGAGGGAGAAAATATGGTATGGCAGTAGATCTGCGATTGCGAGCCCCAGCCCCAGCCCCAGCCCCAGCCGGAGCCCGCAGGTGAGTTTAATGGACCTTAGAGAAGGGATGGATGTCATTGATTGGTTAGGCCCAAGCACATAAATGAGCCTCGCATTAGAAATAGCATCATCAGGCCCACCATATGAACAGCCCAAGTTTTGGGCATTTTTAAGGTTCAATAGATCTGCCACATTAGACGGCGTCCCGGCCTTCCGGCCTTGGCCCTTGGCTAGAAAGCTTCACCTTCTGAATTCCCTTTCTCGTCACACTAACACCAGTCACCGCCCTCCCTTTCGAAAAGCAACTGCCGCCAAGAAACAAAGCTAGGGCACGATCCAAACTGCCATCCAACAATAGCAGAAGCAATAGTTGGTGATCCATGGAGAGACTCACGGCGGCCAACGAGGTCGCCTTTCGGATAGGCTTCTCCGGCCACAGCGGCCACCTGCGGCTCGAGCCGCTTCCACCCGTCGAGCGCTCCAATTCCTTGACTTCTCTTCCCGAATTCATCATCGTGAGTCTTATAACCTAGTGGAGATCTCATTCTTCCCCAAGAAATCTCCTTCCGTTTACCAATTTTGTAGAATCTTGCAACTCTGAACCATAATCTATTTTTTCTGCCATTTAACGTCGTTAGTTACCGTCTTGGTTTGTTATTTCACGGAAACCCCCCGTTCTGATTGGTTGCAGCCGCCGGCATTCCCTCCAGAGACACCAGAAAGTTTGAAGGAGTATCTGGAGGAGAAGTACCTTCAGCCGGAGTTGGATTCCAATGTGTTCTCGGTGGAAAATTCTGGAAGGCTGTGGGAATTTGATTGGTTTGATAGGGCGAAGGCCCCATTGGAGCCGTCAGCTGCTCGTATTGTTGTGGCCCCCTCATGGGAGTTGCCATTTAGGCGATCAAGAAAGGCAGGATCTTCAGGAATATGGGATCCCGATTCAGTACAGGTAATGGATGTCCATGCCTCAGGTTAACAGTGCGTTTCAACTTAATTGTCATCCAGATTTAGGATTTATATAAAGCATATATGCAAACTGTATATATATGTATGCCCACATGTTTATAGTGTTTTAGTTCATTGACATGGCTTTTGTGCGTTTGTATATGACTGATGCTTTCTTGGTTGTTAGTTAACACTGTTTGCGTAAGTTACGGCTGCCAAAGTGTGTCTGGCCTTTTTTTCTTTGGGTGCCTGGATTACCGTTGTTTTTCTTTATGAAAATAGCTTATTTTTCAATGCTTCAGATAGATGTCGCAGAGCTAATGGAAGGAGCTCAAGATTCTGGAGGTTTGTCACATATGCCCGGACCAGCAAAGGATTTTGTAAGAGGAAGCATCAACAACCGGCCATTCCGCCCTGGTGGGTTAGATGATTCTCAGTCACTAGAGAGGATTCTGCCTGAGGGTGCCCGCAATGGGGATTGGGTGCGAGAACTTATCAATGGTGGTGTGGCTCAAACTACCCCTCCAAGTTTCCGCAAAGGATTGGAGTTGGGTCATCTTAAGGTTCTGATATTCTTGTTGACTTATTTCTACCCTTGCTCTAGCTAAATATGTCTGACGTAATGATTAATGCAACTTTCAAGGAATATCCATACTATTGGAAGCATGCCAATATCCAGTGCAGCAATGAGCAAGTCCAGATAGCAGTGGAAGAAAATCTGGTTGGTTCGGTGTTTATCGGTATTAGTGCTTATGATGTGTTCTAATAAACCCTTGTGTGATGCCACTGACATAGAAATTTCTTCATGCAAGTTGTCATCATTGTAATATATATTTGTAGGTCTTCATGCAAGTTGTCATCATTGTAATATATATTTGTAGGTCTTCATGCAAGTTGTCATCATTGTAATATATATTTGTAGGCAAGGCCACTTAAGAAAATGTTCTAGAATATTTTTGTTAGTTACCATGGAGGCAAGCTCAAGAGAAATCGTTAGATTAATATCTTGTGCCATAATCAGTGTACTCTAGATTAAGGGTTCAATTGGTGTAGTACTAATGTAGAATTACTTATGTAGATAACTTCATATGTTCCAAAAGTTTTGCCAGCCATTTCCTATTTAGTAAAATACAAATGGTTAATTCTTAATATCCTTTGTACTAAGAGGTCATTTGACATACTTCCCATATGTGTTTTTGTTATTCTTTTATCTGCTTTGAGTGTACTAGAGTTTATATGTAGCCTCTGATTCCTGTATATTTTTTTGTGTAGAACAAATATTCAGTGCAATTTGATGATTTATTTAAGAAAGCTTGGGAAGAAGATATTACTGAAAAAGATGTTCAAGAAGATACTATTGAACAATCAGGAAGTGATGGTGAGTTTTAATGCATAAACAACCATTAAATAGCTATTCTCTTGTAAAACTTTAAACACCTCTTGACTAGATTGTCATCTAGTTAATTTAGTAGATCAGCATGGAAGGTGTATTTTTTTTTAGTGAAAATCTTTAAAATTGTTGTTCTGGAGGTTCAATTAATATATCTTCTCTAATCTGTTCATTTGATGCTTCATAAAACCAGGTTTGATACAGATAGAAGTTGTAACAAAGGAGGGTGATGAATTTGATGTTATTCCTGAAGTTCAATCATCTTTAGATCAGATACTACTGACTGAATCTGAGGAGATATCAGTGAAGCTTAATGGATCAAGTGAGGACAGTGCACAACGGGATGGAGAAGTACTACTGAATTTAGGATTTAGTAAATTGTTTTTCTATTAGCTATCTTACAAAGGTTTTTGAACTTATTTTAATTCTTAACTTACATTTATTTAGATTGATGTGGCTAGTTAGTGCGCTGCCAATTTTTGAGTCATAATTTTACTCAACTGTTATGCAGTTGCTTCAAGAATGATTGTCCACTTTTTTTTTTTTTTTTTTTTTGCAGGCTTGGGCTCTTGTTGGTGGTACTGAAGAGATTGTCACCCATTTTTATGAGCTTGTTCCAGATATGGCAATTGACTTTCCCTTTGAATTGGATAAGTTCCAAAAGGAGGTTTTAGCCTAGTCCCCTTTGCAATTTGTTATGGTAGTTCATGACAGCCAATAGAAAGTTTAGATAAATTCTTATCTGGTACCACTAATGGAATTTTCTTAATATTACAGTATTTCTACCAGGGTTGGATTATTTTAAAATCTTATTGGTTTATTTTGTTTTGAACCAAGCTTGTTCGGATAGTAAGGTTTGCTTTATAAATTAGGTCTCTTTTAATACAATTTGCAATTAATCACTAATTTATACATATTTTGGTCAAATCTTATATAAGGTAATTCACGTGACAAGTTAATCTACAAAAATTTATCACATGTAGAGGGGTGCAATAAAATATTATGCATGTTTTTTAAGTAAGATTTTATTATAGTTAACATATTTATTCACAGTTTAATAATCAAACACAAATTCTTATTTAAACTTATTTAAAGTAATTATTATATTTTACAACCAAACAACATGTGAATAAAATTATAGATGTACCTAATTTACATTTTAGAGATGTGCATAAAATTTTTCTTAAAAATCCTTAAGCATGAACCAAACGACACATAAACTTTTACGGATCATAGAATATCATGTTTCTCTTGAACATCATTAGTGCATTCAGACTTAGTTTATGTTTGTTCATGGTTTCTTATATATAAAGAAATCTTTTTGTGGCTTGTGCTGGACTTCATAGATCCGTGTATTTAGATACTTAATTTGTGCTCAAACCAGCTCCTAATTGGCAAGCATGATGCACCATATAGAATTTTATGTCATAAAAGCCCCTCTCACTTAATATCATAAAGCCCATCTCACTTAACAATCTTCAAATGCTGCCTTGGTATTTCACTCTGGAATTGGTTTCACCTTAATCGCCAATACTAAAAGGACCCATTTCTGCAAATTGAATTTGAATTTCTCGTATTTTCTATTGGCATTCTTAAGTATGCTAGTTGTCATAGCTCAAGCAAATTTTAACCAAAATCCAAGCGCCTTGGGTGTCCAAGGACCTAAACTTAGTTGTGGCTAAGTTGTCCTTAAATAACACTGGAGTAATTTGAAGTGATACCAAATTCTCTGCCCTAGACATTTTAAATTATGAGTTGAAGTGCTCTAGAGCGCAATAGGATAGCAACTGAGATTTAGAAAATACAGAGCAGATTTCCTTGACTTCCAGTCCTCTATGCCTTGTGTGGGGCTTCTTGGCTTGTTGTCTTTGTTGACTAAGGGACACCCAGATTATTGGCTAATTGGTTGTTGGACTTCTACTGAACAATTCCAACATTATGGGTGGACAAAGCCACTTGCAACAATCCTTCTCTGACTTTGGGAAGAGTCAATCAACCACTTGAAGCCCTTTCTAACTAAGAAAGTGATCTTGCTGCTAGAGTGAACTAATAGAAGCTTGTTATGAACATAGCTTGCTGACTACTCCATCTTTTGTGTCCACAAGGCTCTTAGGACAGAGTTGTAGAAATTATGGACATCTAGACAATCAGCTATCTTGAGTCCTTCATTTGTTATTTCACACCTAATATCTACACCACCTTCACCTCTATATAAAGGGATGTCTCCCTTATTGTAAATGACTCTAATTATTTACTATTAGAGTTTTGTAATAAACTTAGTGAGCTAAAAGCTGAGGAATGGAAGAGAGAATTTTATTCTAATTCTTTCTACATCTTTTCTCTTCTCTTGTTGTTGTTGGACTCAATTTTAGGAGAATGTTAGCGCTATTTTGCAAAGAAGATAAAGCGCTGTATGGATTTGCAGCTAACAAAAGGCTAAGTCCATGACACAGTGCTTCTTATGTGCTAGATAAGTCTGCCAGCTAAATATAGGATTTGCTATGGATGAGAGTGGCCTTTCCTTTACAAGATCTCATAATTTTACTATTTGCTCAAGTGCCTAATGCTTAATATCATTTAGAGGTTCTCTGGTAATAGTTATCAGGCAATCTGGTTTTGTAGTTATTAACTCTCTCGTGTAACTTTACTATTTGCTTAAGTGACATGGTGCTCTTCCTTCTTTCTTATTATCTATCCTGTGCTCTATTTATGCTTTTGACTTTCATGTTCTGCAATTATTAACTATATAATTTTTTTTGTGAAGTTTAGGCTATATATTATCTCGAGAAGGGTGATTCTGTTTTTGTAGCTGCTCATACTTCAGCTGGAAAGACAGTTGTTGCGGAGTATGCATTTGCGTTAGCATCAAAAGTATGATTCCCCATTGCATTTTAATTAGTAATTGGTAAATAAGAATTTGTTTTGCTTCACTTATGTCTTTTCTTATGTTTTAATCATGTAATTTGAACTTCCCAAACCAAGAGCTTTTTCTCTGACCTTCTAACCAAGCTTTCCTGAAAAGTGTGTAACCACACCTCCTCTAGATTTTATTTGCTAAATATTCTGAAAGCAATTTGCCTTCCTAGATGTAACACTTAGATGAAACATCATTTTTCTTGCTGCTGATGCTGACTTACTTTAGCTTTTATATTCACATACATTTGGTAATCAGGGTTGCTTCTATGATGCAGCATTGCACCCGGGCTGTCTATACTGCTCCCATCAAAACCATCAGCAACCAAAAGTACAGGGACTTCTGTGGGAAGTTTGATGTTGGACTTCTCACTGGAGACATAAGCATAAAACCAGAGGCATCTTGCCTTATTATGACCACAGAAATATTACGCTCAATGCTTTACAGAGGTGCTGATATAATTCGTGATATTGAATGGGTATGATAAATGATTTACAAAATCTGGTTTATTTCTCCTGGACCCTTTTGGCTTTTTTTAAGATATCAAATAGATTTATAGTGTTTATCCTGCAGCTTTTTGTGGTGTTTAGAAAGGAGGGAGTTTGATTACTTATCCTGGGTTTTAATAATGGAAACAGGTTATATTTGATGAAGTTCATTATGTTAATGATGTTGAAAGAGGTGTGGTTTGGGAAGAAGTTATCATAATGCTTCCAAGGCATGTCAATATTATCCTCCTCTCTGCAACGGTATGGATCTTTTCTCTTCCCTTATTTGATTTAATTATAATGCACAATGACTAAAAAGGAGATCCTGGATTCTTTTGTCTGATTTTATTAATTAATGTGATGAGATGTAAGTTTCATTGCTGTAGTTTATCATGTATGATGAGCTTTAAAAGAATTGTGTCACTCATTATCTTTGTGTTAGGTTATAAATTGGCAGCTATGAGTTGTTTGGCACTGGGATTTTCAATGTTTACACAACTCTAAAGAAAATGTCGCACCTTAATGCTGCACTAGCACAGGCCGAATTTTTCGATTTGCTAAGAGAAGACAAAGATTAAAAGATACCATGGATATTGAGGAAAGTCAGAAGAAATTCTGTTCTTAATTGACATGGGACACCAATGATCTAATGCTAGGTTCCTTTATAAGGACCTAGTAAACTAGAGTTTTTGCAATATATTTGGAAGGCCAGTTGGTAGGTTAATCTATCTACATCCATGTCAGTGTTATTGATTGAATCTTAAGAGTCCTTCCTGACAAAGAGGAGGTTACAAGAATCATTAGTGAAGGAGAAAAATGTTTGTTGGGGAAAAGTAGGTAACAGTAAAGCTGGAAGAATTTTTTGCCATCCTCATTTGGAAGAGTTACTTTAGAATAATGAAATCTGAATAAAGAAGTTGGTTTAATGTTATCTAGGCCTTTTGGATAATAACATCTAGCCATTGAACACAACTCACCCATGGCCATTATTGTCCCGTCTTCAGTTTCTGCAAATCTTATTTCTCGCTTTGTAAGGAACAATTGAACATCTTAAAAAGGTTCACATCATCAGCTGTCCGTTTAGAATATATAGAATATTTTTGTCTCGGGGGTTTCTTTTTTGAACATATTTCCTTTTGTAGTGATTTGAGTATAGCGACAATTGTTTATATCTTTATTTTAAATTAGACCTAGCACAATATGTAAAATAATGAACAGCACAATCCATTTTCGATATCATTAATATATTTTATTTTTCTGATTCACAGTTGAGTGCCTTAGACTCTACAGCAACTTTGAATAATAGTAGTACTTTGTAGGTCCCAAACACTGTTGAATTTGCGGACTGGATTGGTCGGACTAAACAGAAGAAAATCCGTGTGACAGGGTAGGTGTCAGTTTTTGTTTATTGGCATATAATTTTTGGTCATCTGAATCATATCATTAGTGTGCTGTTAAAACTTAAGACTGTGATTTCTTGTGTTTTGTTTTCCTTACAAGCTCTTCTGCTTAGAGGAAAGTATCAAGCGTCGTTCTTCTCTTGTCTTATTTGTCACCTTTTCCTTAAATAATGTTGGTCTTATATTGCTTACCAGGACTACCAGAAGACCTGTGCCTCTTGAGCATTGCTTGTTCTATTCTGGAGAGTTGTACAAAATATGTGAGAATGATAAATTCCTTTCTCAAGGTTTTACAGCAGCCAAAGAGGCTTACAAGAAGAAAAATTCGAGCTTGGTTGGAGGAAAATCTGGTTTAAAGACAGGGCACCAGGTCTCCCATAGTGCAACCCAAGTAAGGCAACCTGATAATTCTAGCCGGGGGAGAGGACAGAATCACAAAGGACCCAAACATCAAATGATTGGCTCAGGAACTTCTGGGGTTTATCAAAATAGTGCAGGACCAAGGAGATCAGAGTCTTCTTTCTGGTTGCTTCTTGTTAATAATCTTTCAAAGAAGTCTCTTTTGCCTGTATGTAAGGATGATACCTTTTCATTATTGACCTAGTAATGAGATCCTTTAGTAGTTTGATTTATAAAGTTCTGCATTCTTTGTTTTTTCATAAATCTAGTTCGAACTCCACTGATTTATTGAAATAAAATAAGATCTGTTTATTTTCTTTAGGCTCTAGTACTATGATAGTATGATCAAAAGTAGCCAAACCCAAATAGTTCAGACCTAAGGCTTGGTTTATTGTTGTTTTACAATAATAACCAATGCCTATTGCAGATGGTTTATGATTTGATCTGAAATGATTCTTATCTTTCTGATCTAGAATGAATATCATCCTGCTGTTTTGAAAGTTTCTATTCCATTTGATATGTTTTTTCTTTTTATTCACTATATTTATGCAATTTCCTTGGTTAAGTAATGCCATTATCAAGTGTCTGCCCCTTGCTACCGTATTCTGATTCTTTTTTCTTTGTTTTGAGGGAATTGCTACTTTGCTACATTAAGGATTATGGACTGGTATGTCTGATGACGCTGTTCTCCTCATTAACTAGATGGTGGCTGTATTACTCTTTAGGATTGTTTTTATTATTTGAGAGATATCCTCCCTTTGTGCAAACATTGTAAATGTAAAATACAGCCTGATATGACTTATTTGCATTATATTGGTTGCTGAGGCTAGTATCCTTTTTTGTCTACATTTCTTATTTCTTAACATATTTAATTTTCTTGTGTGATCCTCATTTCAGGTTGTTATTTTCTGCTTCTCAAAGGCCCGCTGTGATAAATCAGCAGATAGCATGTATACGACTGACCTCACAACTAATTCTGAAAAAAGTGAAATCCGTGTCTTCTGTGACAAGGCTTTTTCACGCCTAAAAGGATCTGACAGGAAGCTTCCACAAGTAATCTAGCAGCAGTTAAATTTATGAGGTAATTAGTGTAAGTTGCTTTGAACAACTTCAGTATCATGGCTCTCTTTTGCAGGTTGTTAGAATCCAAGGCCTACTAAGAAGAGGTATTGGTGTTCACCATGCTGGGCTTCTTCCAATTGTGAAGGAAGTTGTTGAGATGCTCTTTTGTCGTGGTGTCATCAAGGTTGTCTCCTTCTGGCAATTGTTCTAGTTTGTTTCCTTCTGTGCTTCTAGATTATTAATTAATGATTGATTGTACTTATAATTAAAAGGCTGCAGATGGGATTTTTTTTTTATTTAATCTTATTCATAATTTTAGTTAGCATTAGCAATTGACTCAGGTTAGATGAGTTTGTGTCAAATTCACCATATGTTGGCAAGCCAATTTGAATACAAGCTGTTAAATAAACATGTTGGATCTTTGAACATGAACATGCATATGACTCATTTATTACATGGGTTATACAACTAATCCTCTTAACCTGCACAACTATATTTACCATATAATCCTGTTGTATTAAGACATCAAACCGGATACAGACTGAAAACAATCTAAACATGACATGAACATGGACATTTTAATTTATATGGGTTGAACTAGGTCAAGCGGGTGATAATAGAAACACAAACACAACCTGTTTAATGTTCATGTTGTATGAGTCGATCCCATTATGAATTTTTTTTTTTTTATACTAAGCCCAAACTCATTTAGAGGCTTTGGGTCTTGTGTCAGGTTAAGATGTCCTATTGAAATTAGTTTTAGCAATTTTGGAGACTGATAAATACCATACTATTATTTATATGCTGATACTACATCTTCAGTTCTTCTTTACTGTAAAAAGGAACAAAAGGATTATCTGTTGGAGTATAACTTTTATTCTGTTTCCAAGAATGCTTTAGGTGATGCAAATTGTATATAATTGTACTTGTCCATCTCATATCATAATGATGTAATAAGGGGAAATTTTATCAGATATAGTTCCCATGTCCTTTCCCTCCAGACCTTCTTGAGCACCTTACCGACGCCTCAAGAACAGTATTAAGACAGAATCAGTTGCCTATCTTAAGCTAGGGACTTCTTGTAATTTGATCTTCTGAATCTTACTGTTTATCAAACTTCTCTAATGGAAGCATTCTTCCTCTCAATACATCAACTTTGTGTAGCAAATGTATGAACATCATACTCAGATAAATTCTTGCAATTAATCTATCTAAGCATTACTTTTTTCTCTACTATCTCTTTTCCAACCTTCCTCCTCAGTATGTGTTTGTGTGGTACAGTGTACAATCTTTTGTAGTGGATAAAATTGTCAATATGGTTTAACTTTTATGACATTTAGTGTAATCATTGTAGGTACTCTTCTCCACTGAAACATTTGCCATGGGAGTCAATGCCCCGGCAAGGACAGTGAGTTTTTCTATCTAATATTCTTCCCTTGGTTAAAGGAGTACTAATTTCATGTCACTTTCATGAGTACTCGTTATGGATAACTGGCTTACAACTAATACTAGCAAGAACTGCATCTCTGGCCTAATTGAGTTTTAAATTTCAAATAGGTTGCCTTTGACGCTTTAAGAAAGTTTGACGGCAAGGAATTTAGGAAGTTGCTTCCAGGAGAATATATTCAAATGGCTGGTCGTGCTGGCAGGAGAGGTCTGGATAAGATTGGTACAGTCATTGTCATGTGTCGTGATGAAATTCCTGAGGAGAGCGACTTGAAGAATGTAATTGTTGGAAAACCCACTCGACTTGAGTCTCAGTTTCGACTGACTTACACCATGATATTACATCTCCTTCGTGTTGAAGAACTGAAGGTACTGGAATGGGCAAAATATAATATTTAAGTTTCGGCCATGGCTTGCTCTGTGTTTATGGACTTTTGTCTACACTGTATAATCCAACTGTTCAGTTGTAGGTGACAGAATTATTGTCTAACCACATTAATCATCTTCCTTGGTTTGATGCTAATGAAGTCATTATTGCTGTTCATTCCTTTGCTGGAGCAGCTGGTACCTGTCATATGCTTATTAGGCTTGTTCTGCGCTTCTGCAGGGCCGCGTTTTTTAATAGCTGCATGGTTTAAGTTATATTCTTTCTGCAGTCATATTCCATATCTCTCTTATGTGTCCTTTCAATATTACAGAAGGAAAATAATTGTGAGGTTTGAGAGCTTTGCAGGTTGCCTGATCTGCATAAAATTTGAATTGAGGGAGACAAATTCATATATTTATGCTCTGAATTTTCTTTAAGCATCCAGTTATGAGTGTTATTCCATAAATTTGACTTTCTTAGGCTAATGTAAAAGATAAGTAAAAAAGATATTTCGTGATACCTTCAAAAGAGTGACAATTTATGTCTGAATTTGTACTTGTTTGTGCTCTGCATTTCAAGAGAGAATATAAGTTGTTAAAGTTAGCCTAAGGATACCTTAATTTATTGTCTTGCTTGTTGTTTCTTTTGCAATATAATTTCTTTTCTGATTTTATTAGAATTGGACTGACAGCAGAGTAAGCATATAGATATATACTCCATCGTTGGTCCAACAGAAGGAATTTCTCATTGTCTGATTATTTCATCAGCCTTTCCAGTGGAGTGATATAGAAGATATTGACTCATTTAGTAAAGTTCATATTGCTAGACTTCAGTCTTCACGTCGTCAATATTAATTCAAAATTTTATTTGGGAAATTTAATTGATAGGACTTGTGTTGTAGGTGGAGGACATGCTGAAGAGAAGTTTTGCTGAATTCCATGCTCAGAAGAACTTACCCGAAAAGGAGAGACTTCTTCTGCAAAAGCTACGCCAACCTACTAAAACTATTGAGTAAGTTGCATTATGTGATATTCCTCTAGACTTGATTAAGATGCATTCTAAATTTGTAATTATGGACTAGATGCTTATGGCTCCATTTCCTTCAGTGGTGATTAATTTTTGTCTGGAGGTGGAATACATTTTGTTAATCAAATTCTTCTTATGTTTAACAATTTAAGTATTTAATGCCAAAAGTAGGCAATCAGCTACCAAGGGTTTCATCTTTGTTAGGAAAGAAATTGACGGGTACTCTGGCTGGTCGGCAAATATTGTTCAAGACCAAATTAACTATACTTGGAATCTCGACAAGATATCTAGATGTATCATTCTTTAGTAATAATCATATAATACTGGGTTACTAAAATGATTGAAAAAAAAAAACCTCTTGACTGTATCTATTTCCAAAGTGTCAACCGCCTCTTGTATTGACCAGTTATAGTGGTCATATTTAGATGAGACCTGCAACATTTTTTATTAGATGTGAATTCTTGCCCATTGGATGGTCCTCTCTCAGGAAGTTCTCAACTAGAAGAATTGGCACCAAGTGCCTTTTTAGACGCATCCATATAGTTTATTCAATATTTAAGTTATATTGAATCTTATCTTCCAGCTAAAAGAATTATAATAATTATTAGTGGCAATACGGAAGGCATATAACTAATATATGGTTCATCCAAGTTTTACTAGTATTATAGAGATTGTGATATTACAAGCTTCTCATCTCAACTTCTATAGTGTCTCAACTCTTAAGACCTACTTTATATGTGGCAGATGCATAAAAGGTGAGCCTTCTATTGAAGAATACTATGGTTTGCTGTTGGAAGCTGAGACATGCAGGGAACAGATATCAGAGGCAGTCATGCAGTCACACTCTGCACAGCAATTTCTTTCACCTGGAAGGGTTGTCATCGTTAAATCAAAATCAGTAAGTTATATACGGGTGTATAATTTCCCTGCTTAACTAAGCTCTATTGTACATGAGTTTTCTGTTCAATAGCAGTATATATTCTACAATAGAGACTAGCTAAAGCAACCCCAAGTAACTCCAAATTAGAGTCTCCTTTTGTTGTTTTGTTCATCATCATGAAGTGGCGATTTTCTTATTGTATGGCTACGACCTCAGCTATGGAAAATATATGTTTCCAAAAAAGTTTTGACAGAATAAATCATCAATATTAATTTTGGAAACTTATCATAGTACTAATTGCGCGCTCCTGTTTTAGATTAGTTACCTTTATTTTTCTTGGATTGTTTGTATTTTCTATGTCATCGATGAGAAATGAGAATTTCAACTTTGGAGGTGTATCTTCTTTTTGAAAAATTGTATTATGCAAATCATTATCCTCAATTTGTCATGTATATGAGGTCATTTGTGATCTTGAATTCATAAAATCGTTCTTCTGAGACCTGACTGCTGTCTATGCTGTTTGAATGTATTGACAGGCTGATGATCATTTACTTGGTGTTATCCTTAAATCTCCATCTGCTACATATAAAGAGTATATTGTTTTAGTAATGATAACTGACAGTACTTCATCCATGCAACCCCCCTCTGTTTCCTCCAATAGAGTACAAGAAAAAGAAAGTGATAACTTCCAGCAAGGT
This sequence comes from Typha angustifolia, assembly GCF_048772165.1. Lineage (NCBI taxonomy): Eukaryota > Viridiplantae > Streptophyta > Magnoliopsida > Poales > Typhaceae > Typha > Typha angustifolia. The sequence goes on along the minus strand of NC_133246.1, from coordinate 17,716,280 downwards.
TATTTTGTTGTTCCAAAAGGAAAACGCGGAATAGATGATGAGTACTTCTCATCTGTCAGTTCGCGCAAAGGATCTGGTGCTGTTAATATAAAGCTTCCTTACAGTGGGAACGCTGCAGGGTTGAGCTATGAAGTTATAGCAATAGAAATTAAAGAAATTGTGAGTATTTGTCAATGCAAAATAAAAATCGATCAAGTCCGACTTCTTGAGGATCCAAGCAACACTGCTTACTCAAAAACTGTTCAGCAGCTTCTTGAGAAGAAACCAGATGGAAGTAAATATCCACCTGCTTTAGATGCAGTAAAAGGTATGGATTTTTCTACCTTGAAAGTTGAAACATTAAGGCATGACCACTAGATCTTTTCCTTTATTCTGTACTCCAATTTTATGCCTTCCAGATCTCAAAATGAAAGATATCTTTATTGTTGAGAAGTACCGTGCATATAACATGCTGTTACAAAGACTGACTGAAAACAAATGCCATGGATGTATAAAACTGAAGGAGCACATTGTGTTGATTAAGGAACAAATGAAGCAGAAAGAAGAAGTTAACGCTTTAAAGTTTCAAATGTCAGATGAGGCACTTCAACAAATGCCAGACTTTCAAGGCCGAGTAAGTCTGTAATTTATTATTCTTGTTTGTTGTTTCATTGGTAATAAAACTTTGGTAGTTTGGATAGTATTCCATTTGTTTGAGATCAGAAATAGATTCAATATTGATCGCAGCTCACAAGGATATAATAGTACTGCTGATGTACCAAGATCCTAACCTAAATGCCCTAGAGGCCTATAGGCTTAGAAGTAACCCAAGTCTGTTTATCATGTAATTGAATTGGGACGTGGTACAGCAGCAGGGCTCTGAAACCTGCATCCACATGAACTGTGGATGTTGATTTCATGAGGATCCGTTTTCAAGTTTTGTGAAATTATAGACAATGAATGTGATTAAGTTTTGTTTGATCTCAGATGCAGATTTTCTACTTGTTTATAGTAAGATTGTTCACTTAATATCCCTCTCCTTTTTCCTCATATGTAGATTGATGTGTTGAAGGAGATCCATTGTGTTGACTCGGATCTTGTTGTCCAACTTAAGGGTCGAGTGGCCTGTGAAATGAACTCTGGTGAGGAGCTCATATGCACAGAATGCTTGTTTGAGAACCAATTGGATGACCTGGAACCTGAAGAAGTTGTGGCCATCATGTCTGCACTTGTTTTTCAGCAGAACAATGCCTCAGAACCATCTCTTACTCCAAAGCTGGCACAGGCTAAACAGAGGTAACACCTGCTACTCTGATTTCTACTTGTTACGTCATATGATATTGTAGTGTTCTGATGTTTTGATTTGGAAAGAAATATTTAATTAACGGCTGAAGGTTTACTCTAGATTGGCAAGGGGCTCTTAGGGAGTTCCTTTTGTTGATCTCACTTGATGTCAACAGTCAAGATGCGGCTTAATCAAATGAATTAGTACCTTGATCATTCGGCAATTTAATACCAGATTTTCACATTTGCATTCCTGAATTGTCAAACTATTCCTTGCTTCTCTGAAGATGGTTATCCTTGCAATTATTCAATGAAAAGAAATGAAAATTGTAGGTACTCATATGTGCTTGATGAATGTTACAATTTTTCTTGAGCCGAGTGCTTAGAAGCTGGAGAATATTTGAGAACAAATATTGTGCATAAGATATATCCATTAGTTATTCAAAAGAGAAGATATATTCATTAATAGATTATGTGAGATTTGTTTGCTTCCCTTATTTCTATTCAATCCCCCTGTAAAGAAGAGAAGCTTGCAACATTTCTGTAATTATGTTCTCAGATTAGTACTATTTGAGACAATCCATGCCCAGAAACTTTTTCGATTCAATTAGAACTTTATTTCTGTGTTGCTTACTGGAGCCATTGCCCTCAGCTTGGTGTTTATGTTGGTTGGGCTGAAAATTACATTTCTTGGTTATATGACATTTGGTATTAATGTCAGTTCAGTAGTAACCATCCTTAATTCTTACATGTTAGAAGATAGAAAGACTAGCATTTAAGACAGTCTGTTTTTGATTGTTCATCATGATAATCATGCGTTCTTATTGGAGGTCTTTTGCATTAGGTTGTATGATACAGCAATTAAACTGGGAGTGCTCCAAGCGCAACTCAAAGTAGCTGTAGATCCTGAGGAGTATGCACGAGATAATCTCAAATTTGGCCTTGTTGAAGTCGTCTATGAATGGGCAAAGGTTTGTGGTTGTATACTGAAAGCAATCTCACTAGAAGCTAATTCCTCTAATATTCTTTTTTGTTGTCCATTCAGGGAACTCCATTTGCAGATATTTGCGAGCTAACAGATGTATCAGAAGGGATAATTGTTAGGACTATTGTACGACTTGATGAAACTTGTCGTGAATTCAGGAATGCAGCTTCAATTATGGGCAACTCTGCACTGTATAAGAAGATGGAGACTGCATCTAATGCTATCAAGCGTGATATTGTTTTTGCAGCTAGTTTGTATGTAACAGGAGTTTGATTCCATCTTTAACTCAGCAATTTCTTTCCTACATTTTTCTCAAAGCCTTGCAGTTGGTAGAAATAGAAATTGGTGCAGATTAATTATGGTTTGGCAAACTGTACTGCATGATGTTATATTCATCAAATCATTTCACTACAAGGCTCGAGCAATCAGTAGGTCAGGACGTCCTGAGAGGTCCCTGTTTGTAATCTTTCTGTCAAAGCGGAACTAGTTATCTTGACTTTTCAGGTGTATATTGTTAACCTTTCCTAGGTTAAAAGTTTCCAAATCGATATGAACCAGAATTCTTAAATAAATTAATGATCTGCTATATAATGGACAGCCTAGTAGTCAGACATCTACAACCTCAGTGAACTTGTAGGGTTGCAGTCTTGCAGATATCTGAAGCCCGGTTGGTCACTGGGTAATTACTGTTTCTATGTGTTAGTTGACAGTCACTCAGGTATGATGATGCTAACGGTTCTAGTTATATATTTACATGCTGAGCTCACCTTTTTCTTTTATGGCCTTCAGGCAATAAGATTGGAAAAGCTGATGTATATCAATTATCCCTTGTAATTTCTTTTGGCTTTCAGATAAATAAAATAAATAAATAAATAACGGAACGCAAGTATACATTTGTGAACCATCTCCAAGAACAAGCAGCAGTTTATTAGAGCCCTGGCTAAGTTATGAATACCTTTCGTGGTTCAAGGTTTTCCTGGGATTTTATGGTGAAATGCCCGTGATAATAGTGTAAGAGGATCAACTTAGGGCATATATATATATATATATACATTATTCATTTTAAAAATTTTGTATTCGGTGGTGGTGTTTATTATTTTAATTTTTATTTTTAAACTAAACTCTGTATCTGTAAATTGTTTGTCTGGCAATAGTGTTTTATTCAGTTACTTCATCCTTGTCGGTATTCTTATGTTAGATCGCGATTCGCATTGATCCAGACAGCAGTTTGCAAATGGCCGGTAACTAGAATTATCCTATAGCTATAGAAATCACAAGTCATGTCTGCCAGACCTTGTGCGCTCAGTTTATTTATTTGATGGTCAACAATTTGCAAGAGGGTTTTTAAGAAGAAACAAGCTCATTTCCATACAAAACAAAGGTTGTTAGCTCATTCGGGTCTACATTCTTTTCTTTTTTTTTATCTTTTTTTCTGATAATTCTGCATCCTCCCGGCGATCCGATCTAGTTGAACTCGCTTAACATGCACCGATGCGGCGTAGATGAAAGTCCGATGTGATGTGATCATCTGCTGTGGCTTTAAGACCTTGTTAATGTTGTCTAATAAAATCTTTCTAGTTGACCTTCGTCCTCTGCCAGTGAGTCATTCTGTCAAACAATAGAGGGGCATTTAGCCTGTTCCTGGGGGGTCACGTGCCAGTGTGGATAGATACATAGATAGGCAAGCAGTCCAAGCTCAAATCGGCACTCACTCACCTATCCACGGGGCTCTTTCCTTTCGGCACGGTATGGAATATGAATCCCATCTTATCCTCTTCCTTCTCGGACTCCCTTTTTTTTTTGGTTTCTCGGCATATCCTATTCGTCTGTTCAATCGGTTCTTCCTATGCTCATCTAGTCGTGAATGCCGTCTGTGCGTTTCCTACCCACTTCCTTTACTTCCTCAGTATGAGAACATAGCTTGGATTTTGTATAATGTGATGACAGTTCAATTTTCTTTTCTTTTTAAGAAAGTTGGCGGGATCATTATGGCGTTCGACTGCACACACTTTAGGAATCATACATCATGTAGAAGAAGATAACAACTTAATATTTTCATTTTTGTGACCTTTTTCTCGTATGCTTGGTGAGCGTGCTCAATTAAATCTCGCATGTGTACTTTTATTGTCTACGTTTGATGGTTGTCCGATATCAACCGAAGATTGAAATGTTACAGCATCTCGTTTATCAATTTCAATGCTTGGTTGGCTCATTTTCTATATGGGATTTAGGTGTTACAGAAGAACTTCCTGGAAGTTTTGCTACGTAATTTTGGCAATTTCAGGAAGGAAACTGTTTTTCTTTTACTTCCATGGCGAGCAGCTGCAAACCTTCGAATGGTACTTTCCTCACTGCCCCTCTTTTTGTGAAATATATCAATCGACAATTCCTTGATCTTTCTTCTTCTTATTTGGTTGTAGAGGTTCTCCTTCAACAGCTGAGAGATGGAACTGCTAAGTTTGAGCTCCTCAACTTGCCAAACTTTGCAACTTCAAATGACCCTCCCATGTTCGCCAGAATCAGCTCCTCACTGTATGCTTTTTCTTTCCTTTTAAATTATTCATTTTCCTCCCAAGTTTTCTTGCAAGGTCTTGAATGCATGAAAATATGAAAGAAATGGACCATTTCACTTGCTGTATTCACTTTGAAATTAAGGAGTGGGAAATCAGCAGCAATGAAGAAAGTGGAGCATTATTCAGTTCAGAAGGTGACAGGAGATGGCCGTTGCATGTTTCGAGCCTTGGTAAATTAACGGATACTTTGGATAGTACTCTAGTTTGTTTTTGCATGCTGTTGTTTCGTGAGAAACTAAGAATTTATTTATCCTTGAACCTCAAAATCATACTTGCAGGTAAAAGGAATGGCAAAGGGCAGAGGAATTACATTGACCCCGATGGAAGAGAGAGATGATGCAGGTACGCTGGATCTGTAAGATCGTCTTTGTTTAGTTTTCTAGTGTATAAGTTTTTGTTTCTAAAATGTTATGTTTGCTATCATCGGTATCCTGGCATATAATGTTATGCTCATCTCTAAATTTGAAGTTGGTTGGAGATATACCCAGTAAAAAGGTTTCTCTAGTGGAACATAATATATATTTATATACTGTAGAAATTTGGTACAGATAGCAGTTGAAAACATGTTAGTGTGTAGTCTCACACCTATAGATTAAACACATACGGGTATACCAATATAATGAATCCTATGAATAAGGATGTTCATCGGAAGCATCTCTCTTACTTATGATGATAAAATCATTTTATATGCTTATCTTGTTTATCTTTCAGCATTCTTCCGTCTTTGTTTTTATTAAGGCTTATTTCCTTTATGTATAACTAAAATAGAAGCCAATCAAGCACCAATTTTAAGCTGGTTGAAATCCAATCTGTACTTGATCAAGCAGAAGCTTCAATTTGACCTTAACAATAGTACATAATTAAAAAAATGGACAATGTTTATTATTATTTAACAGGGATATTCTTAAACTGCATTTTATTGTTATTATTATTATTAACATTAGTTGTCCTTATGAATTTTCAGAATTAGGAGTTTCAAGTTCCCTCATGGGGTTGTCCATATGTGTGGTGTAAATCCGGATGGATAACAAAATTTCTCTTTCTTTTTTCTAGTCAAAATCTGCATTAACTGTAGTCATTAGTTTAAATTCTTGATTTCATGAAAGTGAGCTGCTTCCTTTTCCGATTCTTCAATTATATTTCAACATGTTGACTTTTGAAACCTTCTTGATGTATTATTACTGTGATTCTCAAGATGATTTGCGGATGGCTGTCAAAGAAGTTATATGTGACAGTGAAACAGAAAGAATTAAGTATGAAGAAGCATTAATAGCAATTACAGTGGAAGAGTCTTTGAAACGGTGAGCTCCTCTGCAGCTATGGGTGAGTTATAGATGGTCCAAAGATATGTATCTAAACTAGAAGTTAACTATATTACCTACTATTTTGTAGCTATTGCCAGCGGATTAGACGATCTGACTTTTGGGGAGGCGAGTCAGAACTATTGGTAAATGTTCTTACAATTTGCACAGTTGTTTAAATTATGTTGTAAGACAAATTCTGTATCAACTACATGATATCCTATATATGTGTTTTTCTGTACAGTGACTTTGACATAACTTGATTTATATATGCAGTAATCTTCTGATATTTTTACAGGCAATAGAACTGTCTTTCAATAGGTGAATATTTCAGACAAAAGTATTTAAACTAGTATGTCGAATTTTCATTTGTAGACTTTTTCCTGCGATCTGACCTGGTTGATTTAAGCCTCAAATGTTGTTTTTCCTTTTTCATGTTTTGGAATTTTTGAATTCCTTGTGATGGATGTATGTTTCTCTAAATAGATTTGAATAGTAGTACAACAATCTCTATACAGGTATATCTATATCTTGGTTGCTTGAATGTAATTTCTGACATTTGAATACATTTCAGGTGTTGTCAAAGTTGTGCCACCAGCCAATCATTGTGTATATACCAGAGCATGAAGTAAGTTACCAGTTTCATTTGGAGGTTTTAGATTCCTCTGGAGATGTTTACAGAATTTAATATATTCATTATGTTTCATTGGCATCCATATTGTTTACTTAGTAGAAAACAGTTTCAGTTTCATTTATGAAGCTTCACACTATGCGCACAATTGATCAAGGGAGTTGAGAAATTTTTTTTCTCATAGTCATCAGTGGTCACTCTCTAGGCAAACTGGCATTCCAGATGCTTCCGATTATATCATCTTATTAAGTGAAGTTTGTTCATGACAGCATACTGGAGGAGGATGGAGCAACGGATTTATACCTATTGCCGAATATGGATCTGAATTTGCAAAGGTCTCCAGAAAAGTGAAGAAGAGGGTGCCAGTCAGACTGTTATATAGTGGGAAGAACCACTACGATTTACTTGTTTAAATTTTGCAACTTCATGGGATTTTATATGCTTGGTGACAGTAATGACCAAGTTCAATTTGAAGGATGTGGGCTGTTTAATTTTACTGAGACATCTGGACAGGTGTTGATTTTGATTTCAACTGGAGAAAAAGTTGTATGAATGGTTGTAGTCCTTCTAACTGGTATGTAACTAGGCAGGAGCTGTGTATAACATAGGTTTACGTTTAACTGATATGATTGAAGCTTTTCCCCCCTGTGCCACTGCGATGGATGCAGCTATTTGCATCAAAAAGCACTTAACTTCGGGCGTACGAAGAGGTGGGTACTAATGCATGTATCAATCACATGGGTAAGTCTTTATCATTATTGTATGTATGCTTTCAGGTATATAAATAATAAGTAGGTAAGAATGCATCGAGTGAAGATTCGTCTTATATTCGTACTAAAAATTATGTGCGATGAACCATACCCAAATTTCGGGTGCTTGCTGTGATCTGGGGATTAGTAGGTAGTTAGTTGGTCACACCATCATGACATATATATGATTCTTTAGCATCACGAAGCAAATTCCGTCTTCCAAAAAAATAGAATCCTTTTTTTTTTAATCTGTTTGTAGACATAATGCCCAGATAAGATTGGGTTTATTATCTCATTTCATGCGCCTCCCATTTGTTGCCTTGATACTTTTGCCACTCAACTGTCTTGTTGTTTACGCTAATAAAAAGAAAAGGAGTTATGCTTATAAATCAAGGAGGTGCAAGTGCTGAAGGCTGTCGAAACTCTAATAAACGACCCCACTCTCTCTGTCTCTCATCATCCCTTATCCAAAAAAATCTATTAAGGGAGAGAGAGAAAGAGAGAAAGAGAGAAAGAGAGAGAGATGATTGGGATGATAGCTTTTTCTTTTTATGTTTGTTAATTTTAACAGCCTGTTTGGATTCCAGCAGCCCCACCAGCAGCAGCAACAGCAACAGCCACTTTTCTTCCACCATCAAACCAACCTCCCCTCGATCGCATTCGCACCACCGGGTCAAAAGTTAAACGGAAATACAAAGCCACTTTCCACATCGTTCCCAATCCGAGATTGATCCGATGGATTATTCCTCCATCCGATCGGCAGATAGCCCGAGATCCCTACACGAGCTCCTCGGGGGAGGAATCGGTGAGTAATAATTTTTAGGTTTTGATTCCAATTGCTAGGAGTCGATTAGGTTTTATAGTGGAGTTCGTCTATTCCAGTGGCTGATGTGATGCTTTGGAAGAGAAGACATGTAACGATCGGTACACTGCTGGGAACTCTGGCAGCTTGGGTGGTGTTTGAGGTATCTGGATATACTCTGCTGTCGCTTCTCTCCAATGTTCTATTGCTCTTGTTGACCATTCTTTTCGTATGGGCAAAGGCTGCTCAAATTCTCAACAGGTATTTCCGATTATCTCCATTTGTTGCTATTCATTTGCTTCCTTTTATCTTTACCCGCAATATGTGGCATTTCTATGGTCAAACTTCATTTTGACTGCGACAGCATTAGAATGATATAATTTTAGCTAGTTTATTATGGTCATATGATGTTCTTGAAGGCAATATGTTAATCTTTGGAGAATGGTCTTCTAGCCATATAATGTCAGGTGTGAATCCAACTTCTTCTTTTCTTTTTTTAAAAAAAACTATCTTCTCTTTCAACTGTTTCCTCTAAAGCTCTTCCTACACTCAGTCAACTTTCTCCTATTTCTATTTCTATATTACAAGCTGATGTGGGTGCAGGCCTCCTCCACCTATACCTCAGATGCACATCTCAGAAGAAGTCATAAGGGAAGTAGCAGCTTTCATGCATCCTGGTATCAATATGATGCTTTCAATCTTTCACGATATTGCACTGGGAAAGGACTCGAAGCTTTTCTATGGAGTGGCTATATATTTATGGTTGATCTCCATCGTTGGCAGTTTGACTGATTTCCCTACTATGATTTACACAAGTATGGGTCTCTCATGGCATTTCCTAAAATTTCTAGTGCTAGCATAATAATATGAACATGCTACTGTCTTGTGTCTCTGTAGAATAACTTAAGTGAATTAATATTCTTGACTTGGTATATCATTTTTTGTCTGAATAATTTGGGGGCTAACTAGCAGTAGTTTGTGGAGTTTATTGCTCTTTGAAGGATATAGAAGCATGTGTTTCCACTTCCAGATGAGCATGAGTAGGTAACTTGTATTGTTGATCATTTGGTTGCTGATATCTGCTGCTTGTAATTCATCAGAAAAAGGTTTACTTACAGAAATTAAATTTCAAGAATGTAATGACTAACATATAATCCTGAGTGATAATCCGCTCAGTGGCTTATGCAGGTCTTATTATTGTTCTAACCATCCCAGCACTATATGAGAAATATGAAGAATGTATTGACAGATACATGAAGCTAGCATACATGGAGGTTTGGATGTATGAGAGAATATATGAGAGAGTATCCATGAAGTGCTTTAACAAGATCATGAATTGCATCATAGAGATACTGAAAGAAAGCTGATGCTACATTTGGTAAGAAATCTGGAAATTTGCCCTTGTTTTCCTTCTTTCATCTGTCACACTCGCACCGTAGTTCTGAATGTTTTGTGGCCTCAGGATCTTGACCACTTTGCGAGCACTGCAATTGATATCTAATTGCTTGTAAAGAGGTAAACTGAGAATAATTTCTTGATTCCTAGAGCAAAGTATGGTAGAAAGGAGTGTGCTGCTGGTACAAAGGGTATGTGCTCTTTGAAACTGAAACAATTGATGACCTAGGTTGTGCTGCTGGAATTCTTCTCCATTTGAGTGTGAGTGGTTATAACTGATTGTACAGTTAATCTTTCTTTTTCTTTTTTCGAAGTCATGCATTTGTTTGTGACCATTCATTTCGGTTTTAACTGATCCCCTTTGTACCTTTAGAAGGGATCTACTAAGCTCAGTCTGAGGTAGGCATGTACAATATATTTGGGTTGCTTGGGTGCAGATGTAGCTTGAACATACTTTCTGACTCTTGATTTGCTCTTCGCTGCCTAATCTAATCTTCTTGTTATATTCTCAAGTAGAATAATACCATTTGCTTAGAAAAGAACGGCGGCGATCTCTTAAGAAGAGCATTGATGCCCTTGAAATTTCCATAGAAAAAGGGGTCACCAGTTCTAGGATGCATCATGCTAGCAGAAATTGGACCACTAAAAGCTCACTCGAGATAATAAAGCAGAATGTTGAGGGCACTGCCGAGGAATACCGGGTGTCACTGCTTGGCTAGGGTGGCCCTCTCTTCCTTTTCTCTCTTCCCATAGAAATGAATTTAAGTACATGTAGATATACATATTGTGTTTGGTATTTCTTGAAAATTCATGCAAGGTCTAACAACGAGCGAGCCACTGTTTGCTATGACACGTGAAGTAACATAAATATTTTGAAAATTCTATTGATAATCTATAGACAAGCAACAAATTATAGTTCAAAACAAATATTGTTCTGTCGCAGTCCAGAAAAATACTGATCTTGCTGTCAGTTCTTATACCCAGAAAAGGGATGATCAATAAATGAGATGAAACTTGGATTGAAGCCTCCAAGTAACGTGTACAACAAAAAAGATTGATGAAGTCTAGATGTATGGGCGGATCATTGACAATACCTCTTTACTAATACACAACAGTAATCAAACAGGCAAACGTTAATCTGATCTGATCCGCCCAGCAACTCGTCAAAGGCGACCGTGTCAATTTGGTGATTTATCTCATAAAGAACTTTTTAACCTGTACATCCAGAAGGCAAAATATGGTTAAGGCATTTTCAGTAAAGAAAGTCATTGATGGACTGATGGCAGAAGTGCAGGGGTGCTCTGATGTAGTGAGCGAAATGAAAGACAAATTTCTCTTACATCATGAAGGGAAAGGTAAGAGAAGAATCATGTGTTAGATGCTCAACGAGAAGGGTGCTACAAATTGAGCTATTCCTTTTAAGTGAAGATATAGAGCTGGTTCTATGGACACGAACTAAAGTATGCTGTTTATTTCAGCTACTCAGAGATCTTCTGTTTGGCTCTTCAGGCTGTCTAAAAAGAGAGAGAATGCCAGCAGAAGCATATATTACTCTACCAACATAATAATACCTGCTCCAATGTCAAGAACATAATCACATTCCATGATCCTAGCCGGCCAAGATTTGGAATGAACCCCTTATAAAAAGCAGAAGGTCCCTGAGAAAAGAAAAAGGGAAACTTTAGTCTCACAGCAGATCCAATAAAAGGACATTATTTACTGCCCACTGTCCATGCTATGAAAAAGAACCCCAATGGTTATTCTTAGAGTATATGTCTTATCAGCTTCTCTCATGTGTAACTTGTTAGAAGATACAACGATCCAGCACTACTTTGTTCACAGCTGTGTAGCATTAATGAGCAATCAGTATCTGATGAGCATAACACCAAACTAGAAATTTCTCTGTCTGATAATATCTATCTTATTACCTAGTTAACCAGAGAGAATTCAGCTCATAAGCATGCGGTAATTGAATTTTCAGAAAACTGTACAATTATCCCGCTCTTATTTGCAAAATGAACTCTGCATTTACCAGTCAACATGGAAGAATTAATTGCTATCAACATTATCATCACTGCTTAACAAGTGATGATACACGTACTGTCAGCAAAATTTTACTGCCAAACAAGTTCAATTTAGCAATTATAGGCAGAAAATAGGGGAGGAAGTGGACGTACATCATTTTTCAAAGTCTTGATGAAACAATCAAGTGTACTTTTATAAGTTGAATCTCCCATCATTCTTGATTTCACCTGTGAAAAGTCATTTCAGTCTGCCAGGTTCAGCAGATTTGTATATACTCATATATCTACTTACCAAAAGAAAATAGCATAGCATAATATACTAGTTAACAGCAATCCAAATGCATGCTTTAGATTGGTATTAAATCAGAAACTATAAAGATGCTAGACTGACATCAAATAATCAGAAGACTGAAGAATCTTTTTGCAGATAAATATGTGAAAGTCGAACAATGTAACAGAAATAAATAGAATATGTAAATGGGGTCTGGGCTACGGTGAACAGGTGTTCAAATGACAGGCATCAAGGTGCACATTACATATTGGAACTTGCCATAGTTTTAACAGTTTGTAAGCTTCAATTTAATTGGCATCATGTTTTCACCTGTTATGAAGCAGGTAGCCATCACCAACAAAGTTAAGGTCCTTAAAAGTTAAAACAACTATCGCTCACAGTTCTACTACAAATTACTATGTATTTACAGCCTCCTACATAATTTATAAGCAAACAAATGTAGATGCATTTCATCATAGCAGATCAGTCATCCTAGAATGAAGCTTGGTCAGAGTAGTATAGTGATGGATCAGTAAAGCAGTGGTTACCACGTCAATTGGAGAGCCAATACAGACAGCAAAAAATCCAGCACCCAATCCAGCTAAGAGATGAGTGAAAACATTGTCAGTGAACCCAGGAATTTTCAGAATCGTCTGGACCAATAAAGCAAATATAAGCAAATAATAACAAGAGCTCTATTAAACATCAAATTATACTTATGGTCACTCATCAAACAGATGCACCTGCTTCACTTGATCATAGCTGGCTAATTCGGCAGCATTTATTATGGCATTGCGTGCAACATTAGGGCCAAGGCCAGTCCACAGAGCCCCAAGTCCTTCCTAGAAAGAAGAAAATGGGCAGGTTCATAAAAGATCATCACTTACAATTGCCAGTATTAACATTCAAACAACCACCTGTCTTATAATCGTAGCATAAGCACTTAGTGCTCCAGAATAACGTCTTGGTACACCAGATGGAAGCTTCCCTTCAGCCTGAAGTCGTACTTTCACAAGATCGGTCGGATTTGCCACCACGATCGCAAGTGCACCTAATTAAATTACAACACATCCACTTTAGTATGTCAGGAACGAATTAACACAGTGAGAAATGAAGCATTTGTGAGTCATTGCGTGACACCAACCGGTTGTAAGACCAGCAAGAATTTTCTTCGACAAAGGGATGTCTCCCACAAAATTATCACCTACATAAAAAGCTTTAACCTTCCAAGAAGACAAACAGTAAATGGATCAGGCTGGAAAAGAACAAAAAATAAATCCAAGTAAAAAATAAAAAATAAACCAAGAATATTAGAACAAAATGGAACTCACTGGCTCGTATAATCCAATACGGAGGCCGCCATAAAGGCACTGGCGATGAAGCCCAGGTATGATGCCTTTCCACAGTGCGACCAACCCTTCTTCGCGAGCAATGGTCATGACAGTGCCCAGCAGTCCTCTGTATTTGGGCACACATAACGCATCCCCTGCGACCGCTTTCTTTTGCAGCTGAAGCCTCACTTTAGCAGTGTCCAGAGGAATGGTGCATAGCTAGAGAAAGAAATCAAATTTAATAGTAACGCGAGAGAGTGAGAAACATGACGTGAACTCTTGAAGAAGTTAGAGAATGTGGAATTGATTCCACTCTTCCCTATGCTTCAATTAGATGTTAATCACAGCAGATGCAACTGTAACGGAGAAATTGAGATGACTTGGATCAAAATGTCAAGATCTGGAAAGTGTGACCAAACAGATCTAAGCTACTCGGCGTGGGGAGGAGATCGTTAGTTACAAAGTGGAAGGTCGGAGGTCCGTTGCGTTGAGGAGGGAGTGATGGAGCCTTACCTCGGCGAAACAGGCGGCGATGGCGCTGCTCACGAATCTTCCAGCGAAGGAGATTTCCGATCCGTGTTCGGACATGATCACCGACGATCCGGTGTATTCCGGCAGCGGACGGCGATCTAGTGCCGGAGAATGTGGGGAACGAAGAAGAAGGTCAAAGATGTTAAGTTACGGTTAGGAGAGACGGAGGTGGACGAAGAAATCTTCTGAGGGAGGTGGGTTGGTAACGGAACGCCGTGGAACCTTCAAGGGGAGAGGGAAGAAAATTGAAACGACAACATCTGCGGGTTTGACGCATGGATGGACAAGGGGGAGGGGGTGGGGGGGGGGGGGGAAGAAGTATTAAAAGGTCAGTTTAAGAGTCCACGTATTTTTTTAATACAATTTTTATTTAGATTAAACTCAACGCCAAGCCAAGACTAAACGACTCACATTTTCTAAGATTCATATAAATTGTTCTCATCCAATCTTATAGAAAATCTAATGGACTTTTAGTCCGATGTTAACTACAACGATGACACAATCTAATTGAATTGTGTCGACAGTTATGTGTTGGGTTAATAAGTGTTGAGCCGAGCTTAATCTAGCTTGCTTTAAAGTCAAACTCAAATTAAGCTTAATAATTAAACTAAACGTGATTAACTTGAATCTAAATTTGAGTTGAATAAGCATGATGAGAAAAGTAGATATGAAACTTTACATGTTTGATACAATAATAAGTCTTTTAATTTTATGTAGATATTTCAATCCTTTCTAGTCTGGCTTAAAATTAATAATGCATTAAGCTTGCTTATTTATACTTGATTAAGTGGACAGCCCAAGCCCATCCACAGCAAGCAGGTACTGATATCACACTGTGAAAGGACAATATATGTGGGCTGTTTCTGTTCCTTATTAGTAGGTTGCACGTCATTTTCTCAAATCATTTTGTTGAATGATGCGTCAGCGTCAAACGGTTGAAGATAATTAATTGCATTTCGAAATTTTCTTCGTTTTAATTTGTTCTTAAGTTTTATAATTTCGCGGCAATTTGGGGTGAAAAAATCGGAGCTATGGCGGGAAAGCATCCACTTTCCCGCCAAAATCCCGGAGAGGCGCCTCTAGCCTTTATAAACAGCATCCCTAGCCTTCTTCGTCCCCCCCTCTCCAGCCCCCAAAATCCACCGCACCTTGCTGCCGTTAACGCCGGTCTTTCGAAGGAAAGCACCAAGAAGTATACGAATACGTAGTGATCAAAAGCATCGGAGATGTTGGAGCTTCGATTAGTTCAGGGCGGCCTCCTGAAGAAGGTTTTGGAGGCGATCAAGGATCTGGTGACCGACGCCAACTTCGACTGCTCGGCCACGGGGTTCTCCCTCCAGGCCATGGATTCCAGCCACGTGGCGCTCGTCGCCCTCCTCCTCCGCTCCGAGGGCTTCGAACACTACCGCTGCGACCGCAATCTCTCCATGGGCATGAACCTCAACAACATGTCCAAGATGCTCCGCTGCGCCGGCAACGATGATATCATCACCATCAAGGCCGACGACGGCGGGGACACCGTCACCTTCATGTTCGAAAGCCCAAGTAAGCCAACTTGGCTTCTAGGCTTCTTGTGCTTTTAATAATTTGGATTCAAATACTTGTGTAAATGATTCTAATACCTTGATTTTGATTTCTAAGATCAAGACAAGATTGCGGATTTCGAGATGAAGCTTATGGACATCGACAGCGAGCATCTCGGCATTCCGGATGCCGAGTACCACGCTATTGTGCGGATGCCGTCCTCGGAGTTTGCAAGGATATGCAAGGATCTCAGCAGCATCGGAGATACTGGTTGGTACCTTATTTGATCAAACGCTTCGCTAGTCAAATGTCTCTGCAGTCTTTATATAACCAACCTTCCTTATCTCTATTTCGGGTTTCAGTTGTTATCTCTGTGACAAAGGAAGGTGTGAAGTTCTCTACTGCGGGAGACATTGGAACCGCCAATATTGTTTGCAGGCAGAATAAGACTGTCGACAAGGTTAAAAATGAGTTCAATGTTAATCCATTCCAGTTTAGATTAACGCATTTAGCTTTTAGTCAGTATGTTTGTAATATGGTTTAAATTTTATTTGTTTTTTTCTCCTGCCTGATTTCCTAACGAGATTCTTCAACCTATGCAGCCAGAGGAAGCTACCATTATTGAAATGCAAGAGCCAGTGTCCTTAACTTTTGCTCTGAGGTATATGAACTCCTTCACCAAGGCAACCCCATTGTCCGAGACCGTCACCATCAGCTTATCTTCCGAGTTGCCGGTGGTGGTCGAGTACAAGATTGCAGAAATGGGTTACATCAGGTTCTTCTTAGCACCAAAGATCGAAGAGGATGAGGAAATGAAGCCATAAACGCCAAAGAAAGCGAGGAAGAAATGAACTCTTATAATCTAATCTTGTTTTAGCCTATTTAAATTTTGTTTGGGCTGTTCATTGGTTTGCCATTCAATTCTAGAGGCCAATTAGAGTTGCGACTGTTTGACTATGGTTGTGAAGTTTGTACTAGCTTTATTTTTATTTTTATTTTCTCTTCTGTTCCTGAATCTTGACTCTGCCTTCAAATGATGAATTGAATGCCAAATGCGACAGTCATATCTTAGCATGATCTGCTAAATGTCAAATTGGACCTCTCCAAAGCATCTCTTGTATAATACAAGAATTGCAAACCAGAGCACATTGTCATGTCTCATTGAAATTTTGATGATCAAGGATCTTGTGATTTAAGTCATATTTTGAGAGATACCAAGAAAATTACGATGGATACTTAATCTTCTACTGTTAGACTACTATTGTAGTGATGATAGAATAAGCTGTTAGACTACCCCTTTTTCTTCTATATAAAGGGCTAACTCCTATATATATGTAATGTAAGAGGTATTCAAGTTTAGTGTACTAGAGTTATAATTTCAGCAACCTTCATAATTCCTGCAACATTCTATAATATTGATCAGACAGGATAAGTGTCTTATCTTAAATATTTCTTTGCCTGATGAACTTTTCTGTGATTTAGCAGTCCTGTTCCTTTGGTCATTGTGATTAATTCTCCGAGAGTGAAAATTAGAGATAAATCTCTCCGTTGACTATATTGAATACAGTCCTGTTCTTTTCATCATACGTGCCAGAAGTTTCAATGATACAAAAGTTAAACAGCAACAGATGAGGCTGCAGGGCCAAAAATCGAAGTTCTTTCTTCTCATAAAAAAACAAAATAAAAGAATAAAAACTAAAAGGAGCTGTTCACTAAATCTCATCTATATTGTGGAAAATGACTGAGTATACCACCGTAGTGGCAGCCTTGCTGGATTTCACTACCTGCTGTCATTAATCAAAACTGTTGTGAATTAGATGAAATCGAAGCTGCCCACAAAAACCCAGTCACAGACTCTAGACAAGATGCAAAGAAAATGAACCTTCATACTGATCAAGTGGTACCTTGAGCCCGCGAGTATGCCCTAACCTCAGTGTGATGAAAGGGGTAAAGATACAAAAAGTAAATATATAAATAACAAGTAAGCAACACTAAAAGGACAAATAGAAAAAAAAATTTAAAAATTACAGCATCAAGAATTTTAAGATTTATGACAATTGAGCCGTGCAACTGACCCTTTTTTATTTAAGAAATGAGCAGTGCAAAGAGACCTTGCCTTCCCGTGTTCAAGATCAAGAAGGTCCTCCAATAACTAATTCTTTGCGGCAAAAAGCAAATACTCTGAACCAGGACATACTAGCACTTGTTGGCATCTGCTATTTAATTGAAGAAAGAGCAAACTATATTAGCAGCAACCTACAAGAGATAGAAATAGGCTGAATGTTATTCAGCATCCATTAGCCTTTGATAATGCACAGAAGAGACTTGCAGCTTTCCAGTACAGTCTATAACCAACAGTGTGCTTGCAACCTGCAAAGTCATAGTAGGTAATACAATTTCCAAAAACTTATTAGTAAAACAATTCATCTATAAAAAGTACCAAAGGTTGCATAAGCCAGAATGTATTACCCTCAGCCACGAGTATTATGTCCTCTAGTTGCTTGAGACAAGCAAACATAAACCGTGTCATAAGCATGCGATTACTCACATCTGGCACAATTTTAAGGTATGATGATGAACAGCGATGACAGATGCTGGACAATCAAATTATCAGTGTCAGAACTGACAAGGAGAACGAGACATTCACAGGCTTATTACAAGAATGTATAACATCCTTCTTTCAAAATCATAACTAGTTATTGAGTAACTAAACCTTGGAATTTTATGTAATAATTTAAACACACCAATAAGATGAAAAAAGGAGAGAGGAACGAGAAAGTTACCATTTGCTTGGGCCTATTCCGAGAAGAACTTAAGACAGCCCTTGCCTTGTTCAATCATAACCTCCAACTTGCCATGCCATGACTTTGAGGCCATTTATTGGAATGATCAGCTCCTGATTCTCAATAAGGAATCACCAAAAATCCTCGCATGAGCATACACCGTTATCAAAATGGTGAAAACGACTAGCATCTCGGACAATTATCTTACGGTTGGTTATCTT
The DNA here is from genome assembly GCF_048772165.1 of Typha angustifolia. Taxonomy (NCBI): domain Eukaryota; kingdom Viridiplantae; phylum Streptophyta; class Magnoliopsida; order Poales; family Typhaceae; genus Typha; species Typha angustifolia. The sequence continues at coordinate 17,697,896 of NC_133246.1, read as the reverse complement.
TGAGACCCATTTTGTCACATTATAGCAGTCTCCACATACACGCCGGTTCTTCATAATTTGGATTGTCATCCCTGGTTCTGTATTTATAAGAGCAAATGATATGGCTAGTTGCTCACTATGGCCATAAAGGAAGGCTTCCTTCTCCTCCTCCACATTATGTAGCAATGAACGTGTATCTAGCCCATCTTCTCCATCTGAGCTTGCAAATCATTCCATAAGTCACACATGCTCTCGAATTGTGGGTGTGATTGATCACCAACTCTAAATGCATGAATGATGTTCTTAATTTCAACCCAACTGCAGCCAGGTGTCTTCTTTAGCCGTGTCTCACTCATTGTTGTTCTCATCTTTCCAGCATCAGACCACCTTCCAACCTGAGCATATATATTTGAGAGAACCACATAATGAGCAGCATTTGCAGGTTCTAGTCTGGCTAGCTGCTTCAGTGCAATTTCCCCGATTTTTATATCTGAATGCATTCTGCAGGCACCCAATAGAGCTCCCCAAACACCGGCATCTGGAGTCATTGGCATTCTCTGGATCAGATTCCAAGCTTCATCCAACTGACCAGCGCGTCCCAACAAATCAACCATGCAAGCATAGTGTTCCAGGTTAGGCTCCACTATGTTTTCATGTATCATCGAATCAAAAATCTTCTTGCCCTCAGCAACTAAACCTCCATGCCTACATGCTGAGAGGACTCCAAGATAGGTCACCATATCTGCCTCTATGCAACTGTCTTTCATATGTGAAAACAGTGAGATTGCACTATCACCTTGCCCATGTACAGCATAACCAGCAAGCATCACATTCCAAGATACAGTATCTCTATGGCTCATTTGATTGAAGAAGTTCCAAGCATAATCAAGCCTTCCACATTTTGAGTACATGTCAAGTAGACAGTTACCCACAAGCACATTAGACTCAAACCCGGACCTGATAGCATAAGAATGGAGAGTCAAACCATCTCTTAAAGCAGCCAGGTATGCAGTTGCTGGTAATAGGCTCACAAGAGAAACTAGGTTGGGCTTAATATTCTCAGCTCTCATCAGGTGGAAAGCTGATATTGCTTCACTTGCCTGTCCATTGTGCATGTATCCTGCTATCATTGTATTCCATGAGATTATATCCTTATGAAATCTAGTGGCATTGAACAAACTCTCAGAAGATGGGAGGTCCCCGCACTTGGCATACATATCTATAGTTGCATTTTTCAGATGAAGATCAGACTCGAACCCATACTTTATGACCATCCCATGGATGCAAGTACCTTCTCTAAGGTTATTTAAGAGAGCATAAGCTGGAAGCACACCAACCATAGTCCCTGGGTCTGGCTGTTTTCCCTCTGAGTGGAAAATTTGGAACATCTTCAAAGCCTTATCTGCCTCCCCTATCTGAGCATACCCATTAATCAAGGCATTCCATGTTATAACATCTCTACTCTCTAAGCCATCAAACAGAGCATGCGCTGATTTAAAGGAACCACACTTGGCATACATAGCTACCAGTGCGGTCCCCACTGAAACATTCAAAACTGTGTCAGATCTCAACACAAAGCTATGTATGCTTTTCCCTAGATTCAGCTCCAGCAAATCTGCACAAGCTGGAAGAATACAGACAAGTGTAACCCTGTTGGGTTTGATTCCTCTCATTTGCATTTCTTGAAAAAGAGATAATGCTTCTCTTGGGTAACCAGCTTGGACGAATGCAGAGATCATGGCAGACCAAGCAATAATATCTTTGTTCTGGATCCCATCAAACAGTAATTTCGCCTTCTCCATGTCTCCGATCTTTGCATACATTGTAACAAGTGCCGTATTGACTGCTACATCAAAATTTATTTCTCTCTGGACTGCATACCTGTGAATGTCCATCCCCCTTTCTGAATCTGCGAGCTCTGCTGCAGCTGAAAGAGCACTCACCACAGACACCTGATTCAACTTTACATTTGATCTTCTCAATCCATCAAAAAGATCCAGAGCATCCATAAATAAGCCATTATGTACATAACCTGAGATCATTGTTCCCCAAGAAACATCATCCCTATCATTCGACATCCCATCAAAGAGCTTTCGAGCAACCTCAGCTCTCCCACATTTGCAATACGTATCAATCAAACCATTAGAAACAACATCTGAAAAGCATCTCCTAGTAACAAAACCATGAACTGCTCTGCACAACAAATGATAAGACAATTCACAGATCGCCGGAAGCAAGTTAAGGATGGTTACCGAGTTGGGTAATTCACCATTCTCCTGCATCTTCCTGAAAAGCGTGAAAGCTTGGCAAGGACTACCACTCTGTGAGAACCCAGCAATCATCGCATTCCATGTGACGGTATCCAACACAGGCATTGAATCAAACAACTCGCGTGCAGTTGTAACCATACCCAACTTGCAGTACATATCAACAAGGCCAGTGGCAATAAAGACATCACCAAGCAGTCCTCTTCTACTAACTTCCCGATGGATCAAAATACCATTTTGCGAGTCGAGAGCACCAGCGCAGGCCTTCAACACAAAGGTGAAGCTATACTTATCGGGTTCGATTCCGCGCTCCAGCATTCGATGGTAGAAACTAATTGCCTTCTTGTGCTCGCCTGCTCTGGTGTAGCATCTGATCATGGAGTTCCATAAGATGACGGTAGGATTAGGAGAGGAGTTGAACACAGCGAGAGCTGAGTCAGGTCTGTGGAATGAGGAGTAGGAGTTAAGGAGTAGAGTAAGAATGGAGTCATCGGAGTCGGCGCCGAGGAATAGAAGACGAGCGTGAATTGGAAGGAGAGAGTTGAGGCTTTTGCATGAGCGAAGAAGGTGAGGGTAGTCGAAGGAAGTGATGGAACTAATGGAGGAGAGGGCGAAGGTTCGAGTGGAGGATGCTAAAGCTGTCGGAAAAGAGAAAGAACGAGGCAAGCGGAGAAGGTTTAGCATTCCGATGACGACAAGGGAGCATAGAGAGACATAAGAGACATAGAGGCATAATTAATAAGTAAGTAATAACAAATTTTTAGTGGCTTATCCGGGTCCAAAAGCCCAAAAGGCTTTTTAAGTAGACAAATGTAGCCCAGTCCCAGATCGAGTGGCTTCCGCCTCGAGGTCCCCACCCCAGCCTTCTTAGCTGTTAAGGAAACGGAGCGATTACCTTTCGTCCTTCGTTCTTCAGCAACCAAATTCTTCCAACTAATTCCTTGTTTCCGCACTTGAACTTCACATTGCCTGACCGCGTCCCGGTGAAAGGGAAGTCTCCAAGGCAATTATTGACCTTCAAACGCCCTGTTCCTGTTCTATATAAACACGTGTCAGGAATCATCGTTTCACAAGTCCTTCGACTCTCTCGCTCCTAATCACGCCTTTCTTCCTCCTCTCCCATCTCTCGAGTAGTCATCGAATCCAAAATGGAGCAACCTCTACTCTCGGGTACACAAATCTCGCTATTTTTTCTTTCGCACACACACACACACACACTCTCTCTCTCTCTCTCTCTCTCTCTATATATATATAGGCATATATCTTAGAATTTCTCGGAATCGTGGGTGAGAAGGGGAAGAAGGAGCAAAGGGGGAGGAATCGTGGAGATCGTACCAGTACCTGGGAAGGAGCTCATCCTTGCACGTGCCGCCACCCGTGCCGTGGGGAGAAGAAGTGAGCATAGAGGAGGTTCGATCGGCATCCGCCTTCTCCGATCGCTACTATCCACCTTCCATCCACGCCGCGCTCGTTACCTCTCCCGAGCCCGATCATCCCAGCGGTATATAATTATAACTATGCATCTATTTTTTCTCCCCGTGGTACGAAGTCAATTTCTTTTCATAATTTAGAAGTTAGGGCGTACGGTTTCTTTTTAATTCGCATCAAGCAAGTGCTTTGAGTTAAGCCATTAGGTTTTGGCGTGATGAGGTTCTCTCATATTATTACATGTGTATATTACTAAATTAATTGCTAGACGGAGCCTCCTTTTGAACCTGCAGCACCTTTGAAATGTGTACTAAAGGAAGATCACGAAGTGGAAAAATGGAATCTTGTAGCCGAAGAAGAAAAAAGAAAGCATGTTTTGTTTACAAACGACAACTTTGTCCGTAGGCTCCAATACTACCAAACCATCTAGATATCCCAAAGAGAAACTTAGTAAAAGAATTAGTAGAACGATAGAGTAGCTAAAAGTCTGTTTGTTATCCAAAGAATGATCGGGCTCAAAAATAAATAATGTTGAGATTTTTCAGGAGTCTCTTGAGTTGAAACTTTGTTTGTTTTCCTGGTGATAAACTGCATTGAGAATTTGGCCACTGATAAAGAGATATTCAGAGTTTTGATATATTTGTGGATTTGAGGCACTTGAATTATACTCTACCAGAGATAGTTTTGTAAAACTCAAACTATTTAGGGCCATTAAGCACCATGTAAGGGTTGAAAATCATGAGATGAATTCAGTTAACCTGGCTAATTTGTTACACACTGAAAATGTGAAGCAGGAATGCTGTATAGGTATAGTTATAGAATACAAAAATCCAGTGATCAGTGAAGACTTGTGAGATGGAGTAAAGCAGATCGGATGAAAGGTATTACAAGCCATTCTATGATGACAACAGGAAGTGGCCCAGTAACATGATTATGATAGCAATTGTTCGACAGACGAATAAGTACAATTCAGTGCTGAGCTAAGCAATTTAACTGCCAAAATATTTGATTTTATTTTGACATTTATGTTATATGCTAATGAATTTGGGCAGGTTTTTTTCCTCAATTTTTATTTTGACATTTGTATGTAAGGTCAAAGATATTGTCTTGTGATGATATTACCACCTAAAAATGTTCTTTCTGCTGCTGTTATTTTCATTACTATGATGCTAACTGCTAATGTTACTGTTATGATCATTGTCATTATTGTTAATTTTCAATTCCCTTTCCTTTGTGATCATTTACACCAGACCAAGCAATTGTTTCTCAAGGAGTATATGGTGGTTACCATCCTGGATATACTTCAAAGGAATTTGGGAGGTGGGTAATGAAAATATGAAATTTTATTGCAAAATATAATTAAATGGTTTCTAAATACTGTTTTCTTGTTCTTGTCATATATTCGTCGTTGCTTTGTAATTGAAATTGTCTGTCTCCAATCTTCACTGATATGCAGGTTTAGTTCCAGACTATATTGATATATTAATATGTTACAAACACTTACAGAGAATTTGGACATGGAAACCTCATTTCACCCTACTCTGTTAAAAAGACATCCACTTGAAACCTCTTGCAATTGTCTCAAAATTTCTTGACATCTTTTTTTAACATAGCAAGTCGTAAACAAAACATTAAATGCTTGGATTTACTTTGACATCCTACCATGCTAATTTAGGGCTTAGGTTTCAAGAATTTTTTGGACTAGAAATCTCTTGTATGTCCTAATACACTGATACTCTAGATTAATGCCAATTTTGTGGAGCAGCACTTGGAATTTGTGATACTTGTTCATAATGTGTTGCTAAAAGTATGTTTCCCTTTGAAGCCTTATTCTGTTCTGTGTGTCCCTTGTTTTTTAGTTAGTCATAAATATTTCTGAAAGTGGATAATTTCACGATAATGATGAAATAATACTATAGGGAGATCTTGGATGAGGTGGAGATCAGGCAGCTACTTATCGATCATGTTGGACATCGTTGTTGTTGGGGAAGTCGACCTGCTCGTAGGTGGAAAATATGTGCCATTGAAGACTGCAATGTGTATGTCGGAATGCTAGAAAGTTTCATAGAGGAGAGGGAAGCTATAACAGAAAAGGAGCCATACTTAGGTGGGAAAATTGATGGAAGGGATAAGGGACCAGAACTTGGAATATGGGAACTGGATCTGAGGTCTGAGTTTCCATATCTCTTTATACCACACAAAGAAGTAAGAGTTAAGGTTCCTCATTCTGAAGCTATCGAGAAATGCTCAGGTAAGATTCTTTTCACTGATGAGAATAGATTTTGTTCCATATGAACCTTGTTGCAGAACTTTAAATTTACAGTTAGCTACTTCATTCCTGCTACTTTTCCATCTAGCGTCATGTCCATCAAATGATCCCAAATTTTTTAATCTTAGTATCATTCATGATTTCTAGACCATGAACTTCCTGATTCTTGGTATCCATTTTTATGGAAATCCTTCCTGAAGTAAGAAGCTGTGTTTGATTTAGCTAAACCATAAGCATAGACATTAATTTAATGCTTTCATGTTATTTGAAGTCTTCTTTTGCTTTCTAATTTTAGGCTGTAGCTCCAATGTAATATTCATGTAAAATTGACAGATTGCGACAGTCGAGGGGGGATAGCCTGCCCCACGTGCAATTCTGGTCAAGAGAAAGGATTTTACAAGGAAAATCAGATGAGTCAATGCCCTGCATGCTATGGGAGGGGTTTGATTGCTCATAGAGATGGCTCTGATACAGTGTAAGTGCATCGTTTTAGTTTAGTACAACAAAATGGTTGCTGCATCAAACTTTCTATTAAGATGCTCATTTCTCTTCTACTTTTATTTTGACAGATGTACAAATTGTAGTGGGAAGGGAATTCTGCCATGTGTAACATGTGAATCACGTGGGCTAGTAAAATGCCAGACGTGTGGGGGAAAAGGCTCTCTTCTCACTCGCAGCATTGCTCTTGTTAGATGGTATGTAGGCCTCTGTTTTATAAGGATATTCTTGTTCCAGTTGCAATATGAGATTGTGAGCTGATGACAAGTTTAAAGAAAGAACACGGCTTGTAAAGTCACAAACTTTTTAGATGCAAACTTGAAAGAGCTGAGTTAAATAACTAATTCCTGTTATGTTGATCTTTGTGTCAGGAGGACACTTTCGAACAGAAAGGTTTGTGCAACCAGTGGAGCCGCCTCAGTTCCTGAGGAAATCTTCCATAAAGCCAGAGGGGTCCAACTGTGTAACATTCAGGCATATCAGTGCACTCCTGCCTTCTTTGCTGATTCCTATCTCCTCAACAAATTCTCATCAGAAGTTATCGCCAGCCGTTCTCCTATTCCAACACCAGCGAGGGTCATTTCCGAGAGGCACACAATCTCCGTCGTGCCAGTCACACGTGTTACAATGGTTCATGGCAAGCAATCCTTCAGCTTTTATATCGTCGGATTCAGCAGAGAGATTTTCTTAAGGGAATACCCTTCGAAGTTCTGCTGGGGCCTCTGCTGTTGCTTTGAGTGGTTGAAAATCTAAATATTCATCGTGAAAGCAGAGGAAAAAAATTTCTGCTCTATAGTTGTGCTATCCTTTTGAATTATTGATAGAGAAATCTGTTGACTGTATGTATGTGATTCTTATTGTTACTTATTTGAGGTGACGCATCTGTCTACCTAGTCAATTTGCAAGATTATGTACCTTAAATATTTATTATCTGATCTTTATTTGGTGTATAAGATATAAATAAATAAATATATATATATATATATATGGTGATTGATGGATGAGGTGTTTCCTTGGGATGGAATTTTTCTTTGAACTAATATTGGCATGCCGGGAAATCTATAATTTATGGCACATCTTGGGACAAGTAGCGATTTAGTCGTTGTCGGCTTTTGTATTTGTTGCATTTTGCTCTTTATCACAGAGATTTGCACAGCTTCTGCAATGGCAAGCTTGAATTGAAATATATATATACATATATATAGAACTACTACAGGGAGAAGAAAGAGAGAGTCAATAATCATTGCCGCCTAGAGGACATGCATAACAGCACATAACACCAAACACTTGATAAGCATTTACTTTTCTATTCTAGTTTAAATTAATAAGCATATAAGATTATAATATCAGGGATATCCACTTCAAGATCTTACTGTCTCCAAATTTCACTTAAAATAATATTCTTCGTTTTGCTTTGTAGCACGGTATTACTAATTTTAACTTATAGAGCTGAGTTTTATACAGAGGTGAGAGCTTAATTAGCCGGTTTGAATTGAAAATATTTTTGAGCCTAAATTTACCATCAAGTTTGAATTATAATTATTTTAATTTAAATTAATTTTGAGTTCGAGCCTAAATAAGCAGATTAATAAGTAATTTTAAGTCTTAATTAATTCGAGCCTAATTTTGAGTTTAATCTGAATTAAATCAATCTTATTTAAGCTTTAAATTAAGCTTAAAATAAGAAAAAATATAAATAGATAGAAATCTTCATATATTTAGAAAAGATAACATAACATTAGAATTCAAAACTAGAATCTACAAAAATAAATTACATGATGATTTACTTAAACAAATCTTAGAATATAACAAAGCGTATAATATAATATATAAAATATTATTAATATTATATATATTATATAATGATTTCGAATTTTATCGAGCCTAAATGATTGAGCTGGCTCATAATCAAGTTTAACTCAGAAATTAATTTTAAAAATTAAGTTTAGTTCAGCTAATTTTTGAGTCGAGCTTAACTGAGCCGGAGCCGGCTAAATTATTTTGACAGCTCTAACATTAAGATCTTTATATCTTGGCGAGATATAATTCTCTTTTAGTTTGAAACTATATTCGGTTAGAATATCTAATTTATCTCTATCTAATTCAAATTCAGTTACGACGCCGTAGACACCACAAAATAAAGCACCTTCGCTTCCCGCTGCTTCTCTCAAACCCTGACGATGGCGACAACCCGCGGCGCCGCCTCCACGAGCGCTGCAAACGCAACGAGGCGGCGGCTGTCGGAATCCGTGGATTTAGAGAGACAGATTCTGTCGGAGAACGATGATGACGGCGGTGATGGCGTCGCGCACGAGCATGATCCAGACTTGAAGCTGTTGTTACTGCGGAGGGCAAGAGCCATGGCCGGGAAGGTGGCGAGAAGCGGTTTGTGGTATGTGATCTCCCTCGCCGTTTTCACGGTCATAGTGTTACGGTGCGCCAACCGGATCGATCAGTTGGGGAAGAAGCATAATATCGTGGTGCAGCAGACCACTCCTCTGGATGATGTCTTCGCTTGGATGGATGAGAGCTTCATGAGTCCACCCAAGCACCGTGATTCTATACTGCAGGTTCCAACATGCTCTTCATTATATAATCTACTTCTTCATTTTTATTTTTATTTTTATTTTTTGGTTTTCTTTTGTGATTCAATGTGATTTGTTTCTACTGTATATTGCCAGACATATTTCTTTCTCTCTCCCTTTCCCATACTTTTGGTGCTAATCTGAACTGGCTGTTTGTTTCCTTTATAACTTGTTTGGAGTTTTCTTTTGGTTGTTATGACTTGTCGATTTTTGATATCGATATACTGATGGTAACAAGAGTTGTTTTTCTTTTGTTCTTTTTAATCCTAATGTCAACCTTACTCTCGCCCGCCTGAAGCCAATCCGAATCCCGGCCTGGCTTTTCGATCCAAAAGCCGGAACCCGCCCATTACTATGGAGAAACTAAAAAATATTAATCTTCTTTGACGTAGTTATACCCATCCATTAATCCCCCATGACCATTTCTTTACCTACTCGCAACTTTGATGCTTCACAGATACCTGACATCTGGATGCAACCAGAAAGCAATGGCTACTCTCGATGTATTCAACGGCCAAGCAATCACATCAGTAAGTCCTTAACTTAGTTCTTGTATGCCCAACTCTAATAATTAATAATAGCATCTTCTCCCAATTCTGACCGCTTTGTTTTGCTATCATCTGTTTACAATTTAGGGACTAGTAATGCTACAAATGGGTACCTCTTGGTTCGCTCAAATGGTGGATTGAATCAGATGAGATTGGGGGTAAAGTATATATATATATCTGTAGTCCTCTTCTCCGTATTTAATTTAGATGTTCTTTTAAATTGCTCGCTCGCCAATTTACATCAATGCAGATAAGTGATATTGTTGCCATAGCAAAGATTATGAATGTTACACTAGTCATCCCTTCCTTGGATGACAAATCCTTCTGGAAAGATCCAAGGTATGGTAACAAACTACGGTCCGTTGAGATAGATATATGAAGATCGAATTAAGAAGACAAATTCGAGGCCTTCATTAATTATTTATTACCCTGACCAAATCTGCAGTAAATTCGAAGACATATTCGACGTGAATCACTTCATTAACATTTTGAGAGATGATATTCTTATAGTGGAGGCCCTTCCACCCGAGTATAGAAGCGTGAAACCTAAACAAGTAGCACCAGTTTCGTGGTCTAAGGTATCCATCCATCTCTAATCCACTCGGTTCCTAAAACTAATTGAATAGCTTGTTAATGATAATATGTTCTCTGTTTTGGACATCAGACTTCTTACTACGAAGAGCTTTCCAAAACTTTCAAGGAGCATAAGGTGGTGAACTTTACGCATTCAGATACTCGGATTTCGAACAACGACGTTCCTCCTTGGATCCAGAAGGTGCGGTGCCGTGCGAACTACGAAGCACTTCGGTTCGCAGAGAAGATTGAATCAATCGGAAGGAAAATAATAGATAGGCTATCTCACCCTTATATTGCACTCCATCTCAGGTGATCAGAGATCTTTATGATGATGCCTTAGGGTCTCATATTACAGGTAGATAGATATAATGTAACATACCGTTCAATATGGCCGGGTTTCGCAGATATGAGAAGGACATGCTCGCATTCACAGGGTGTGATCACAACTTGACATCAGAAGAGGCAGAAGAGTTGAGGTTGTTGCGGCACTCAGTGACTCACTGGAAGGAGAAGGTGATCAACGGCACGGAGAAAAGGATTCGAGGCGGTTGCCCGATGACTCCCCGGGAAGTTGCTTACTTCCTTAAGGCCTTGGGGTATCCTCCCACAACCATCATCTACATTGCAGCTGGCCAAATCTATGGGACCAATAGCATGGATGCTCTCAGAGAAGCATACCCGAATCTTCACACCCACCACACGCTGGCTACCAGTGAAGAGTTGGAACCTATCCTCAAGTACCACAATAGGCTGGCTGCAGTGGACTACATGGTATCACTCAACAGTGATGTGTTTGTGTTCACTCATGATGGTAACATGGCTAAAGCAGTGAGAGGCCATAGAAGATTTCAAGGATTTCTTAAGACCATCAGTCCTGATAGGTATTTATTATTACTAGCTATTACTATTAATTGTTATTTGTCTGAAATTAAACAAGCTGAATTCTGTGACGTACGTTGTGTGTTCAGGCAAAGCTTGGTGAAGCTAATAGATGAGCTGGATAAAGATGAAATTACATGGAGTAAGTTTGAAGAAGAGGTGAGGAAGGCTCATGCTAATAGCAGCAGACTTGGAGGGCCATATGAAAGAAAACCTGGAGAAGCACCCAAACTGGAAGAGTACTTCCATTCGAATCCTCAACCTGGATGCTTGTGTGAGAATGGCGAACAAGGAGAGGAGGCCCAGTTGAAGTCTGAGGACCACAATATGTAAAGAAACACAAGAAATACAAGAGATGCACACCACAACACCTCACACGCAGTTTGTAGGAACTAAATTATGCACAGCTTTCACTGGAAAAGTGGATAGCCTGGCGAGACAGAGACTCTTCCAGGCTTCCAGTTTTGCTAAAAGTGAAGCATTAATTTAGTTTAGTAGTTTAGGTATCGCAGGATAACCTTTTTAAGTTCTTGTATAGGGGAGTTGTGATAATTAACTTCACGACCGATTAATCGAAAGGTGTTGAGTGAATTCTTGATTAATCTAATTTGCTCATAATCTCCGTAGAAAATATCTTTTACTACGTACCTTCATCCGCAAAATAGCAATGTTAAAACAATCTGGATACCTTTTGTGTGTATTTATTTATACACGTCAATGTTTATTAATATCGAATGCAGTGTTAATTTGAACGGATCCAATTACAGTCACCATTAAACCCAAACCCAGAAGCCTACGCGCAAGCCCAATCTTTTTATACCGCAGGTTTTAAAAGCCGAAACCCAAAACCCAAGCCCAAGCCCAAGCCCAAGCCTAAGCGCAAGCCACGCCTTCACCCCGGTCTCCTCCCCTGCTTTGCCTTCTTCGCCTTCTCCCTCCTCTCCTTGCTATTGCTCACCCGTCGACGCCGTAACCGCCACGGCGGACGCCCTCTTCCACTCGGATCTCCTCTCCCGTCGCCACCATCCGACATCCTCTTATCGGATGCGAATACATAGCTTCCTGTGATGTCGAGAATCAGGGATAGGGTAGAAGATTTCAAGGATGCGGTTCGCGTTGCAGCTATCTCCTATGGCTACACCGAGGTTGGTAACGACCGTTTCTTCTTCTTCTTCTTCTTCTTTTTTTTTTGATTCCGAAGTTCTTATTAGAGATCATTAATTTTTATAACGAGATCGCTCTTGTGGTTAACGAATCTAAAATGTTTGCAGTCCCAATTGGCTGCAACAATGGCATCTTTTATCATGCACAGACCAACGCATAGGTCGGCCTTCCTAAGATCGGCAATCAAGACGGTACAAGCTCCTATGGCTCTCTCATCTCTCTCACCTACTTCGATCTCGAGTTCCTTAATTTTTGGAATTTTAGGTAAAATCATTTGTTCTTTAGGGCATTGAACTGCTTTTGTCTCTTTCATTCAGCTTGAAAACATCAAGCAGTTGGAGATTTTCATTGTAAAGCATCGGAAAGATTATGTGGATTTGCATCGCACCACGGAACAAGAGAGGGACAACATTGAGCACGAAGTAAGTTTAAAACGATTATATTGATTTGGAACTGGTCAGATCCTCTTTAGATACGCTTATACTGTATGAGCAACACTGTTTGATTCTGTGCTATATTATTTGGTTTAGTGGAGTGTTAACTCATAGAAATCGCACAAAAACTTTATCTTGAATTATGAAATTCTTCATCTAATCAGCTTGAGATTGTCCCAATTATCTATGTTCCAAATATGTTCATATGTGCACTAGCCATAAGCCAAATTATTCTATGCTAGATATATGTGGATGACATCTTTAAACATTTTAAAGGAAGTTTTAGACCGGGGATTGGATCTCTTCTGAAAGTTCTTAATTGATGTAACAACATGGTCTTTGATGACGATAGTATATTCTTAGAGCCTGGAACCAAAAAATCTGAGCTACTAGTCATACATTATTACGAGGACATATGTCATCTTTCTCTAATTGCTTATTTTCTCTTCAGGTTGGTGTTTTTGTAAAAACATGCAAGGACCAGATTGATATTCTTAAGAATAGAATATATGATGAAGAAAATAAGGCAAATACAAGAACATGGCTTCACATGAGGGATGATAATTCTGATGCAGATATGGTAGCTCACAAGCATGGCGTGGTACGAACGATTCTTCTTTATGTATAACCCTCATCATTTATGCACCTTTCTGCTTAATAATCCCGGTGAGGTTATTATATTCATTTCTTACTATGTTACACAATATGATGTTTTGTCATCCAGTATTTTCTTGTCCATTTCTCCATTCCTTAAATGGCATTTGTTTTAAAAATAAAAAAACAGTTCTCTGTACCTGTTTCAGTAGTTTATAATGATTTAATCTGGAATAGAATAATATAGAACCTTAAGATCTTCCTTTTTTGTTAACGAGGGAGAAATATGATAGGGTCCTGGTCTTCATGAGATCAGTCAGTCACAGACTCATAGTGGAGATAACTCTGAGCTGCAAGCATACATTAAAGTGTTTTCATTATTATATTTCTTCCCTGTTGATATAATGTTGACCAGTTTAAATTAGTTGGTGGATTGATGAGCCAAATATCATTTGTTTGATCAAGTTCAGTCTCCTGTGAAGGTGCCCTGCTTCTCATTGATCATACTTATTATAGCTGCACCACTGGCTCAATGACTAGCTAAGTGTTACTTCTGTAGCACTGCTGCTCTGAAAGCTTTTGGTCAGGCTAGTTGCTTTATTCACAACTATCAAGTTCTATTTGTATTTTTAGAGACCCTGTATATTTTTCTCACATTCCTACTACTAAAATGATGAAAAGGGAAGGAAGATAAAACTTCAAAGTTGGAAACATTCCTGCTTTGATGAGATGAAAGATGTATAATCCATTAGTACATCAATTAGCTTGTTCTTCTATATTCTAGTAACTGGATAATTACTAGGTAATTCTTGCCACATTTCATATAGAGGTAGGACTTTTATGAACCTTCATACGTATTCCCTGCAAGCTCTTATGTTACATACTCACATGATGGTTGATTATGTCAGAACACAATATCCCATTATTTCTGTTTGCTTACCCTTATGCACTGCAGGTTTTAATTCTGAGTGAGCGCCTCCACTCGGTTACTGCACAATTTGACCATCTCAGATCCCTACGGTTTCAAGATGCTATTAACAGAAGAATGCCAAGAAGAAAGGTGCAGAGAATACCTGAAAGCAAATCCTCAGAAGCCTCTAAATCTGATTTTCCTAAGCTTGAAGATCAAGAGCTATCTGCGGGGCCCATCAGAATTCAGGATCAACTTCTGGATGATGAAACACGAGCTCTTCAGGTCTTCTACGTGGGAGAAACTTTTGATTTTTGTTTACAAAATTTTGGTGCATGAGAATTCCTCTAATCCTAGGTTTCTTCAGGTTGAGTTGACAAATCTCCTTGACGCTGTTCAAGAAACAGAAACTAAGATGGTGGAGATGTCAGCTCTGAATCATCTCATGTCAACACATGTCTTGCAACAGGCTCAACAGATTGAGCATTTGTATGAACAGGTTGGGAATTAGGAGCCTGTTTATTTTCATTAGTCTTTATGCTTGGATAATCTTGACCATATTCTTTCATTGACGTACAGTCTCACAATTTTTGAGGTGATATCCTATCTATGTAGGTGTCAAATACAGATACATCCTCATTCAGTTCTTAATAATGTTTGCACTTTGGTTTTCAAACCTTAGTAACCATTGTATATCAATAAATGTATTCGTATTTGGAAAAATAACAGTGGATCTCTATCTATATGGATATGTCACTATCTAATCTGTATATTTTTTCTGATGCCCTCCCTAATGCCCTTTCATCAACCATCTCCAGCTGCAATTCCTGCATAGTCTATTCCAAATGCTTGTTTCATTTCTACTGAGTTCTGATCACATCTACCCATACTTTTTCAGGCAGTCGAAGCTACAAACAATGTGGAGCGAGGAAACAAGGAGCTGTCTCAGGCAATCACACGTAACAGCAGTAGCAGAACATTCCTTTTGCTCTTCCTATTTGTCCTTACTTTCTCAATTCTGTTTCTGGACTGGTATAGCTAAAACAGATCTTATCATTCTTTGGAGGATACTTACTCGCGTGGCCTAGAGATTTGAAGTTTTGCACCTTATATGTATCTTCATCTTCACCTGTCCTATTTCTACATCTGATCCTTCATATGGAATTTGTGCCAACTGATATGAAATTGGTTGCATATTGCTTGTAAGCTGCGATGTAGTTTGGTACACTATATGCTAATATGCTGCTATTGCCTTAAAAACCCAGGGAAGCATGCCCTTCTAATTATTTAATACGGTCTAAGCTATAAGTTTGCAAGAGCTAGCATCAAAAAATCTGCCTATAGGAAAGGGTTTTATTGGAAGCACTGTATAACTTTTTCACACGAAACCCACTAGAGGGATCTCGTTGCTTCCTTCCTTCCTTCCTTCCTTCCTTCCTTCCTTCCCATCTAAGAAAGGCCCACAAACTAACGGACCGGGCCTTCTTCCCACTAGAGGGATGACGTGTATCTACCGAAAGAAAGTACCAGATGGCTCTCGCTGTTTCCTGTTCCTTCTCTGCATATTGGACCGGTCCACCCCTCCTCCAATACAATCCAATCCACTACACAGACGTGGCCTTGGCAATTATTAAGAAGAAACTCCTAGAGTTTTCTCGCTCCCCCAAAATTGCCTTATAAATTCAGCCACCCGCTGTCGCCATTAACGCAAATCAAGAAGCAATCGAGCCATAGAAACACTACTCGAGTTGTCTCGCAATCCCACTTCAATTCCTCTCCGCCTAATTGCTAAGCAGATATGTCTCTAATCCGGCGCAGCAACATCTTCGACCCCTTCTCCCTCGACCAATGGGATCCCTTTGATGGCTTCCCCTTCAACGGCGGCGCCCTCTCCTTCCCTCGCCCTTCTTCTTTCTTCCCCTCCGAGACCTCCGCCTTCGCCACCGCTCGCATGGATTGGAAGGAGACTCCTGAGGCGCACGTGTTCAAGGCTGACCTCCCGGGCCTCAAGAAGGAGGAGGTCAAGGTAGAGGTGGAGGAGGGCAACGTCCTCCAGATCAGCGGCGAGCGCACCAAAGAGCAGGAGGAGAAGACCGACACCTGGCACCGCGTCGAGCGCAGCAGCGGCAAGTTCCTGCGGCGATTCCGGTTGCCGGATAGCGCCAAGACGGATCAGGTCAAGGCCACCATGGAGAACGGGGTGCTTACCGTCACCGTGCCCAAGGGGCAGGTCAAGAAGCCCGAGGTCAAATCCATTGAGATCTCCGGTTGAGTGCTTGCCCTACGAGGGAAGTAGACGTCTAAGTATTGTACTTTGCGTGTCTCCGTTTTGCTCGTAAGTCGTAATGTCCTACTTCTAGGCTCTAGCGAGTGATGGCGTGAACTACGTTGGTGATCTACGGTTTCGTTGTGTGTCGGGTGTCTTTGATGGCTGGTGTCCTGCATCTTCGTGTGTATTGCTGTTTTGAAGTTGTGAGTGTTGAATGTACAAAGTGATGGCAAACCAAAATAAAAGTGTTTGAATGAAAGAAAAGAAAGTCTACTTCCTTTATTTTTTTTACTTCTAATTCTTTACTTGATCATTCGCTGAGAATCCGGACAGGGCTTTCCAAGGATGACCCGACTTATCTTTGTGCATCAAAGTTGCCAGACAGATCGGATTGCAATATGGCAAGTAAGATTACTAGCTAGTATCCTTGAGATTGCAAGTTATCTGTAATTCTTATTATTATCCTGCTGGTGTATTTTAAGTTCAGTCTTTATTCTTTGGAAGTGTTATCTTCTCCAGGTGTTTCATGAAATCTATCTATGAAATTTTTTTCTTCTTTTTCCCTGATTGCATTTCTCTAGTTCCTTCTGAGGTGTATAAACTATCTGATTACTGGCATTGCTTATCTTTGTGTATTAATAGGCTTCCTTGATTGGACTGTAATGCTTATTGTTGTTTACAAATTTGAGTGAAATTAAAATAAATTGGATTATTTGGGTACAAGATTTCTCGAGAGGAAAGAGAGCACCAATACTGCTGCTGGGGATATCAGAAAGAGAAGCTGCGATGGCATTTGATTTCACAACAAAAAAGATGAACGGGTGGAGTAAAGCAAATTTACAAGTAGATAAACTCGAATTACTGGAACTAACGACATGGTTGATGTCGTTGTTATTATAGTCGTAATCGTAGTACCTTGAAGTATATTGAGTTTTACTACTTATGTGCAATTCTGGCGCTAACCTCATGGAACTTGTCGTCGTAGTCCTCATCATCATCAAGGATTACTAGAAGGAACTTATTTTCTCATGACGTGAACTTATTTTAGTTCTGGGTAAGTGGTGCGCAGAATCAGTCTCATTATATCGTATTTTTAGGGGCCTATGTCCAATAATAACCTGAAGGAGAAGATTTGTTTTATCCATTGTCTTCTCGTTTATCTTTGTTAATAATTATCATGTGTTGTTTTTTTGAAGAAGTGACTCCAGTTTGCAATGCATCAACAATTATTTCAGTTAATAGAAATTATCTGCATATTGTTCTTGACAAGTAGGTTGTGCAGGAGGAAAACAGGTGTAAGTCTTTTGTAAGATGGCCACTCCCTTGCTTAACAAGGCTACTTATGGGGCTCAGCATACAAGATTTAGCATCTGAATTTCTGAGAGTTGCATTGGTAAATCTGATTACTTTCATCACATATTTGTGAAACTTGAATCAGGTTGAGTATATGTATTAGAAGTAACTATAGAGTCATTAGATTTTTCTTGTAAGCACTGACTTGGATTCTATTTCTGGGGAAATTGCATTAAGTCATGCCAGGTAATGCTTTGTGCTTGTAGTTATAACATGTGTAAATTCGATGTTAAAAGGCTAGAGTTGATCATTCGCCCACCTATGTCCGACTTGAACCCGCCTAATTTAGTTTTAATCTGATCAAGCCCTCATGAGTCATGCTTTGCTTGCCTGGCCCAAAAGCTCGCCCAACAGCACTTCCCAAAAAGACTGGCATGCTCAAAATCTAAACTCTCTCCCGGCCTCCTCCGCCACCCACATCTTCGCCTCCTACTCCAGCATTCCATCCTCCACCCTTCGCTGCTGCAGAGCAGCGGCAATATTTGTTTGAATTTTTCATTTAAATTGTTGGACTATTGTCTGTTGGATTTGTCAGCCAGGCTCGCACCTCCATCTACCGTTTTTCTTCCCCTCCAGGCTCGCACATCCAAAATTGCCGGTGCAGCAATCAAATCGGTGCCAAGTTCTGGGAGGTAGTCTGCGCCGAGCACGGCATCGATGCGACAAGGAGGTACAATGGCAACTCTAATCTCCAGGCAAGCTGTGGTTGCTTTGTTCCTCGTGCTGTGCTCATGGACCTTGAGCTCGGTACCATGGGACAGCGTCCGATCTGGACCCTACGGCCAAATCTTCCGGCCCAACAACTTTGTGTTTGGTCAGTCTTGCGCCGGCAATAATTGGGCTGAGGGACACTACACCGAAGGCGCTGAGTTGATCGATTCGGTGCTCGATGTTGTCAGGAAGGAAGCAAAGAATCGTGACTGCTTGCAGGGTATATGATCTTTTTTAATTCACTTTGCTTGCTTCTGTTTATGTTTAGATAGGTATCATGTTTTCACTTGGGCATGAAACTTTGCAGGATTCTTAGTCTGCCATTCTCTTGGAGATGGAACTGGTTCTGGCATGGGAACACTGCTGATATCTAAAATCAGGGAAAAGTATTCTGATCGGATGATGCTTACTTCCCAATTTCTTGCAACTTACTTTGTTGTTGTTGTTGTTGTTATGCTATTGGACTAATCTTTTTTTTTTGGGGGGGGGGGGGGGAGGGGCGCGGGGTGGATTTGAATCATCTGATCTTTGCAACCATGTCTGGAGTGACATGATATCTTAGGTTTGCTGGCCAACTGAACTCTGACCTCCGAAAGCTGGCTGTCAACCTCGTCCCCTTCCCCCGCCTTCACTTCGCAGCAGTATCGCGCCCTCACTGTCCCAGAGCTGACTAAGCAGATTTGGGATGCCAAGAACATGATGTGTGCTGCCAACCCACGCCACGGCCAGTATCTCACGGCCTCCGCCATATTCCGTGGTAAGATGAGCACCAAAGAGGTGGACAAGCAGATGCTCAACATGCAGGACAACGTCAAGTCGACGGTGTGTGAGTGAGCAATTCAAGGCTATGTTTAGGAGGAAGAAGGCCTTCTTGCATTGGTACACAGGGGAGGGGATGGACGAGATGGAGTTCACCGAGGCGGAGAACAATATGAATGATCTAGCGTCCGAGTACCAGCAGTTCCAGGATGCCGACGGCCGATGAGGAGCTAGACTATGAGGAGGAAGAGGAGGAGGGGGAGGAGGGTCAGGAGATGTCAGTTGTCTGTTGGGACTACAGTTTAGTGCTCTGCAACTACCAGTTGCAGCTTACATACACTATTACTGGAGGGAATATTATGAGATAGAGAATTAGAGAGTGTGGGGGCGGGTTGGTTTTTGTTTCCATGAATCTTACGGTCTGTAGAGCTTCTTTCATTTGTTTCTTCGGTTCTAGAGCATAATGTAAAACATTATGATTTTGATATATAACAGCATTATCAGTGTAATACTTCAGCAAGCCATTCCATTTTATTTAGTCGATCTGTAATTACTGAGCATCACAGTCAGTCCTGTGTAGCAGATTGCCTTGAATCCGACCCGTTTCGAACTGCGTTCCTTTGGTTGGGACTTGGGTCAAACAAGGAAAGATCTAGTCCGCCCAATTAGAAGCGTACTTATATTCCTTTTTAGGCCCAAATTTCGCCTCCTTCATTCGTCATTGCATTCCTTGGGCCTATCTAGAGACGTAATTATATTCATTTATGGGCCTAATGAATGAAAAGCCCTTGTTGCCCCTCTCTCTCTCTCTCTCTCTCTCTCTCTCTCTCTAATCCCTCTCCTCCGATGGCGGCCGTTCCTACCCAACTGGGGGACCTCTGCTACCATATCACCAAGACCAATTTCTTTCTCTTTTGTTGCTTCCAGATTCTTCTCCTTAATCTATTGGAATCAATTATCTGGTGCTATGGCAGGATGGGCAGCTTGGGAAGGCTTGAGGCATTAGATACAAGGCTGGCGAGTGCTCTTCATTCTCTTATCATCCTATTATCACCTATTTCGCAAGAACTAACTTGACTTGCTTTTACTGAAATTATGTCTTCTTCTGGGGCTGTACTAAAATGAATTAGTAGTATCTCCTTGAAGCACAAAAGAGGTATACCTAGCATTTCGCTAACAAGTCCAAAATCCAATTAGGTTCTTCTGATACTGATCTCCACTTAGTTGAAATTTCTACTTGCTTGAAATGCGGGCACAAGATTACTTCAATAATAGTATGCCCTTGCACTCAAGAATTAGTCTTGAATTTAAGACTAGTGATTCAAGAAGAAACGCCAACTAGAGAGAGAGAGAGAGAGAGAGGTTTTGATCCATGAAAATTTGTGTAGACATGCTTGAATGTATTGCTTGTTGCTCTAGTTTCTTGGGCAATTGGCTTAATTGAGATGGGTGAGTGATCATTGTTGTATAGCGCAGCAAGCAGATGCGGGCACTCAGTGTTACTAGTGATGACGGTAAGACTCATCACAAAGTGATTATACTTGCGTGAACAATTGAAGTTATCAGACAAAACCATATGCATGGACAGGGAACTGCTTGGTTTAATTGCAGGCACACAGAATGCCCAACCTTACTACTTTTCTACCACAGTTGGGAGCACGCAAAACAAATCGGATTTGACCTTTTTAGAATAATCATCATATTTACTATATAAGATTAGAAAGCGGTCGACTTAAATTTAATTTATTCTTGCTTCTTCTGTTTGCCTGTTGATAAGGTATAGACATTTCAGTTTGCCAAGTCGGATGTCGATATTTTTTTCCCCCCACCCCACAGTTTGATTTCATATTGAAGAGGAAGTGCCCAGTCTTTCTGGCAAAGGTATTGCTCAACATCAGACTTGGATCTTATTGAAATAGGAAGTGAGTTTTAAAATTTGATGTGAAACTAGAATAAGGATCAGCCGAAGGAAAGTAAATAAGAAAGTGCTGTTTCAGGGAGGAAAGAGCACAATACCGCACTTTATTTGTACATCAAAATACCTTACAAGATTCCAGACTCACTCACAAACACCATACTCACTCAAAAACACCATACTCACTCGACTACACAGAAGCACATACTAACACAAAGGACACGACTATATACTAAAGACCGATCCATATTCGCGGGCAACGGCGGATTTCGATTAGCCAGAGATCGCGATGGATTTAACCTCAGGCTTCTTGACCTGCTCCTTGGGCACAGTAACGGTGAGCACTCCGTTCTCCATGGCGGCCTTGACCTGATCCATCTTGGCGCTCTCCGGCAGCCGGAATCGCCGCATGAACTTGCCGCTGCTCCGCTCGACGCGGTGCCAAGTGTCGGTCTTCTCCTCCTGCTCCTTGGAGCGCTCGCCTCTGATCTGGAGGACGTTGCCCTCCTCCACCTCCACCTTGACCTCCTCCTTCTTGAGGCCCGGGAGGTCGGCCTTGAACACATGCGCCTCGGGTGTCTCCTTCCAATCTATCCGGGTGGCGGCGAAGGCGGATGTCTCGGAGGGGAAGGACGAAGGGCGAGGGAAGGAGATGGCGCTGCTACTGCCGTTGAAGGGGAAGCCATCGAAGGGATCCCAGAGGTCGAGGGAGAAGGGGTCGAAGATGTTGCTGCGCCGGATTAGAGACATCTCTGCTTTTACCAATTAGGCGAAGGAAACGAGACTGCAAAGGACTTTGTTGTTTGGTTTTCTGGATTGTGTGAAGGGCGATGGTTATGTTGAGCCTTATTTATAAGGCAATTTGGGAGAAGCGAGAGGACTCTAGTAGTTTCTTTTATGTTCTGGATTGGTGGAGGATGTAAAGGCCCAGTCCAACAGTTGTGGGCTTTGACGAGAAGGAACAGGAAAGAAACATCGACAGTCTCCAGTACATTCTGGATACGTTAGGAGGAAGCGGGAACGCCCGGCCCATATTGTCAAGAAGGGGAAGCAGCGGAGGGAGATACAAGAAGAAAATGGAAATCTCTAGTTAGTTCTGGAAAGAAAAGAAACTTAACTAGGGAATCTGAAATTAATGAGGCAATATGGAATTTTCTCAAATAGATTTGAGAAAATATAAGTAAATAAGCTTAAACGCATGGACAAGTTTGCTGGATAAGTACATACTCTGATACTCAGACAGACATAAACACCACTTTGGATGGAGGCACTTTATTAAAGATGTCATAAAAAAGTAGTAAAAGGTTTTTCCCTAGCTTATTCCAATTTCCAATGCAGAAGAAAGGTATCATTTGGCTGACATGCCCAAGGCTAGCTAGTGGGTTGCATGATTGTAAGTAAATATCGGAACAACACAATACGATGATAGTGGATCTCAGTTTAGGTAGCATTTCTTTCCCAGGTCACTTGGACACTTTGGTAAAGCCAGGTTTAATTGTGAGATTACCCAATAGCTGGATTTATCAGAATATCAGATGGGTGGGCCCAAATTAATACAAGAGATATGCCTTGAACCTTTCGCCACGTGAAATCCAAAGCCATAATTTGTGACTTCCATCGTTGTTAACTAAGCGAGGAGCGTCGGCCATCAGAGCCTCATTTGATCAAACGCTTGCCATGCACGTAATGTATCGTAAACGTTGGGAAATAGGACGCCTGAACCAGAATTATATATGTTGATGGAGAAGTTTCCCCCAACTATACATAAAGCTTTACACCTCCTCTCTCTCTCTCTCTCTCTCTCTCTCTCTCTCTCTCTCTCTCTCTCTCTCTCTCTCTCACCAACCTTCGATCTATATCCTTGACAACATCCATATATCTATCTATACCTATCGTAACGAGGAAATTAAGAGGAAAGAAAGAGAGCACATAGTTACAAATGGCTCCTTCATCTCCTAACATGGCTTTGGGTCTCCTCCTCTCCCTCTCCCTCTCCCTCCTCCTCCCTGCTGCCCACGGTATGTACAAAGATGCAGGAACCTTGCATTATCCTTGTAATTAATTACCCCTGATCAATATATATATATATATGTACGTACGTATGTATATATGTATGTATAATCTCAGGTGGCGTGGTGTGTGACGAATTGCCGCAAGACCTCTGCGCATTCGCCATCTCGTCGTCATCGAAGCGCTGCGTCCTGGAGAGCAGCCTCTCACTTGGTGGAGAAGGGCCCACGGAGTACCAATGTCGGACGTCTGACGTGGCGGTGGGGAGGATGTCGGATTGGGTCGAGTCGGATGATTGCGTTAGAGCGTGCGGCGTCCAGCGTGACACCGTCGGGATCTCGTCGGATTCCCTTCTTGAGCCAGACTTCACCCACAACCTCTGCTCGCCCCCATGCTATCACAACTGCCCCAACATTGTTGACCTCTACTTCAACCTCGCCGCTGGGGAAGGTACTCTCATCTCTTCTTCTTTCTTTTCTTTTTTCCTTGTTAATTCATGTATAGTAGAATGATCCAACCTGGCAATCTCTCTCTCTCTCTCTCTAATTCCAAGTTAAACTTTAACTACAAAAATTTAGATAAACGAAATTAATGTACTCTATAATGGGCTCCTTGAAGTTAATGGTCCCAGAATTTGTAGGGAATTAGTAAGTAAAGCCCAATGGGTATCATCTAATCAACATCGTGCCATCTTAGCCCATCTGGCTAATCCTAATTTTGGCGGCCATATTGTTAAAAAAATAAAA
The DNA here is from genome assembly GCF_048772165.1 of Typha angustifolia. Lineage (NCBI taxonomy): Eukaryota > Viridiplantae > Streptophyta > Magnoliopsida > Poales > Typhaceae > Typha > Typha angustifolia. The sequence continues at coordinate 17,674,002 of NC_133246.1, read as the reverse complement.
ACAGAGGCGAACCAATCTCTTTACAATTGCATATTAAACATGAACAGGTGTTTTCCTGCCGGACCTGTGCGACGCTCAGCGTGCAAACCCTCACCGTGCAATGGTGGAGCTTCTGAGCTCCGGAGTGGCGTCTGCTCCGGTCGCTGGTGGGGTCTTCAGTAAGTTCAACTCAGCGGCTGCGCCGGCGCCGGTGGCATCTCCTGTTTCAGCTTAAATATTACTATTTTTTTTTTAATCTCTCTTTATACAGTAGAATGGATTCTTTCTTAACTCATATAAAAAACGAAAAGAGCTTAGTATGTATACCTTTAGTAAGGAATAATTAGCATTCCATCTTATGGTGGAATCCGTTATGAAATTTGTGTCTGGTTTTGGCGAGGCAAAAAAGAGAAAAGAAAAAAAAGAAAGGAGAACTCTGCCATGTAGTCCTGAATGAGATTATATACTTAATATGCATTGTATTAGATGTGAGGATGTTTATTTATATGACCATGGTTGAAAAGGGATTGGCTTTCGATGTGTTCTTCTTTCTAGAGTTGCTGAGGTGCTTGATTTGTCTCAGGAGATCAATGAATCACCGTAAACAGAGTTAACAAATTCTAGAGAAAGAAAAAATAGTCAATGCTCACTCAAAGATGCTTTCTTTTATCCCTCTCTTTGTTTTGCTAGTAAAATTTGTCGAAATACCACCTGATTGATTCTCCAACAGTTCTCTTTCAGTTTCCCGTCATGCTTTCCATCAGAGGTCAATTATCCCTGCAAGAAATATTTATGGAATGTTCTATATAGATGAGCTATAAATTAAATATGTTAAAGTAAATAAAATGAAAGTTCTCTATTCCTTCATTGTTCATCACAGTAGATGTAGAGAATATATGGAACAAATAAAGAAGATACAAATGGCGAGAGAAGAAATTAAAGTACCATGAAAATTTAAGAGATGGGATCACAAGAGAATGGCGGTTGATTAAAGATGATTGAGAACGCCAAGGCTAGCTAATGGTAGTAAGCTAACTGACCAGTGCTCTGACCTCCTCGCCAAAGATATTATTTCAGTCTGAAGGAAGAAATTAAGATGGTGGTGAAGAGTAATGGAGAACAATTAAATCGCTTGTGAATGGGCAGAGGAGATATCCAAAAGGATTGCATGATCCATATATCGATTGCGAAGAAAAAGAAGAAGAAGAATAAAAAAAAGGATCAATGCGATCCCTTTGGATGCTTCCTCCAGCCACTGCTGATATGACAAACTCAACAAGGCTCTCTCTCTCTCTCTCTCTCTCTCTCTCTCTCTCTCCCCTTCTCTGTCTCTCTGTTTGTGTGTGTCTGTGAGAAAGAGAGAGAGAGAGAGAGAGAGAGAGAGAGAGAGATTTTACAATACTTTTAGGTACAGAAGGGTGGACTCAAAATCAAGAGCAATATAGGCCCTTTTAAAGGATGCCCACATAGATAAAGTTGACAGAGTTACCTAAATGATGTTTAACTCGGTAATAATCTAATCTAATAAATTAAAACCCTCCTCCAGAGCAGTATGAAACCTCATATTCTAGTCCATGGGTTAGGTTAAGGCTTAATGGTGTGCATTAAATAAATATATATATATATATATATATATATATATATATATAAGTTGATTGATGACTATCGCTCTCATGCCCACGTGTGGTGGGATATATAAATTTACCCGAGAGGCGAGAGTTGATTTGGTTCTTGTACCCTCTAGTAAAATAACAGGCAGTCCTAAAGCACGTACGTATGCTGTGGTCCTCCTGTAGCTATGACAAGTTTGTTACGTGTAAGAGACACAGCGAAAGAGTAGAGGCACCTTTAACAAGGACTCGTCACCAGAAAAAAAAAAAAAAAAAAGGACCATCACATAACTATTCCGCCAATGCTATGTGACTTGAAGATCCTGTAACTTAATGTTTAATTTGCTGAGATGCATAACAGAGACATGCTTCGATCGAATATCACCTACCAATTACTCTTGTATATGTTCTATGAGTCAATATATCGAATACCAACGTTGCGAAAGAGCTAGCTTATTTTTGGATGATACGAAATTAATGAAGTAGACAAAAAGAAGAGTTTTTTTTTCTCTGTTTCTGTTTCTGTCTGTGTGTTTTCTTCCTATCATTCCGTTGGTAAAATTAATGCAGTTGAGGATTTAAAGAAGGTTGGAGAAGGGAATCAGTTGTGGTGGCTGATATTGTCGGGTGGTGAATTGAAATAGAGGATTCATGGTACACTTGGTTTGGGCCATCAAAGTTGCAGATCACTAAGGCTTTTGCTTGCTACTTTACTGGACAAAGTTGGTATCAGCCTCCTTTTGCCACCCAACAATGGCAACCATATGGGTCACTAGATGGAACCTACCCCATATGCTTCACCCCACACAATTGAAATTATTTTGGATTTTTCTGTAAACAAAGGAACAGTGCCCAAACCTCCCCCCTCAAAATCTTTCTTCTGCTATGCCCCTCCACATTGAGGAGGATTTTTGTCTACTATGGACCACCACCACCACCACCACCACCCTCCCCGGCCCTCATTTAGTGCCAAGGATACCCACCCACTTAGCCATCCCACATGTTATGTCTATTTCCTCAATTCTCTTATTAAATTCTTTCAGTTGAACAAGAAGAAGAAACAACTCATAGATGTTATACACTTTGTGTAGTTGTAATGACTACAAGACACATGAGATTGTTGAAAGGAGGAGCCCTCCCTTACTTCTGAGGAATCACTTATTTTCCATTTGAAAATTGATATAAAGTTGAACCACTACTTAGAAATTAATTAAGATTATGTAGATATGAGTGAATCCTGGACATATATACAAGAAAGTAGAGAGATTGGTGACTCAATATTACAATTGATGCTTGTGTCTTGCATGTCAAATGCATGATCGATACACTGTTAGAGATGACTCTTTAGTCAGGACGCATTGGCAAAAAGAACGGAGGACTGATAATGCGCAGGTCAAATCTAATGATAAGGTGTTCTTATGGGGTTAGTTGCAATTTAAGCAACAAAACAACTGTTGGCAAACTCATGATATGACGAATCGAGTGGCAATCATTATGTCTCAAGAACAACCTACAGTGGATCTGACGAAGGAATTGCAGGTAAACAATTTAAGTCTCTTTGTTTATTACTCTTATAGCAAGTGGATATATAATCTTTTGTCTACCATTAACAAAATAAGAAGCACTAACGTTATATGCTAAGTTGTATAAATTGTGGTTAGTAAGGAAACAGCGCTGGTTTAATCTCTCAGCTTCTTTGGGCTCTAAAATCAATGGCAGTACAAAACTAGCACAAGTTAGAGCTTAGTCGAAAGCCATTTGCATTTATTAAATGTTTCGTAGCATCAGCACACCACTACCTATCTCTATCTCAAGTTCTCAGCCACGCAAACCGATGTGAAGATCCACTTTGGAGAGTTGTGGCTAAAACTACGATTAAAAAAGAGCTTGACAGTTGGTGCATAGAATAGAGTATCTAGTTGAGGAAATGGAGAGTCGAACAGAACTACTCAAGCTTAAGTAATAAAGGGGAAGCCCATTAATATTCATCAGACTCAAATCATACCTTTAACAAATATAAGATCAAAGCATCGGCTGCACAAAAGTTAGTAACCGAATACAAAGGTAGATGAATTAAGATTGTTTCGCTCACTTTGCACCAACAGTAATGAAGTATCGACTGTAGGTAGTGTGTGCATTAAGAGAGACAAACTCAACTTACATTGTGCAAAGAATAGATCAATGAGGACTGAATTTGTACAAATTTATCCAACTCCTTGAATTCTATGATGAATTACTGCAAAAGCCTAAAAGGAATAGAGAGAGAAAAAAAAAATAGTCACAAGAAAATGATACATGGCAGCATGGTGCATGAAAGCAAAGTCTGTCACAGACTGAAACCAGAATTACAGCCCTGGAAAAAAAAAATAGAATTATGAACATTGATGCCATTCAGCTAATACAAGACTCGTAATTTGGTGATCCATTTATCCTCTGGAATTTTCTTGAGAAACACATCCATCGAACGGTATTCCCATCTTCTATGTACCATTCATTGTTGCCTCAGAATCAACATGGTTCCCATTCTCTTGGTGTTTTCCATTCATTTGTGTTCTCGGCCTCTGTGGAAAACATTTAATTATATCAAAAGTCAGAAAAATATAATATAAAAGTAAAGGCATATAATTAACAATAGTAGTGGACAAGAGAACGTCAGCCAGAAAGAAAGTAGGTTATGCATAAATTCCTACTTCTTTTGTAAAGCGATGCCACTGACTTAGGGTGATGTCATGTTGCATCAAAATTCCCAACTCATAAAGATCTCTCCATGGTAACTGTTTTTACTAACAACTATCTAAGTCCAAAGACAGTAACGTTATTTGGTGAAATTCCATACCCAGTCAGCAGAATCCCCAGAATTCCCATTCAATAGCTTGTGGTTTTCTTCTTTTGATTTGCCATCTTTCTCTTTGACACTTATCGGTAGTAATGATGCAGACCCACCAGAACGATCCGGCATCTCTGTGAGAAGATAATATAACTACAATTAATTTGAGAGCTAAAATGTTTACCGTATGACCAATCCACAAGAGGGAAACCAACCTGGCAGTTTCCTGTCGACAAAGAATACTACCAAATTAACAGTATACCTGCAGAGGAGAAGAATAAGTAGTCAAATATATATTGCTGAAAAAAATAAACATGACTCAAACAGAGGTATTTTCCCACCATGCCACAACAACGTCAACCGTGTAGTGCTTGCGGGAAGCTATTATAAGCAGACTCTGGGCTACAGCTGTCAACCAAGCAAGGAGCTTAATAATCCTGCAAGAAAAGATAAAACCTTGTACCTCATTTCCTCACATGTATGCTCACAAATCTGCTACTCTCCAAGGAGAAAAAAAACATATCCAGGAGCTGAATATAGGTCTGGTCAAATATTATACCTTTTACTGCCATACTTCTGATATGTGAGTACAAACACAAGAGTAAATATCATGTGCGATGAAAATATTAGATCACCACAACCATATATGACTCCTCGTGGAACTGCAAGAAAGAACAAGCCAAATGAGCATTCTGACATTACATTAAGACTTTTTTAAAATCAAACCAAAAGTAGGGCTACTCACAGTTAAGGAGAAGCACTTCAAATATACTGTCAGGTCGCGGCAGTCTGGCAAGCTTTGAACCCTGCATTGGATACAAAAAAGTATCTGATTATTGGTAAATCAAAAATTAAGATTTCTGAAAATATTAAGTTTTGCACTAATAAAGTCCTATCTACAATCAACCATGCTACCTCACGGCAGTGATAATTAGGTCCAGGAAGTTGAGTGGAATAGAATGTAACTACCCGTAAAATTTGAGAAGCCTGTGAAAGAAACATCTTGCACCATAAATCACAGCATGACCAACAAGCAAAGGAAACAGTGCATGAGAATAGGTACTTACAACTAAAAAGGCCAACACTCTGCACCAGAGAAGAACAGTATAGAATCGTTTGCTATGATAAACAAAGGGATGAAATGTCCACTGCAAGAGAACAAAACATTGTTAAGACTTGCAGTCACACAGCCAAGAGAGACATAGAACCTGCAGCTTCAAATTAAAGAAATAACTGCGATAAAACATACAACTCTAATTTGATATTTATCTCAGATACACTGAAGTGTTTCACGTTTGACTTCAAACAAAGCGCTAATAACATCTAGCAGTATCCCAGATTTCACGCAGATGAAACACAATGAGATTCCTACTGATGTATTCAATTGAAAAAGACTAATGACAGCAATTAACCCTGAAAAAGTCAACTTAAATGAATAATTCATGAGAACTTTGCCAAACAAATTTACCTGATTCAGTTATCGTAGTGGTATAATTTTTTTTTTGATTTATATATATATGAAGTCAGAATGATGAAACATGTAAATATTATGGCAAAGGTGAACTAAACGTGCTAGTATCTGAAATAGGCAGGAGTGTTGGTGGATAATCAGGGACTGATGAATGAACTAGTCAATATGGAACCAATGAAAACCTAAATTCTCAAACACTTGCTCTTTTTCTCCACCCATTTGCCTGTTACTAAATCGACAGGAATGGTTTTGCTGAATAAATAGTGGATATAATAGTCATCTTTTGGCGAAGCATTAGATAATCTAGCATGAACTGCTCTTCCATTGAGAAGAAATTAAAGAAGAACCAGAGACAATTTATTTGGGAAAATGTGATGAGACTTAAAGTCAAAAGTACAATGCAATTGAAGAAATAATTTCAGATAACAGCTTAAGTAACCGTGCATAGAAAATCTGAAAAAAAGCAACTTCATAATACAGTTTCATGGAAAGACAAGAACAAGAAGGAAGTATACCAGTAGAAAGGAGAGAAATATGAAGGTGAATAGACTCTCACTGATGTAACCTCTTTCTTGTCCAAGCTCCTGAAGATACAAATACATAGAAAGTAAATCGGGTGAAATTTAAAAAAAATAAAAACACTACAGGATTGTTTCTTCTCGTCATAGTGGTAATGGAAATAGACAAGGGGATAACCAGATGATACGTACCGGAAGGATCATGAAACCAAGATCCTGGAGAACTGGTCCTGGTCGATGCAGATAATGGACTCCTCGAGCGGCCAACCCATGAAGATACTAGATAATGGAAAAGAAAATTCCCAAATTAAATTATACCCTGGTCAATCAAGACCAGAATTGAGACATTCCACAAGGGATTTCGCTTCACAAACAAATTTTGGAAGCAGAATTACCTGACAAATGAGACCTGCGAGAAGAAACTTCCATTTCTCCAAAAGAAGCTGTATCTCTATCGAAATCTCGGCGGAAACCTTTCTCCCCAACTTCAAAATCCAACCAAGATTACTCGAAAGCAAGACCAGAGAGACTTTGGAAAGAGAAGGAAGAATTACAAGACAAATATGTACCTTGGACGCCTCGCGAGCAACGTAAAGAGTCATGGCTACTGCTGCTGTTGCTGCAAGGATCAATCAAGTCCATACTCTTTCACCATCCAACTTTTGCTATGATCATTCTCCTCCAAAAATTTCGTCGGGCGAGCGATCGGAATCAACTAAAGATTAGGGTTGTAATCTGGAGAATACGAAGTAAAAATTTCTTAACCGAGAGATGGCTTTCAGAACCCCTTGTCAGTTCTCCTCTTATTATTTTTCTTTTTGAAATAAGTAAGTAGGAATCAGAATTGCGAAGATCGAAGGTTTATATATGCGCATACCGAAGTGGGGTTACTCGCCCCCCGCCTTGTTGTCTAACTGAAGATCTTTCCTTCTTCTTTTTCAGAACGCGGGGTTGACACGGATTGAAGCCGATGGTTGGTTAATTGAGAAGGTCGTGGGGTCGTCGCTCTCTTTCCCTTACGCCAGCTTAGACGAAAGTCCAGCGAAGGTGAGATGCATCGAAGACGAGTATAGATAAAGAGAGAGAGAGAGAGAGGGGACGGATTTTGGTAAAATAGGGGTCAAGAAATGAAAGATTCTTAATTTTTATTTTATAGAAAGGGCGGCGATGCATTCCGTAGATTCAAACCTAACCACATTATATCATATCCTCCAATTTTTTTTATTTTTATTTTCCCATTGAATATTTAGTCTTTGGGTCCGAATTTAACTATTTTAATAGTTCCAATCAATCCGATGACATTCCCTTAAAAGTCCTGGTTAGGTGAAACAGCACCATATCCATGGAATGGAGTTGTTGCTCTCAATTGCTTGCTACAACATCATCAGGATGATCACGGGAAAGGGGAAAGGGGAGAGGGGAAAGGTTTGAAGCTAAAGAAACGGCAAAAATTTTCTAAGGCAAGTCTCCTTATCCTAATAGAAAGAAAACTATCTGCTCCCAAGTTACTTCTCTTCTCAGTTCTCTCTGGTCAGCCCATCGAATCAGCCAGCCAGCCAGCCAACCGGTCGCCAGAAATACAATTCCACGTTCTGCGCACCCTTGTCGGGTCCACTAGATTCCATTGCAATCTCCTCCACCAGTTGTCATTATTCTACATTCATGGCCCAGTAACAGTATCCAGATCTTTCTTCTTCCCACCCCCCCGCTCTTGTAATTCAAATTCAAATTCTCTTCCAATTTTCTGAAGGAGCGTTTGAATTGTCAACAACCGGCACGTCTGACTTCGGTTTTGGTCGCCATTCCAGAGAGCCAAGTGAATGAATGTTCAAGACGACACCCAAACGATGTAGAAAGGTAGGAGGCAAATGCTGCCCCTTTTCTTCTGGCCAAATGATGGGACTGCTTAGTCATTTTTCTCTTTTCTTTTTGCTATCATGCATGTCACATAATTCATATGTTGTTGTTGTTGAAGAAGAAGATAAAGAAGACCTGTTACAATGTAGATAAGATGGTGATCCTGAACTGAACTCTGAAGACAAAAGAGGCCCTCCCCCCCCCCCCCCCCCCCCCCCCTGACGTACAGCGAGGTCACCGGGGACCAGGAGCCAGTAAAGGGTAAAGTTTTTAAAGCTACACCAGCCCTCGATCCCTATAATAGATTTAACACTTTTGGGAGATAGCCCAACAGTTAAAAAAAAGGGCCCAATAGTGGTAGAATAGTATAGTATTAAACTATCAAGCAAGAAGGCCCAACACGGGCCCATTTTCTACTTGTGCCAGCTTGCTTGCTTGCTTGCATGACGCATACGCTCGTTTATTTGTGTACAGCCCAGCCCCTATGTACGTATTGATCATAGTTCTATACTTCCTGTGCTAGTTGTCACGTGATCAACTAGCTTTATTTAGCATCGTAACCAACTAAAGTAGGTTGAAGAATAATCACTGTGAAGTCAAATAAGATGCAAAGTAAAGCTAAATTAATACACTTTACAAGCACTCTACAATAAAACAAGGTTGAACACTTTTATGTGTAAGGATGACACCACAAATCAGATAGTATGCAGTGATAAGATACGATTTCTGCATTGAGTCACGATTTTGCGAGATGAAGCTTTCTTTCCTCTGCTAAGAAAAGGGCGTGGTAAGCTAATAGTGAGTAATAAAATTGCTGATAAATTGTTTCTATAAGATGGCTATCTCATCCTAGCTGAAGAAAACAAAACACCACCACAAACTGCGAGCGAATTAATTCCTTACATCACGTATGCAGCTTCCAACTTCAAGGAATATTCGTAAAACATATCAATGTGTCAGGAATTGCTTTGTTAGCAGACCATGAAATGCTTTAAGAATTGTTTGTATTCACTCTTGCTGCAGCCTTTCTGATTGTGGGCCAATCCATTACAACAACAAAATGATATTAACTAAAAGCAAACTGACAATAACTGTATGCCAATTATTTATGGCATGTGCTTCAGAGAGAACCTTTGGCTTTATGATTCTCTTCTATGCAAACTGTTATATCATACAAATTATCACATATAGTCAATTAGTCACAAACTTTTGTTCCTGGATAAATACTCACTCTACTTACTGTTACAACAAGATAACTAAGCTAAACCCCATCACTCGTGAACTACAACAACATTGTATGTTGAATATATTTGTTATCAAACATTAGTAAATAAGAGATAGCTGTAAATAGAGTCAAGACCTCGTGATCCATCTCTGTAGACAAATGTATGAAATACATTAGAAATGACTGGAAAATTCACCTCTTACTTCATCTAACATGCAAGTACTTACGCTCTCCCTACAGGAGAAAGAGGTGGATGGTTTGGTACATAGCTTGCTGGAACTTCGCGGTTAATTCTTGCAGAAGCCTTCCTTTCATCAGCAGCAAAGATATCTTCCTGCAAAGCATGTACTCCTAATTGCTGTCTGCTAGGATTCACGTTATGAAGCATTGCTATACATGTAGCAAAAGCCTGAATTACAGCAATGGATTCCTGAAATTCAACTATGTAAACCCCTTCTTTGAAAGAAACCATTCTGAAGGCATGTCCACTCTCTTGAGATTGACCCTGAGGAAGATAGAATCCAGAGGATTATTAGTTTGGCCAATTTGGCTGATTTTTCCCACTAAACAATGATCAGTAACTGCGACATGAATAAGCGTACCTGAAAAAAAAGTTCGAGTTGCTGAGTACAAATTTGGGCTGAATCAGGACTCTTGTAATTCAGAAATTCATCAGTAAGTGTACTAAGCTTGCAGCCCTCATCCCAACCTCCACAATCACATACTCCTGAGTTCCATCTTTCTATTAAAGATGAGGGCTCTCCAGAATCTGAACACCCATGAATCCCACTAGGAAGTATGACCACTACGTTAGCTAAGTTTGAATAATCATTGCTCTGCTCAGTTTGCAAGTTTTTCTCTCGGAACAAAGAGCATGTATTTGCTACTGAATCTTTTGGTTTTAAATTGCCATGTTTACTGCTGTATGATGCACCTCCATTAGACAATTCTATCATATCTTGTGGACCCTTCACAAGAATGGCTGCAAATTCGCTCTTAAATTGTGAACTAACAGGCCGATGGGATGTTGGTGTCAGTTCATTGCCAAACAAAACAAATTGTCTAACAACATGATCATGATCATATTTTGAGTCATACCACCTTGTTTTTGATAGTGAAACCTTTATCTCACCTTTAATGCTGGAAATTAACTGATGCTTCTTGCTCTTGTTGCCTGGCTTAATCCAGACCCCAGATTTTTTCTTGGATTCTTGTACGGTGAATATTGTATAAATGCATTCAAAATCATCCTTGTTGGATATGCTTTTCTTTCTCACTGTGGCTGCAAGAATATCACTATTACCGGATGAGAGCATGAACAAAGGTAATCCATTCTTCCAATTGAGTCGAAGAAGCGCTTGCTTGGTTGACACCAGCCTGGAGGTACTCAAGTTTTTTCTTGACTGGCAAGTTGGATCAATACTTTCATCAACTGAGCTACGTGGCCCATTTGATGATGCCATTTCTTTCAACCTGATAAAGTTACTAGCATTGCTTAATTCATCAGAACAGTGATTGGAAGATTCTGCTATTGGACCAGATAAGGATATGTGGTTCTTGGGCCTTAGAAATGGATCTAATATCCTCCTCAGTGGACTGCGCCTACCTCTGTTGTTTGAGCATTCCTTGTCTCCATCAAATTTATCTGCACAAACAATCGGTTCCAACTGCCTGACAGAAGACTTCTCTCTTAAGCTGGAGTTCCAGCTCATTCTATTCAGTCCAGAACTTGAATGATCATTGCGTAATTCTTTGGCAGCGGTACCACTTGTTCTTCCATTGCTTTGACTTCTGTTAGCTGTACTTGCAAGGAGTATGTTCTTCTTTCTAATTTCACGCTTCGCTTCATTTCCCCCTGATGTGTTTTCAGTCAGACAATTGCTACTGTTTTCAGGTGCATCTGTTAGTGTAGTCTGAGGGAGAGGACAAGAGTGGGGGATATATGATCTATTGATTAGATGGACATCCCCAGGAAAGTCAGCTGAAAAGCAATTGTTATTTCTTTCTGTTTGCCCTCCATCATTAGATACTGGCGACTCGAAGCTGCAGCGCCTCACATGAACACTCTGTTGAAGGTGATCCCAAATGTACTCACTACTCTTGGATAAGATGAAGCAATTGTTTGGTGTCCAGTCTCTATCTACATATAGATTTCTAGCACATTGTTGGACCTTTTCCTCCCTCACACGTCTACTATCCTGAGCCCCTACCAACTTACCTGCAAAAGTTGATGCATCAATATCTCTGGAAGTTGAAAAGATGAAATTTGGAGGCCGAGATGCATCACAGGATATAGCTTCATGCTCTGGACTTTTACCTTTCTCATCATTGTAAACCAATCCATCATACCCTATTCCATTATCTGCAGCAGGGAACTTTGCAGATGAAGTTTCCAAATTACCAAACTGTGTGACATTGTCAGACTGTTTCCCCAGCAACTGAGTTTGCTTCCCTATAATGGATGGATGTTGATGACTGTCCACAAAATGAGATTGCATCCTTTTAAGAAGAGGCTTATCTGTGCTTTCACAAGATTGGACAGATGATCCAAAGGTAGAAGAAAATGAGGAGTCATTACTGCTAGATGGAGAATTTGTATCGCTTCCACTAGTCACAGGTTTCTTATGGTTACTCCAGCTCTCAAGGTGGCACCAATCGAGAACTCCAACTTTTAAAGCCTTTTCCTGGGCAGTGTCTCCTCTTTCAATGCTCCGGAGGTATGATGGAACTTTGGACATATGCTTTACAAGCTCATCAACACCATTTGCCTTCCTTCTGGGCCATGGTTTTTTATGACCCCTTGAGGATGCTGGCTGGAATGGGCACCTCTCTGCCATATACCTATCTGGAACTGCTTGTTCACTAAGCATTCGCCTTACCAGAGCCCCTTCTTTGTCCGGATATTTTGTAATCGTACCTACTCTAGAGCTTAAAACCATCTCCTTTGGTACTCTAGCAAATTGATGTCTTGAGTTATTCCACCTGACTTGTGCATTATACTGCATTGCAACAGTTTCTTCATGTTCAGCGCTGCTTTCTGTGGGCATCTTTACTGTGTTCTAACGTGATGGTTTAAGCTGTCTCATTTGGAAAGAATCTAACTTCTATTCAAGTGCAGCAAATTGATTTACCCACTTTCAGCTACCATGATGACACATTATTCACAGCTGATCCCTGTTGATACCAAGAATGATAGATGGGATTTCAGCGATAAGTTAGCTCCACATAAATAAACTTGCATCGATAATGAATTCGCGACCTTTGTGACAAAAAATCTTCTGAATAAAACTAGTCTGAAAAGAGTGATGCCAATAAGCAAACATAATCAGCACATAAAAAGGCAAAAATTAAGACAAAACCCCTGTTTGTTTTCTTTCTTGCAATAATGAAGGATCAAGATGCGCATATGCCGCAATATAGTTCTAGATAGTGCAAACTGAAAGAACCACAAATCAAAAATCTCGAGGCATTAATTACTAATTAATATTAGTGTTCAACAGTGTCTGTCATCCATAACAGAAAGATCAATATAATTTATGCTAGAGATCATGATGCTTAATGATGAAATATGAGATGTCCTTGCAAATACTTAACATTCCGATGCCACATTGCAAGGTTCATGTACCAAACCCCAAAAGAAATTCAATTCCTAACGCAACAGACAAGCCGAAAATCTTTAAACCCATTACTCGCGTAAAAGCAAAAATAAAAAATAAAAATAATGCAATCCGACATCCTCACTCATTTTCCTCCAAAAGTCCACTTCTTCGACCGAATCGAACGATAGAAGAAAGGAACAGACGTATAACGGAGCGCATTGCAACTAATCAGTCAAGAAGCTTAACTAACAAAACCAAGCAGCAAAATTAGGGTAGAGTTTCGAACCAAAGAATAGAGATCTGCTTTGCCGTCCCCCACTTCTCTTCGATCCGAAAGAATGGGGATGCAGTGGGAGTGGGAGTGGAGTTTGGAGTAGAAGAGGTACGAGAGCCCAAAGGGAAAGAGAAAGGGATTTTGGGTTTGGGATGCTTTGGTCGGTGTGGCTTTCACGGGGCGCGGCGCTCGTAGGAAAAAAAGAGAGGAAGTATAGGAATCCACCGGACCCCACACCCCACTCTCCCGCGCGCGCGTAACCGTGTGGACCCCCACCTCTTGCCTAGTTGTCGTTGGAGTGGTCGATCACATGGTTGCGGTTGCCGAGGTGGACAGCTTTGGGACCCGCCTGACGACTTGGCACTGTCTTGTATTCCTTCTGCTTCCCCTTAGTTTTCATCTGTCGTTGTCTCTTTGTACTATTCGACATTAGATGGAAGATATTCCTAACTTTATTTATCCAAGTAATTATTAGTCAATTGTAGATTTGTTTAAAAAAAAAAAAAAAAAAAAAAAGATGCTTAAAGTTAAGACTGCCTGATAGTCTGTCCAGAGTTTTGGCATTATCCAAGGTCAGATTGCGTGGAGATCGAAGATATTGTATACTAACTCTAACAATTGATTCCTTAATTTTGCATTGCTCAATTCTTGAAATTTAACTTGATTTGCCTAGCCATCGGCTTACTAGATTGTCCCTAGCTACCTAATGCATTGGACATTTGGACTAGAACATGCATCCCTAGCTAACGCAATTTTTAGATGTCCGGCCATATTACATATATAGGGTATCATATTGATATTGATATACTTACTTTCAATGTATGCATAGAAAATTAAGGACGTCCAAATTAAAGGCAGTGCCAGGCTATCGGTTTCCAACTCAACCAATCTTGCTTGGTTTTATTTATAGCAACTGCTAAACGACACATCAAAGTAACATAAAGATGGAGCCAAACATATAGCAACGAGAAGGCGAGAGAGATGGAGCATGCAATGCATGCATGGTGAGTTGGCGACGCACGTAGCTGTATATATACCATTTTCCAATTCAGGGCCACTTAAAGTACTGCACGTTGAAGCTATATATCTGAGCTCTTATATATCTACCGCCGGCATCCTTGTCGCCTTCTTAATTAAGCACTAACTACAACCGCCGCCGCCTATCTAGCTTCACCGATGACCTTGCCAAGACACCTCCGGCTCCGGCCTGTTTCGCTCCATCACCGGGCGACCGTTAAATTTTAACGACAATGATCCCCGGTCGATCGATACTAAGATTTATGGACCTGGAGGAGCCGTTGCGACTTGCATGCGAGCATGGTGTGCAGGCTCTCTGAGAGAGCTACTAATTAATTTTGCGGCAACAAGATCCGGATGGGTGGCCACCACTTACATGCCTGATAGTGGACGTGATGATGAGCTTTGCGGTAACTATGGGCATGCAGATCTAAGAGCTCGGCGTTCCTGCCATTAATATATGCTTTCTGCATTATTATATTAGCTCTGCTTGAGTCTGGACTTTATATATGTACCCCAGAGCTCTTAAAGAGTGGAGAGATTCCATTGCCAGGTACATTTGAGTTCTTACGTACTCTCTCTCTCTCTCTCTCAGATTAGCTTGTTACTGTGTTCAAAAATACCAGCAAAAGATTCATATATATATATATATATGGGTGAAACCTAATGTTCTAATTGCCAAACGTATTAGCAGATGATTCGTACATACATAGACGAGTGTATAAAAAGCGTGCCAAGCAAAGAGCTTTATAAGACCTTCCTCTGCCGATCGAGGGGATCTCCCAAGCTTTATAAGACGAGCTAGCAAAGAGCTCCTCCAACCGCGACCTCCACTTCATTCCACCGAAATCTCCAACTCCAGACTCGCACGTGCCCTTATTCTTAACACCTTCGAGTCCTTAGAGAAGCCTCCCAGCTTACCCACCCACTGCCTCCATCAGCTACGCTAGCAGACCTCTTAACGCTCTCCTCAAGACCTTCAAGTCCACTACCACTTCACAAATCTCCGCGAGCTTATCTATGGAACAAAGGACCGCACGTGCATTGCATGGCTTGACTCCCTGCCATGTAGGTCCGTCGTCTACATCAGCTTGATAGTTCTCAAAAGGGAAGAGTTCGTCGAGTTCTGGCAGGGACTAGTGAACAGCGGACACTGCAGGTTCTTATGGGTGGTCACATCGGATCTGATCGACGGCCACGAGCACTCACCAACGACGGGAAGACAGGTGGCGGAGAGGGGCTACGTCTTGGGATGAACCCCGCAGGAGGAAGTTACTGTCCCATGCACTCGACAGTGGAAAGCATGACGTCAGGGTTGCCGATGGCGTGCTGGCCACAGTACTTCTCGGACCATGAGGGACGTGTATGAGAGGGGAGTGGTGGAGAAGACGTGAGGGAGACGGAAAAGTTGAGGAAGAAGGCGACGAATATATATGGCAAATATATATCGGATAGTGTTGGAGAAGGTGGACCGTCTTACGCGCAGTTACAATTAAAGGCTGCAGGTGCAACTTACTACATCGCATAATCATCCGCCGTCCAATTAGAACGGATCACTTAAATACCTGGTTTGCTTTAGTTTAAAATTTTTTTTAACTAATTCAGTGACTCTTAATCTGATTCAATAATCAAATATTTTTATTTAATCTTTTTCATATCTAACTAAATTTACTCTTTCAAAAAATTAAAATTAACTAATAAATTTTAGAGCTTAGCATCAAACCAGACACTGCCTAACGCTCCAGCTGCGACCTGGCAGCAACAATAAAATAGTTTCTCTCAATGTCTTTGTGAGGAGCGTTTATTACACACAGTAAATTATATGTGGTCCTACTTGTTCCCACTCAAGCAAGTTGAGTTGGATGCACATGTGCTACTATTTGGTGGCAGTTCCGATACGTCTTCCATTTTTCGTGTGTGGACGTTAGTAATAATTAATTGAAAATTGCTCAAAATCGGTTCAACAACTTACTACAAATCTACAATATAAATTATTGCTTCGCCATCTTCTTCCGGAATTTTCTTCGCCCGGTTGGACTGAATCCACCAACCAAGATAAATATACGAATAAACCTCGCCATCCCAGATCCTTGCTCTCACCAATAATGATTTAGCGGTTAGAAAGTATATTCACTTTGGTCATGTTGAATACATATATTTAAGCATCAACAAACTGCAGTTGGTGGGACTCTTGTGTTAATAAGAATTAAGAAATTAGGATGTATTTTACGTTTATTATTACTTAGTGGTTACATATAAATGTACAATAGCTGAAGTGGCATGGTTCAATTAAATTTAGTACGCTATTTTAAAAGGCAAAAATATAAATACCTTCTCTTAATCTTGCTCTGTCTCACCACTCCTCTCCATTTCTCGACATGGACGAGGAGGATATCCGAGAATACAATGGTGAATCCAACGACGCCGTCAACCTTAATGGCAGCGGCGGCGGGGAGACCAGCATCGACATAACGGCGCTCGACGGCATCATCTCTCACAACTCCCTCTTCACCCTCGCCGTCTTTGCCGGCATTTCCTCTTCACCCTCCTCCGGCGACGGGCTCTCCCCCGCCTATTGCGCCGCCGGGGGCCACGTGGACAAGGATCTCGTCTCGTTCCAAGTGTTCGCCTTCGCCTCGTTCCTCTTCTCCAACCTCGTCGCCCTCGCCCTCAAGCAGGCCATCCGCCTCGCTCGCCGCCACGGCCGCCACGTGGCCCGCGTCAACAGGGCGATGTTTCGGTTCGGGATCCTGGCATCGGCGGTGGGGTCCATGTCTGGGTGTGGGTTCCTGATGCTGGCCCTCGTCAACGTGGTCCAGATAAAGCTCGGGAGGCTCGGGTGCGGCGCCGCCTCCACCATCGCTATCATATCACTCGTTACTCTAATCCCTGCCGCGATGCTGATCTACTCCGCTATCGTCTTCCACGCCCTCATTGATCACTACTAACCTGGGACTTTTTAGCGTTCAAAGTTTCTTTCTTTCCCTCGCATCAACTTTTTGTGTCTCGAGGAATAAATGAAGTGAAACGTTGGTGCTTTACGGCGAATGGCTATCTAAATTGCATAAGAGCCGACCCACTCACAAATGGGTAAGAGCTTCACAAGTCCAATAGCACCTGCTCTCTGCTTCAGTTTCCAACTCCCAAAAGTCCTATGTCTTTGTACATTGCTAATGAACCCGATCCTTTCAATCCGCAATCAAATCTATTATCTTGGAATTATTTGCATTTAGTTTTGAGCAATGTAATCCCGATTTTTTATTTTTTTTTATTATTTGTTGTTGGCATTTTACTAGTGTTCTGCTCTCAACCAGAGATCCTCCTCTTTAATTAGCTGAAGAATTGCTCAAATATAAAGAAGCTAATAAAAAGACCAAACGTAACGGAAACAATTAAGATCCGAAGGTTAATTACAAGCAAAACCAAAACACCGCATAGCCATATTAAAAGCAGTTTGTTTAACTTCACCAAAACATAAGAGTCAATTTGTACATTTGTAAAGCATACATAACTATTATAAATAGCCTTCCATCCTCACGAAAATAAGTTGGGGATTAAGGCCTGATATAGTTCTATAAGACCAAATGTTTACTCTCTACTGCTTACATATGTATATATAGAGTCTTCGTTTCTCCTAAACCAACAACAGAAACAAGGAAAAAAGGCTGCAAGCTATGCTAGCAACTATATCCCAATTCTTGTTTGTTGTAGCTGTAGAAAGCAGCTATGTCCGGCAGCTCCTAGAAGTACCTGTTGTCAAATTGCATAATTACAAATATAAGCAAGTTAGGACAATGAGGAACTAAGAATACAAAGTAAATTAAGAGGAAAGCAAATATTTTATGGCAGTGTTATAAATGTTTTAATTGCTCAATATGAGCATTTTGGCCGGTCTCCAGATATAGAAGCTATCCTCTGTAACATACTATTCTGCTCATCATTCTGCTTAATTAGTTGATTAAATATGCATCTCTTCCTTACCTCATCATGTTGAAGGCCTAAAGGAAGGATCATCCACATATTTTCAGTAAAGGACATTTTATCAAGAAGGTACTTCCTAATATCTAGAAAAACTGAACCAGGACAACAAACTACAATATGAAACTTAGGCTCTTATACGATTCGGACTTCACCGACGTCATCTCGAGTATGGATTCACTTTAGGAGTGTTTTTATTTCATGTTTTAGTGTTTAATTTCTATTAAAATAAGTTTTCTGTAAGTCGCGTTCGAACGCGGGTGGAGTGGTTTGTGAACGGGGTTGTGAACGTGGGTGAAGAGAGTGCACTATGCGTTCGAGCGCACCGTGAACGTCTGCATCACGTTCGCAAATACCGAAAAGCGCGTTCAATCGTGCGTTCGAACGCGGTCGACGAAAATTATGTTTTAGGGTTAATTGAGTTGTTGGTTAGCCTATAAAAAGATGTGTATGGCAACCAAATTGATTATTGAATATTGAGAATTGAGTTTGCCTTGTCTCTTTCGTCTTCTTCGCTCCCGGCCAATCACCCTAGTCCCTTAGGGGTGGCCCTCTTCTCCCCCTTCTTCCAATCTATCAAACACTTGCCATAATCCTTCCATCAACCATAACCCTTCCTCCATCACTTTTTCACCGGTGCTACCCCATTAACGCCGGTCCTCCACCAACCACCATTACCTAGGATCTCGTGCCTCCATCCACGGATCGAAAACAGAGCATCCTGACGTTCGTCCACTAAACGGATAATATCTCGAGATCCCCAACTCCGATTCGTCTGAAACTTGATTTGTTGGAAAACTCTTTTCACGGGCGACAACATATCAAAATTTCACGTCGATCCGACAGCGGTATCTTTCGGGATCTTATTTCAAAGTTCCATGCAAGATCAGTCCAGATCTGAGAATCGGAAGAGATCGATCCTTAGCCCAAAAGGAGAGATCGTATCAAGCTGGTATCAGAGCACCATATCCCGAGGCGTGATCGTATCAGGCTCCAAACCCGTCTATCCATTGTTCTACACTGGAAGTCTAATGCTGAGAAAAGTGTGGCCATGCATCTTTATATAATGATCTCAATAAACTTTTAACTATCTTCAGAAGGATACATGCCAAGAGCAATCTCTAGCATGTCAATTCTGCTAGAATGCAGTAAAGGAACAATTTGATACAACAAAGTAAAACTGTAAAAGAAGATATCTGATACATTTTGAGAAAAGCTCAGTAAAACAATAGTTGCTTAAATAGGAAGGCCAGGAGCATTGATTGTGCTGGCAAGCAGAGAAACCGATTGATCAACTGATCCTACAGACCAACCAAATCTGGTGCAAAGATCTCCAAAAATAGCTTCATTATCATGATTGGTTGCCTATTTAATAAAACACTAGGCACTGTTGAACTTTAACAATCCACCCATTGACATAGAAGACCGACGAATACCTCTTCGATCTCCTCCCTGGTTGCCTCAGCCTCCCGCTTTGAGATCTTGATGTCACAAAGATGGGGGATGAACATGGAGGTGGATTCAGATTCATATCAGGAGGAGAAGGTGATAGTCGCGGATCGAAAAGAATGCACACCGGATTAGGAGATGGAGCATAGTTTATGCTTCTTAGAGGAGTTAGGAAGAAAGAGGAGAGAGAAAGTTTCATGGTTAGAGATTAGGTAGACGAAAATGAAATCGAGAGAGAGAGAGAGAGAGAGAGAGAGAGAGAGAGAGAGAGAAGAGATGAGATTAGAATAGATTGCAAAACTGGATAGGAGGAGGACGTCCGAGAGAGACAGGCGAAAAGCTCATCCCACTAGTGGTAAAGGATAAAACAAGTATTTCAACTGACTCTAATATCAACTAATAGATAATCAGAATCACACCATGTGGACAAGGATAAAATAATAGTTACATATTTTTTTCGCTCCGTCTCACCCCTTGTTAGTTTAGGGGGTTTAGTTATCACATTTTAAACTTTAAATGGTTATTACTAGGTCATAGTTTAGGGGGTATAAGTTTAATTAAACTAAAAATTAACTGCAAACAATAGAAGCAATGGCTAGAGAAACCTTTGAGTCTTTGTAGCCATGCTGCAAATACATAATAGAAGTATTGTCATACATTACTAGATTTATAACGATAATACTAGATATACTTTAGCAGCTCAATATCTGCACTTAAACTTTCTTCAGACGTATGCGTAATCCTATCTAACATACTATTCTGCTTATATCATACTAGTTAGACAAAGTTGCAATAATAGCACCTAAATTGAAAAGATCAAGCTAATAATAAGATAATGAGCCTTATGCACTACACTTAGTAAAGTGGCTACGGCTAATAATTTCATATTACCTTCTTCCTACCTATATAGAGAACACATGGTTAGAGTTTCCTCAGTAGTAAAGTGAACCTGAGACAGTTAAAAAGCAGAGTATAAATATCCATTCTTATATTAAATAAATACTAACTAGTTAAGATACTTGTTCTACCAACATAATACCTTGCCACCAGTCACCTCTTGTAGCAAAGTCTGAACTGTCTTGGTCATCCTCCTTCTTTTTCCCATCCTAATAAATAAACATAGAGTGATTCAATATGATGCAGATCAAAAGTTTAATATATCTTGTCCAAAAGCCAACAACAACCCAATATTACATAATTCTACATTTGTCATGTGAGAATCTCTTGTTACCACTTACACTAGTAGTAGTTTCAGAAGAATTCTTGGCTGGGGAGGCAGTATAAAAGTCACGGCCACCGTAATGCACAGATGAACCGAAATAGGGTGACTCTGATGGCCCGTCTGGGTAGATTGGCTTCCCTTCCTTACTTCCTGCAGGACATTTGGCATGGCTTTCTACAGCCTTGTCATCTACAACAGTATGATTAGCATAATTAAAGTTTTCAATTCTAATTGCCAGGAAACAGACGCTGTGTTAGAATCAACATATATAAAATTATTAGAACAAGAATATTAACCTGCATTCAAAGTCAGCGCATGCCCAATTAAACCCTCAGATCTCTGCGGCGAATCGTTTCGAGTGACCTAAAAAAGGTTTTTATAAAACAGCGCACAAAATTAGGATCAACCAGAGATAGCCAATAAAACAGAGACCCCAATTCATGCACTGGTCAAAAGAACGAAATCGAACACTAATATGTCAGTTTTTGATCAAAGATAACCACTATTCGTAGAGAATATAGATCTTCTTAAAGAAGAAGTAAAATTCTACCTTGGAAGAGAGGATCGGAGGAAAGACGCTTCTAAAATACCCAGGCGACGAAGAGAAACTGGAAGACGAATCCACCACCTCCACCACCACCACCTCCTTCTCCTCCTCCACCGTCTTACGCCCGAAGAGTTCATCGGCAATTGAAGAAGAAGAAGCTTTCTTCGCTTCCATCGCAACCCACGGCACGAATAAGACTACCTCGCTATTAGAAGAGATCCCAAAACCCAAGACTAGGATAGAGCGGATAAGAAGGAGAATAAGGGGAGGGAGCAGCGAGTGAATAACACGTGAAGATGGAATAAGGCTTTATAACGAAGACATGCGGCAACTACCACTTTGCGAGGTGTCGTCCTCCTCGCTGCGCTGTGCTGCGCCGACTTTTTAAAGCCTCCTCTCTCTCCCTACACACCCCCCACCCCCCCCACCCCACCTCTTACCCCAGAATTCTTCTAATAAAAAACAAAATTAAATCGCGTCAAAATGTAAGATCGTGTTCTTTCTTTCCAGATATTTCCTCTTTTGCCATCTCCCTCTCTCCCAGTCCCCGCCCCCCGCCTCCGATACGGCCCCAAGTAGCTCTCTCTCTCTCTCTCTCTCTCAATAATGCCACGTGGCAGAACCTCACCGGTACATCTGATCTTTGTGCTGCTCTGTCCATCTGATGCTGCAACGTGGATATCTGGACTACGAATGCGACCAAAATTGGCTGCTGTATCGGTGTGCCAACGGATAACATGATGTCTATATCGATTGTTGATTGACCACCTGCGTTTGGAATATCCTCGCCGCGGTAGTTGAGTCCAGTTTTAACTGCAAGACCAAACAACTCTGTTTGTTCCGATGACACGTGGAATGGATTCTTAGTCCTTTCCACATGAAGGAGACATCCTCTCTCCGCTCTCTTATTGTGGCTCGCCTCCTCCTTATACAAGACGCCAAAACTGCAAGGCTGCCTTTTATTTCTTCAATCTTTCAAAACATCTCCGGTGTTTCTGTTTCCGCTTCCGCTTCTGCTTCTGCTTCTGCTATACAATAATTAATACATGGGCGGGCTCTCTTTTGATTATTAACTTGGATTAAATTTTTAATTCACTTATTAACGTCCACACGCATATCATATCAGATCCAAAAGTACTTGTGATGAAAGCAAAACATAATGGTTTATCTCTACTACTAATTATAATATTCCATGAATGATGGAAAAGGGAGCGTAGACTTATCCACATGGCATGGCCACTTGCCACTTGGCCACAATGATGCGGTCCTTGCCATTCTCATCCCTAGGTCCACCAAAGCACTTGCCTGTAAAGCTCTATGTTTTGAAGGGATTACGTGTCGTCGTGTTAAGGATAGACGCCTCCCCTCTGGTCATCATCTTGTTTAGTCGAAAGGATAAGATACTAAATGTAATAATGTAAATAAAGAATAAGATGATTCATTCTATTACTACGTGTCACTCAACAAGCTCCACTTTTCCCAACATTACAATATTAAAGTTATCATCTACAGTACTTAATGACTTCCATCATTTGGATGTTGGAGCTAAAGGACAGGGCACAGGGCACAGGGCACACTGATTTTATTTTAATTAAAGTTGGGATAATTTATTAAGTAACGGTTACATCTGAAATAAAAACTCAACAAAAATAAAATATAGACATCAAAGCATATAACAAATATATAAGTACTATGCAAAATAGAAAATGAAGGAGATTGAACATCAATCAATTCTAGAATAATCCTCTCTCTTAGCTTATAGAGACAACAATGAAGAAGCATAATTGTAAAAAATTTGAACTCAATGGCTCGAAGCGTAAAATATTAAAGCAAAAACATATTGAGACCGATCAACCTAACTAACTAAATAACCTAATCACAAATAGGGGAGCGATGATGTAAGGAAACCTAAGGAGGCAATTGAGCGGCTAGCAGAAAACAAGGTTATCAAATGAGTCAGCAGTCACAAAAGTTTGGGCGGCAACAATGATGGTGAAGAAATAGACAAAGATGTTAACGGTGGGGAGCAAAAAGACAAAGCACAACCATTGTGGCACCTGAAAATAAAATGATTACGATGATGGTGATGTTATTCGGGGAGTGGAGAATAAGACAGAGGACAAAAATAGAGAAGTAAAAGAGGGGCACGATGGATTGGGACAAAAATAGTGATAAACTTGACCTAGTTAGATCAAGCTCCACTATCTCTTGCATCGAACCTCACGATGGAGATCTAGCAAAGGTTGACAGAGGAAAAGGAGAAGGGGCGTAATGGTTTGGGTCTAAAATGGTGACGAGCTAGACCTTATCGTATCAAGCATTGTCATCTCTTGATGAGAATCTGACAAACCCACATCGCTAACTGAGAAGAGAGTGAAAAGGAGAATAGAAATGACACAATAGAAGAATGAGAAAAATGGAGAAGAATGTGAAAAATTATTAGAGGGAAAGTAACTCTCTCCTCACCTGCTACATAACTAAGTTCGGCCCTTTACATATATTTTATTAAAAAAAAAAACTATAGAAATTTTCTATAGAAACTCACCTGCTACATAACTAGCAATGATCTGAGAGGTATTGAGAGGTTTTCCTTTCTCCGAGGCAGCCCAAAGGCCCATCTAATCGAGAGACACTCTATCCAGCCCAAGCATGTACCGTTACCTGCCTACAGGCGCAACGTGGAGTGTCAGCAACCGTCCATTGTGAATTACGATATCACCCTTTGTGCTAACCGAGCAAGTGAAGTTTTAGAAGAGGGGAATAATCTGGGTTGGGAAACGAAATTTTAAAAATGAGAAAATTAATCCCTTCCTTACTCGCTGTTGGTAGTGGGATTTGTGAGTGCTCCTCATCTTCTCGCCTCCACCCGCTGAATCCATCCAAGAATTCTCGCCTAGGTTTTCTTCGATCCGATCACATCAGGTAGCGTGAATAGGAATATCGATCTCGTTTCTGTTTTATTATGTTGACCGATATTGATGGCTTTAGTGTTGGATCTGGTGTAGATCGGACAGGACTTAGGAGGGTAGAGAGGAGCGGAAATGGCTCACCGAGTAGATCACGAGTACGATTACCTTTTCAAGATCGTCCTGATAGGCGATTCGGGCGTCGGCAAATCGAACATCCTTTCGAGATTTACGAGGAACGAGTTCTGCTTGGAGTCCAAATCCACAATCGGCGTCGAATTCGCGACGAAGACGCTTCAGGTGAGCTCTCTTCTCCTGATCCGATCTCCTTCTTGCGTTTTACACTCGTGTGATATGCTCTCTGTCATGATTCAAATGAATTAATCGTTTTTTATTGCTCTCGATTATACATTAATGACATTGCAAAGATCCTTGCTGGGTTAAGTTTGAAATCCGATTTTGTTTTCGAGAATGGTGGATCTTTGCGAGAAATTCGAGTATTCTACATGCACAATTATAAATTGGATGAGAATATGTAATTACTGGAGTAGCATATTGTAGATCCACACTCAAACCTTTATGCCAGTCTGGGCGTGCTTATCAAATCTTTAAAATTGTTGCACATTTGGAGAATTCTAAACTCAATCATTCTTTAATATAGAGAGGAAATAACAGTCATAAACGAAGAAAGAGCGAATCATTGATGTTACAGTGAGTGGTGTATACCCAGGGCACGGCAATTTCAGAGTTTTCCGTTGTAGAGAAAACTTAAGAAGAAGAAAACAGATCAGTATTATCAACTTGAGTGGGAGATCTCTTTAATCATTGCAAGTTGCAAGGACTATTGATCTTTAGATAGTAGCATTTACCTCACCTTTTGATATTGGTAATTACATTCCAATCTAGAGCTTTTAATTGTGCCATTAAAGTCTCTTTCTCTCTGTCTCTCTGTATCTCTCTCTCACACACGTGAGTGCACACACACATGCATGCGTGGAGATAGTGAAAGATTTCATTCCATTTTCTTGATAAATAATGTAGTATTGATCGTACACTTCAATTTAATCCTTCTAGAAGAACACAACATTGCAATT
Organism: Typha angustifolia; assembly: GCF_048772165.1. Lineage (NCBI taxonomy): Eukaryota > Viridiplantae > Streptophyta > Magnoliopsida > Poales > Typhaceae > Typha > Typha angustifolia. Next base: position 17,648,429 of record NC_133246.1, on the reverse strand, counting down.
TTTCAAACCTTGCCAAGGATGCATTTAGATTCATGATGCTGACTGAGAATAGTTGCAAAGAGAGGGTGGAAGGAGAGTCTATATCACTCTATACCAGTTGTAATGGGCCCTTAAGCATTACATCTTGCAACCAATTTCTGTGCATGGGAAAAAAGTATGAATTACTGATGGTTGTGTTAATGTGTATATGTTATTCTCATAGCATGTGCAAACAAAATTCTATGCCATCATTGCAACCTATCACTGAATACTTGTTATATTTCATTCCAATCTGTATTGAATGCAACTTTTTGCATGTAAATACTGATCCCAAGTTGTTTCGCTAGTGCCGCAGATAAGCTGACAAATGGATAGTAAATGAAATTGAATGAGTTACCTGAAGATTGATGTAACAGTAGTTAGACGTTAGATCACCTTATATTTTTGGCAGAAAGTTGTACTGCCGTCAGTCTCTAACTTCAGGTGTTTATGTTCAACTGGACAGTTATGTATGGATTCGTAGATCTCTAACTTCCTACATAAACATTTCTACTGTTTGTACGCTCATTGATCCTGAATAACAATATATCTCCATACTGCGCTTATAATAATTAGTTACACAATGGGACATCTTCCCGTCACCCAGTGAAACTGCTTCGGTTTATCCAATGATATGAGGAAATAAATCCATCCTCTATCACAAAAATGGTTGCCATATGTGGTTTATTCTTGCCACTTTTAATTTGTTTATATTTTGTTTCATGTTTGCATTTCTTCCTGTCCCTTGCTTTGGTCTCTCTATGCGATGGAAGTTTTATTGTAAATATATTCCTCTTTTGATGTTAAAGGCTAGATCTCTTACTATAAACACTAGATCAGTTCTGGTAGTTAAATATGACCATATCTCCATGGTCTTCTTGGTAAGTTATAGATTATAGCATGTCCCATAAATCATGGAAAAAGGTTTGTGCACATACAAGAGATACACTTCAATTTCTCACCTATTCTTCATTTAAGAGGCCATACACTTTTTGCAATTTGGGATCACTTATTTTTATTATGAGCCATTGATTGTCTGCCATCCTTCTGCATATTCTCCTCCTCTTCCTCTTGTTACATGATGCTTTCTATTTCTTTACTGGTTGCCATCCATTAGACGTGAATACTGTATGGTGTTTGTAAGCGCCCTTGTCGTTTATAATGCACATTATGTTTGCTTGTTTTGATAACTTGAACTTTTATGTTTTTTGGGTTCCACTGACTTGAATATTGATTCTGCATTATTTTGGTTATTAAACAGATAGAAGGGAAGACAATCAAGGCACAAATATGGGATACTGCTGGTCAAGAAAGGTATCGTGCCATTACAAGTGCTTACTACAGGGGTGCACTTGGTGCTCTCCTAGTCTATGATGTAACAAAGAAACAAAGTTTCGACAATGTTCAGAGATGGCTTCGTGAGCTTCGAGGACATGCAGACTCCAACATCGTCCTTATGATGGCTGGTAACAAATCTGACTTGAAGCATTTAAGAGCTGTTTCAGAGAACGAAGCTGAGTTACTTGCTGAGAAGGAGGGCCTATCCTTCCTTGAGACCTCTGCACTGGAAGCAACAAATGTTGAGAAAGCATTTCATACTATATTGACAGAGATTTACCACATTGTAAGTAAAAAGGCACTGATTGCCCAAGAAGCAGCAGGCTCAGCTGCCCCACGAATCCAAGGGACAACAGTCAACGTAGCCAATTCAGCTGGCATCTCAAAGAGAAATTGCTGTTCTACTTAAGCTCATTCCTTTCAGATTTTGACCCATAACATGATTAAATCAGCATTTGGGCTAAGTGTAGACTATTTTGTAACCTTTTCGTGGTATTGTTCTGCTGGTCGTGGAGGCATATCTACTTTCTGTTTAACTGTTCAAAAACACATGCAGAACTGATGAAATTCTTTCCTACCTTGGTAGATCTTGATTGTTGTTGAAGCTTCTTGTACACATTATATTCGAGGTTGTCACACATTTAGTCTCTTGAATTATTTGGCCATTCCACATTTTTTTAAAAGTTTGGTCAAAAAGAATTATTTGGCCATTCCATTCCGTAATTGTGCTTGAGAAACATACTCCAGCTGCTTGATAGTTGTAGTACTTGTTCGCATATTCCTCTGAAACATGAGATACAAATGCAGGCCAGCAGGGAAAACTTACACTGGCCTGTAGTCTGTGTTTGGTTTTGAGCAGGACTTTAGCTGCTGTCAATCAATTCAGAAGATCATGAAATGCAAGACTTGCTTCTAAGACTTCCAGACAATATGGATCAGGTAAAAATTTTGCAGTTCCTAATGTCATGTGAATCGGATCCTCTCTGTCAAAATCATTAACATTAAGTCTGAGAACATTGATCGACTTGGAGTAATTAACCTATCAAAATTACAGTTCTAAACACGTCTATGTTAGGTTTTAGTAACTTGGATAAGTGTTTTGGTTACGAACTTTGTTATGTGAATTACCACTAATTGTACCTTGGTAGTAAAGTGAAGAAGAATATCCATCAAGCTCCAATTCCGGACTCAGTTTCTCCTTGCTTCAACGGGGTCGGAAAGTATTATATGAAAATTATAAGGCAGGCAGAATGCATGGCAGTTGTACGCCAACCTATTTGAACTTTGTCTCTGAGAAAAAGAACTTTTTATATCCGTGAAACTATGGGCCGTTTGATTTTATATATTTTAAAATATAGTATTTATAGTGTTATATATATATGTTATTCCTTGAAGTCGAAAAATATGTTTTAATATTTATTTAATTAAAATGAACGTTAAGATGCTGTATATGATTCTAACTTAGCTCTTGAATAAAATATTTTATAATTTTATGTTGCACGTAGATTCAGTTAAAAATACACGAAGCCAAATGCCCTAAAGATATGTTTTTAATCGGTAGAAAAGAGGAGAAACGAATCATTGTCACGTAAATCCTCCAACATATGTGTATATATATATAATGGGAAAATTAAATCCGTGACGTCCTATTATTAATTTATTATAAGCTAATAGATTCAACCATTAAGCTTACTTAGAACGGTTATTTAACATGTATTATTCCTTTGAGGTGGGAGGTGGATACAACATCGAATCGAAGCGCACAGTTAACTTTTCCATATATGCATTAATATATCTATATATACCCATCTTCAATCCTATTCATCAGCCTTGCCTTGAAAGCTTTGGCACAGTGTCGTACAGCGACCGGGGTGTGGACCAATATTCCTCGAAATTGGCGCCGGCGACGTGAAACTCGGGCGCCTCTCTCTCTCTCTCTCACACACACACACACACTTCCCTCCCCTGCTGGTCCGAAAGCACCGAAGCAAGCAAAAGATACCACGTCTCATTTTATAACTCTCTCTGCAGGAAAAAAGCAAAGAGTACAAGAAAACTCGAGCTATAATAAAAGCCGACCTCTGCTACTATTATTGCTCTGTTGCTTGACGGGGTTGCCATTGTACACAACGTCACCATTTCCTTCCCCCTCCCCTCCCCTCCCAAAACGGCGTCCTAGTACTACTAGTAAAGCCACTACTACTCCGTTTTCGCATCACGGTTTAATAGTTCCAACATCCAACATCCAACAGCAGAGCAGATCTTCTACTTACAGGCGACACCCACGGACGCCTCGTACTACATATTTGTTGATACGTGGCAGCATCTCAGATCTGGATGATTTCTCTGCAAATTGCTGCCACACGACATTCCTACCGCTGGGGTTGTAGGGGACCTGATCCCACATATAAATATATATATATATATATATTTATATAGCTGTGCTCATGGGTGCCTACGACTCAACTCCCACACGTGTCACGTAACCATTTGCGACCTCGTCGCCCGTCGTACTACTAAATAAGATGGTGGATGTAACGCATCACTGACGCCGGACACTGGCACTACCCGCAGTGAACACCGGATCCACCCAGGAAAGAGACGGCTGTGATCGTCCAGAGTTGCAGAAACGAACGGCGTCCAAGGTTGTAGAGAAATGAACGGCGTTCGAAGCCGCACGAGTCCGTGGCCCCTCTTCAGTCCTCCCGCAAACCCCCTTCCCTGTTGCTCCACAGCTGCCTCCCACGTCAGCATCTCACCCATCCTTCCCCACATCCCATGTGATCTCCTGACTCTCTCTCTCCCTTTCTCAAAACAGGTAATAGGAATAGCTTTTCTCTGTACAAAGTTTTCTCTCTCTCTCTCTCTCTCTCTCTCTCTCTCTCTCTCTCTCTCTCTCTCTCTCTCTCTCTCTCCTTATTATTTATTACGAATACGGAAGCACTTATCATTACTAACGTTGTTACTTTCTACTCTCTTCCCACTTATCTCAACCCTTTCCACCACTCTCCTCTCTCTCTCTCTCTCTCTCTCTCTAAAAGGAGAAGGTTTTCTGGTCCAGTGGTGGTGGAGAGGAGGAAGAAGAGGAGAACAGATGTACCACGTGCCCCAACATAGCCGCCGCGAGAAGCTTCGCTTCCCCACAGCCGACGAATCCCCACCCGTTTCCCTCTACTACGCTCATCAAAACCCTAATTCCTACCCCAATTGCTTTCCAAACTCCATCGACCACGGCCCCGTCGGGCCGTTCACGGGCTACGCCGCCGTTCTGAACCGCTCCAGGTTCCTCGGCCCAGCCCGGGATCTCCTCGGCGAGATCTGCCACGTGGCATCCCGAGGTGGAGAAGGGATCGGCGAGGAGGGATTCTTCGATGCCGACTCTTCGGTGGACCCGTTTCTGGTCGAGCCGGGAATGGAAGGCCGGAGTTGGAGGAAGACGAAGCTCGTTTCCATGCTTGACGAGGTGGGTCTCCTCCTCCTGTCTATTTTTTTTTATTTTTTGTTCTTCCGTCTTAGTTCCTTTTTTTTTTTTTATGGGTGATAAGAAATACTTACTATTTTGGTTTTACTCTCGCGTCCGTAGTAGTTTGACAAGATTCACGAGGTGACTACTGAATGGGAAATTGCGGTGTTCTTTCATGTCAACTGGCTTGGATGTAACTTGTAGAATCTTGTTACGGTCTATGTGATATTAGTCATATCATGGATTCGACGTTCTTTTGATAGGTACGTTAGTTTAGTGGTTAATCTCGTAGTTAGGTTTTGTTTTAGTTTAATATTCATTGGTTTGTTAGATCAGCGTGAGACATGAAAGCTAAACATCATCTTATGGAAAGGAATTTATACAGATGTGCTTGCTTCTACTCTTGGTCTAGTTAACATATAAGAAAGTCCACGCCATGGTGCTAATGTTTTGGTTAATTCCATTGTAAGTAAGAGCATATGGACAGATAGTCGTCAATGGTAAGGGCGTTGCAATTGTAGTGCACTTCACTGGTGAATGTCATTGTAGAGTTTTTATTTTGCTTTTTTTCAACTGTTATTTTGAAGTATATAGTCCGGAAAGAAAAGCCCTAGACGTTTTTAAAAAGAAAAAAAATGTTATTGTTATTTTTTTAAGATCTAAAACGTCCAGATATTGTGGTAAGATCCTTTGGGCACATAAGTCTTAAAAATTGCTAATTGTTATCTGAGGTTTGTTAAGCTGTTACTTTGTTCGATGGACAACAAAGGACTCAATTACTATCTAGCTCCTTATTCTCCTTGCGTTATTTCACAAAGGCAACATGGAGAGCTTTGTGTTTAAGTTGTCAATGCTGGTCTGCAAAATTTATCAAAGTGTTTTTGTAGATCAAGATGCTGAACCCACAGTGACTTGAGGCTAGGGTGAAAAATGACTCCGGTTGCTCCAATCCGATTCTGTATCTGCATTTTTCTAGATATAGGTCGAGACTTTTCTATCTGTCTTGATACCGGGATTCGTATCTGTATTCGAATAGGCTATGCAAAATACAGATACGAGTTGAAGAATAATATCTGAATCAATATACGTATATCATTTAGTTAAAATTATTGTAAAAATTGTGATATAATATACTTTTTTATGCTCATACGGATTTCTAATCTAGTTTTCACGTATATTTACTAATTGTCTATAGATTTCAATAATTATGTCACTAGTTCTTATATATTCAAAAAAATAAATACAGATATATCTGATATCTAATTAATATATTATGAGCTATTATATGGAAGGAGCTATTTATTGGACTCTCTTATGCTCTGATTTTGCCTTAATTTTTCTAATGCTTCACACCTTTACTCAAGAAGTTGCCTTAGGGGCCTTTGTCATCAACATTTAAGCTCAAATTGAGGAAAATGGTTATGTAGGTTACTTTCTTTATCTGTAGTATACCGTAACAGATATCTTGGTCCTTACAATTTCCTTCGAATGTCTACTTGAAGGTTTCTAAAAGATACAAACAGTACTATCAGCAGGTGGAAGCTGTTCTCACGTCTTTTGAATCAGTAGCTGGTTTAAGTACTGCAGCCCCCTTCGCCTCCGTGGCCCTCAAGGCCATGTCAAAGCACTTCAGGTGCCTCAGGAACATGATATCTAATCAACTTCGGCAGACAAGTAAAACCCTTGGGAAGGAGGACCTATGCAGAGAAGAGATTCAGTCCTTTGGGCTGGTAAATGGTAATGTTTGTCTCCAAAGATCTGGACACAACTCAGGAACATTTCTGCAACCACATATTTGGCGGCCTCAACGAGGACTTCCTGAGCGGGCAGTGGCTGTGCTACGTGCGTGGTTATTTGAACACTTTCTTCATCCGTAAGTCTTGGACTTATGAAAAGTACTGGTTATTTATTCCTATTTAGTTATTTTCCTGAAGTTTGGGCTTGATTTGTGTCTAGACATGCATAAAACACGCATATTGTAATTTATGAATCAAAACTTGTACATTTTCATTAGAGGTATTAATTCATTCATTAAGATCTGAGCTATTTGTTACTTAATCCCAGACATCCCATATAGATAAGACATTATATCTGATCTACTTGATAGTCACTCCCCTATATGTTTATGTAGACAAGACACTATTTGATTTCTAATAAAATAGTAAAATTTATGTTCTTCAACAGACCTTGGTTTTCCGGGACCTCTTCAACAGAGATCATGTTTCTTAATTAGAGAAAAACAGGTAAATTCTTCAGTAGTTAGGCTGACCTTGTAAGTCATACATCTCTTTTCTATACCCAAATGGAGAAGCTTGCCCCATCATCTGAATCACTAGTAATAGGATATATCATCAGCTGATAATTAGGATTTAATGCTTGAAAGTTGTATAATTGCTTTTTGTTCCAAGATAATTATGTTGATGGGCTCCTTTTTATCTTCTTTTTTTCCCTCCAGATATCCAACTGACACTGACAAGCAAATGCTGGCTAGACAAACAGGTCTGACAAGAAACCAGGTAAATTGAACTACTTCGTTGTTTTGGCTAATAAATATTAATTTGTTTGATAGTGATGGTTCGTCTTGTTGCAGTCTTTTTAATCTTGTTTGAGATTACAGGTTAAACTATTGATCTTATTATACTTGTGTTCCTGGATTTATTAATATTTTAGTTTTAATCATATTGCAACTTAAGCACAACTGCATAGAAGTAGAGTGGAGAATTTAAGCATTTTGAGAAAGTAGAGAAAAATAATCAAGGTTAAATGCATATCTGGATATTGATGTTCTTCTCTTTTGCCTTTTCTTCTCAGATTAATCTTGTAGCTGGTTATAATGCAACTTTTATTTTTGGTCTATGTTGGTCGTGGCAATACTTTGGTCATATCAATTGATCTTGTGCAGGTTTCAAATTGGTTTATCAATGCGAGGGTAAGACTTTGGAAGCCAATGGTTGAAGAAATACACTCTCTTGAGATGCAACAGTTGCATGAAGTTTCACCGAATGATAAAAACCATAAGACTGGCAAGCTAGCTCAGCCAGCATCATCTTCTACCTCTACTCCTCACTCACAACCATTCCAAGCCCCTAGTAACCAGAAGATTATCGACATTGCAAGGAACTGCTTTCAGAGTGACCTATCTCTGTCTCAGATGCCCAACCACATCCAGGAGCCCTATAATTTTTCTTATGGTGATTTGCACAGCCATCAGCATGTTGGAGTAGATGTTGCTGCTGGAGGAAATTCTGGAGTTTCTCTTACACTTGGCCTTCACCAGAATAATAGGGTTTGTTTGGCAGAGCCATTCTCTTTGAATGTTGTTCGCTGTTGTGGCCTTACTGAGTGCAATGGTAGCTTGTGCAATGGGTACATTTGAAGCGCAGCAACATGAACCCCAGTTAGGGAAGAACATATGCAGATATTTCCTTCATAATTTATTTTGGATGAAGTATTTGTGAGTAGTCATGATGGTCCTCGACGGAGGAAAGGAAAAGAAAATAGAGATGCGAGGTAATACGAAGGTGTATTTAGGCATCAGTTTATAGTCTAGAATCCTGTTTTCTGATGGACCGGTAGGAAATGAATGCATGCCGTTCTTACATTTTGATTTGGGTCTTTCAGCACCATATTTAGGTCTACCCTTTCTGCTGATAACTTAATTATCATTTGCATGAAAAGCTGAATCTGTAGAAGTTGTTTGTTATAAATTATCGATGTCAAACATAATTTTTCTGAGGGAAAATGGTTCATATGATGGTTTGAGACCTGAACCTGCTGAGTTCCCAATATTTTTGAAATATAACACCTGTGCTGTTCCTCTTATCCCTATGGATAGAAATGCAAGTCATAGTTTGCCTTCTCTGTGATGTACAATGTATATATGTTGGTGTTAAACACGTCCGATATGATGTTAAGCAAGCTATACTTTAGACAAGGTTCTTCCTGATTCCTTATTAATTCCTCGTACTTGAATTCATGTCAAATGGTTTGTGGATGTTGGATCCTGTGACGTGTTATTGTTAATAGAATAATAATAATCATTACTTGTTGCTCTTATTTTAATTTGATTTATTTGTGCATGGGGCTCCATGCACACTACTGGTACACTTGCTCAGCTCGAAACTATCAAAATTACGTGCTGTATGTATTATATTTGCTTTTGTCCGGAGAGGAAAAGATATATAATAATAATAACTGGTATTGCTAGTCTCTACTGACATCTATGAAAGAAAAGCAGTGGTTTGGTGCAGGGCAACCTATTGTTTTTCTCTTTGGTGAAAATAATTGCTGCTTCTTTTATTGGGAATGCCAATCGACGCCGCTCCTCCTTTTTAAAATTTTAAATTTTAAAATTTAAATTTCTTTCAATTTGTTGTCCGCCCATTTCAATCTCAATATAGCAAGGAAGTAGGAAGTAACTATGCATTGATTTTTGGATCTTGACCTCAGAAATTGTTTAGCTTGGGCTCGGCCTGTTTAAGCACCGACTCTTCCCCCCAAGCGACCTCATCAGCTGATACATTTACAACAGGAAACCATCTTAATGGACCTTTGTTTGGATGCCGCGTATCACGGAATATCCCGAGTAGAATAAGGAATCGAATCGCCTCTTAAATGGATATGCCATTATGCCCTCATGGGCGTTCTTCTTCTGTTGGGCTAGGGTTTGCTCTGTTGGGACCTCGTCTCCGGTGCTCCTCCAAATATAAACACGTGCCAACCCATCGGACGGTCCAGTCTTCTTCAAAGATGCTCACTTTTCTCATGAGCTGGTAGCCTTACATAGAGGTTCATGATAGTTATCCCGATCCTCGTACATTCCGGAACGCAAGCAAAATCGATTTATTAGTAAAAGAAAAAAAAAAAGAAAGGAAAGTTTCCAAGAAAGGCGAAGGAGAAGGAGAAGGTCTTCCTTCCACTTCCCTCCCTCTCTGATTCCAAACTCTCGAAGCCAAACCATCGCGAATTCTTCTCCGTTCCATCGTCGAGGAGCGATACCTACTCGATCCTAGGGTTTTGTGGCCGCCGGAGATGCAGACGGAGGCTAGGGTGGGGATGGTGGTGGACGGCGGAGTGCAGAGATCCCTCTCCTCTGGCCACGTTGCCGCCGTCGACGGTGGTGCTCGGAGGTACTCCTCTCACCACCACCAACAGGAGCAGAAGCAGCAGTTGCATCACCAGCCGCAGGTCGGGACGGTGGCGCATCTCCTCGCCGGAGGTATCGCCGGCGCGGTGAGCAAGACCTGCACCGCTCCCCTTGCTCGCCTCACCATCCTCTTCCAGGTCGATCTCCCTTAGGAACAAGAGCGATATTCTTATCTTTTGTGGATTCTATATAACTGTTTTATTCTTCTCTGGGTTTATTAACATTTATTTCTGAATTTATGGAGAGCTGGGGTGCCACAAGATTAATGATCTAGTGAAAGAATTTTGTTACCCAATTGAATCTTGCTTGTGTAGGTACAAGGCATGCACTCTGATGCTGCAACTCTGAGTAAACCTAGCATGTGGCGTGAGGCTTCGCGAATTGTCCATGAAGAAGGATTTAGAGCATTTTGGAAAGGAAACCTAGTGACAATTGCCCATCGACTTCCTTATTCTTCCATTAGCTTTTATGCTTATGAACGCTACAAGAATGTGAGCTATGGTTTGTTGGACAACTATTTTATAATGTTTTTCCATTTATAAATTTCCTCCCATATTAAATTTTGTTTTATATTTGTTCTTGCAGTTTTTACAGTTGGTTCCTGGTCTAGATAGGCATAAAGATTATGTCAGTGCAGATGTATGCGTCCGATTGCTTGGTGGTGGTTTGGCAGGAATAACAGCTGCATCTATCACTTACCCATTGGATTTAGTCAGGACTCGTCTGGCAGCTCAGGTGATCTTGCTGTGCGTTATGTTTCATATGATTCATTTGTAGTTGTGGATTTGATTAGTGATACTGGTGATGATGAAAGCGTAGTTGCACTTTTTGTTTTTGTTTTTGGTATTATTTACTTCTTTATGTTTTTCAAGAAATTCTCACACTTATGTGATGCTCAAGGTTTGTTCACAAGTAATGAAAATTGCTCAACCTTAGGACTTACAAGCAAGGTTATACAAATTGGGGGCATGTGCATCACATTAGAGATTCTTGTGTTCTGCCCACTTATTTTATACATTATACTTGTGTTATGGATACTTAAATCAGGCTATGTTTATTTTCATAACATTCGATAGAGGACTGTCTTTCATGGATTTTTTTTCTTGGTAATTATATGCCTGAAAATAAAACTTACTTCTGTCAACCATTCTATGATACATTGTGCTTTTTGTGCAAATTGATTTTACAGCATTCCATCTTTAGTTCTGCTGTTCAAAAATATAATGTGTCAATGGAGCCTTTATGTTTCAGCTCAACTTTACTTTTCCCACTTTGTAATTATTTTAAGAGTTTCAGGTTCTTAAATAATTTGTTAACTTCTTTAATCTAAATTTTTGCAGACAAGTACTATCTATTACAGAGGTATATCACATGCTCTTTATGCCATCTGCAGAGATGAGGGTGTTAGAGGTCTTTATAAAGGTCTTGGAGCCACATTGTTGGTATGATCATATATTTTCTTTTTCAAGTTCCAGTTGTTATTTATGTTTTAAATCTCTGGTTCCTTGTTGACTGTTGTGACTTGCAGGGTGTTGGACCTAGTATAGCAATTAGCTTTTCTGTTTATGAAACCTTGAGATCGTACTGGCAAATAAGAAGGTGATTTTTTAGTTTAACAAATTGTGAACTTGGTACTTTATACATATTTATTTCTTCTGATTGTGTTGTCAATTTTAAAATGTGCATTTGTACGTTGTGAACCTCAGGCCACATGATTCTCCTATCTTTGTTAGCTTGGCTTCTGGAAGTCTATCCGGCATTGCGTCATCAACTGGTATGTGATTTATCATTTAATAATTGCCTATTTAGCTAGTTACGATTGACGCTTTATCAGTAAAATGGATTGCTTGAGATTTTGATATACTTACTATGTGGATATTGAGACTACCATATATCTGTTTGATAGTTTATGCTAATACTTCAGTACTGTTCTCCATTTCTTATGTCACATGATCATTTTGGTAAGCCTACTTAATAAGCTGAACATCTGGTGATCTCTCTTATGAGAGCTGGCAAGAAGTCTAAATTTTTTTCTATATTAATAGGCAGCATTTTCCATTGCAAGTACTCATGTTTCTAAGTATTCTGCATGTAATTGCTTTTTTGCTAAAATTTGGAGCACATTTGGTGCTGACTGATCCACTATGCTATGCAGTTACATTTCCATTAGACCTTGTGAGGCGTAGAATGCAGTTGGAAGGGGCTGCTGGAAGGGCTCGTGTCTACAAGTCTGGACTTGTTGGAACATTTGGGCACATTGTCCGCACCGAAGGCTTTAGAGGCATGTACAGAGGTATCTTGCCTGAGTACTACAAAGTTGTACCTAGCGTCGGCATCATTTTCATGACATATGAGATATTGAAGTCCTGTCTGTCAGGCGAGCCTGCCAATAGCTAGCTTGCACTTAGACCTTCCTTTTCTACAGCTTAATATTGATCTTTCATGGTTACTAGTCATACCTGAAGCTTAGTTCTTTTAGAGATTAGGATGGTAGATGACTCAGATGGTGGTAAGTTTTGCAGTTGCTGCCACGAAAAATGTTTCATTATCTGTATAGATATATTATTGGTTCTCAACTATATGACAAGAGGTCTAGCATGCGTACATCTTGCAACTTTGCTGTTTACCATGATGTATTTTGCTATTTGATTGGCCTAGAAGAAAAGAATGATTAAGTTCTCATTTTCAGGCATCATTGATTTGCTGACAGGGAACTGATTACCATATTATAGCTTTTTATTCCTTGTAGATGGATTGTGAACTTTAGCATAACTATGTGTCAGAAATTCTTGACCTAGTGTGGCAGGAAAGGCGCTGGAACTTTCTTGGAATTTAAACTGACCTTAGTTCTTGACTATATAACTCAGACTATTAGCAAGCTTTGGATTTTGGAGTCTTCTCTTGAGAAAAATATTGTTACCTCTTCTGCTGATTATGTTGAATTATCGGGATAGCAGGAATCCCAGGTTCGTACTATCTAGAAGCTATCCTCCTGTAATATGTTTTTGTCTTGGTGGTGATATGTTCTTTTGAGAAAGATGTTGGATGGTGATATGTTGTTTCAGTTTGCAGACTAATTTTATTTTTAGCTGTATTATTCCAACTCCTGGATGAATACATGTTTTTGACTAATTGACCTCTGCTGTGTGATATGGATTTATTTGCCTGTTTATTACTTGATTGCATGAGTTTGTAGCTTGCCCTCAGGAGCAACAGGTCAGTTGATCAATAGATCATATTTATCCAGCTGAACATGTTTTTGTTATGCAACTGCTGCGGCTTCGTTTTGCTTTTCTGTTCCTGGCTGACAAACAATGGGCAGACACAGAATGCACTTGGAGGTGTATATATTTTGTTACCAGAGAGAAATACTTATAGTCACTCTTGTATGAGAAACGTTACAGATTTATGTCGTCATATCTTTTCCCCAAAGAGAGGATAATAAAAATTAAAAAAAGTATAATCTTATCAGCATCTGGCAGGTAGAAGCAGCATGCCATCAGTTGGTTACCAACAGTATATAAAGAAAAGGATTTAACGACAAAGCTTATTTCGAGTCATTGAACATGCACTAAATAGACAGGAAATGCCCGCATAAAAAATCGAAGGGCCGCTGATCCAATCTTGCACTTGAGTTACTGCTATAACTTCAGCTTGCAGTACAATGTCATCACATTGGAAAGTTTCCTGTCAGACGAATATGATCCAACGTACGGCGTAGCCCGTACTTATTAACAGCTGCATTAGCAGCTCTGAAACCTTCGCCATACACTGAGGAAGTGTCGTGAACAATTTGATGCATGAAAAACTCGCCAAGTTTCTTTTCAATATCAGATTTTCCAGCTTTCTTGGACGGTGGCAATGAAGTGGATGAGGACGGAAGGGAAGTGGACGAAGACGGCATGCTTCTCGGCATAACCTCAGATTCAAGCCACATGTGAGAGAGAACCTGACAGATTCCTTCCTCCACTTCGGGACTTAGATGGCGATACCCTTAATTGGTAAAATTGCAACATCCTTAGTAACACATAATTCTGGTATTATCTACATATATTTGAGCTACGTCTAAGAATATGAGCTCGAAAGATTGCAGCGAAATGTTCTCTCCCTATGAATGTAATAAGGTGAATGGCACAGTCAGTGATTCATACTTCCATAGTAAGGAAGTCTTGCACATTTAAGTGCTTCATGAATAGCACATGAATATTATACTTATACAGATCGGCAGATATATAAAAACTGAGATGCTTCTCTCATGCTCAGCTCAGTTCAATTCAAGCCAAGCCTAAGCTGAGCTTAACCCGCTCATATTATTTTGATAGCTACATATGGCGGTGGTCTCACATTTGGATCAGTAAGGAGCTTGATTACTAATATGCAAAATCCTACTAGTTGCAACCAAATAGAGCTTCAGAAGAGAGTTGTGGTAGACCAGGCGACACATATTCAGTAAATTTAATGTGCTTATTATAATTAACAATTCACTGGTAATTAATGGAAATATAATAGAAAGTGAGTGAAACTCTGATCTCTTGCAGCTTAGCCTAATAATAAAATAAACTCCTAATAATAAAATCAATATGAATAAACAAAGTACCTTTAAGGCGTAACCATCCGTGCATCAATTCATGAGCGAGAATTGAGCCTGTTAACAGCCTGCACACAAGAGGATGCCAGATCACCGCATATTTGTATATTTGTTCTTTCTATCTATCAATGCAAATAGATGATCTGAAGGCAACAGCGTTCAGGATAAGAGTAATACGGTTTTTTTTTTTAAGGTTGCTATTCATGAACTGTCGAGATGATGTAGATATATGAGAATTTTAAAATTTTATTTTGCACACTTGATACTCAGAAAAGACAAAGGCCAAATGAAGCTCAAAGAGCTTCTTAAACCTTCGTATTAATCTTTCTTTCAAAGCAAAAGCATGCTTTTACACGGCATTTATGCAAGAACCATATAAGGCATGTTAAAGTTTAATCAGATATATAATAGGTCATTAGATAGTCAACCAATACTAGTGCCAAAAAATCATTCCACAAGAATAGAGCTTGCATGTCATGATCTTAGAATGTGACTATGTCAGAAAGCAATCACAACATGAGAAATGATAACTCATTACGCTTGCAGAATGATAGATCAGGATCTAAGATGGTCTTGAAAGAAAACTACCTGGGAAGACCATACAGAACAAGAATCGCTGTAACTTCACATTTCCGGATCAGTTTTTGTGGGTGAGTTCTCATGTCAAGAATTCTGTTTGCCCCAATTTTCGGCTTCTTATGTATCTATATACATGACACAAGGCAAAACAAGAAAGTGTTAGTATCCTAGTAACAATTGTGGCTTACCAGGCATAGGCCGACTAATTACTTACACTGCTGACAGTTTGCTCCTCTGAAAGACATAGTCCCCTTGTTTCAGCCATGTGGTGATGACCCTAACAAAATTATAATTGAGTTTACAGAAACTCTCAGAACCTATACATGCGGAAATAGCCAATGGTAAACTTACAACATTCTCCCCTTCCATAGCTTCATTAAGTGCTTGTCTTTCAACCAAGAGCATAGGTATCTGTTGATCTAATTTCATATTCATTCCTTCATAATAATCTCTGATCGAGTGATATAGTGGTTGACAGTCACCAGTATCCATGACTGCAGAATCTAGACATTCTAGGCATAAACTGCGACCATCTCCCAAAGATATATACTTTGAACTCCTTGACTTCAATTGAAATAATAAAAGAAGAAGAATCAATGAGATTTATTTCAGATGAAGGATCTCATGTATCTTTTATCAATTAAGAACTAAATTCACTATGAACTTAAGGTAGAGAAATCAAGAAAAAGCAGTGTGATTCTGAAACAGTTAACAGTACATACCTCCATCCGCTCGCAGCTACAACAGCGAGGTGTATCATCATGCTCGTGGGAAGGACAGTACTTCTGGCCCCAAAAAGGATGGGCTCTATACTCAATTAAGCCACCCCTATTTGTTGGAATCTGTGGAAATTTGGTTCTTCATGTCCATGATGATTTTCATTCATATATAATAGCTTCTTTCTTACTTATATCTAATTGACGTATTAAAATCCAGATAACCAATAAATGACAAAACGTTTTTTGATTGACAAAATAATGGAACCCTCATTCTTATAATAGCTGAACACGCAGCCACAAAAAGATGGTGGTTCATATGTGAACTTCTCTATCGCTTTGAATTTGAAAAAGTTGAATTAACAGAGTTACTGTATATAGCAATTGCCAACAGAAAATATGCCAAAATAAGAAAAACGATGTTCTTACATATTGATGGCAGACATCACATTTTGGATGATGGATCTCCTTATAACATGATTTATGGTATGGAGCAGCCTCTAACAGAGTAAACTGAAACAAATACCACATACTACAGTTTAAATTCTCCATAAGGGATAAAAAGGGAAAACAAAAGGAAACTTTGCAAAGCATAATTTTTCAAAAATATAAATAATAAAGAAAGCGGAGTCCCTTTAAGATATCATCAGTATACCTCAGTCTCACGGATTGGTAGACCACAAGCAAAACAGCGAAAGCATTGAGGGTGCCAAAAGGTTCCCATGCAGCTTAAGTAATGGCCATAGCCTATTTCACGTTTGCAACCGCCACACACTCTGTTGGGGACAAGTTATCAGTACGGTTTTAAATGCTCAGTAGCAAGATATTGATCGTTGCATCAACTGGTAATTATTGAAAGCAACAAACCTATATCCTCTTGGTAAAATCTGCACAGGAGGAGCATCAGGATTATAGGGAGGCACACCCAAACTATCTTGAATAGCTCTTGCTAGATCTTCATCATAACTTCCCTTCCCATTATGTTCTGCAAGGATCGGAAGCAAATGACCAAATGCTTTGTCGTGGGCAAGGAAGTTTAGAAATCAATGCAACTCTTGAGTAGCAAGTAGATTAGCTAGTATGGAGCAAATAGAAAACCAAATTTTGATATATGAAGAGCTCTGAACATACTTTTTGAGTTTTTACTATCCTCTGCGAGCGAAAGTGCAATTGCACGATCTAAGTCTTCATTCTCAGCTTTGGATTGGTCATCCTGATGACAGCTTGCCGCAAAATAATGTCATGCATCAGTACAAGAAAACATAATTAGCGGGCAAAAAGGCATATAAGAAACTCTCCTTTAGCATTCCTTCAAATAATAACAATTCAATTCGTTGCTATAAAATCTGTCTCTCGTAAACCTCAACCGGCGATTCCTAGCACGGAACAATCTGACATGCAATTTCCATTCCCCAGGTAGAAATTGAATGAAAATTACCAGTGATCTGATTGGTTTATGCCGAAACATGTTATCTTCCCCCATCAATCGTGGATGCCCATTTGACTCTCCATGACGCCTCCCCTTAAAAAACTTGCAAAGCCACTTCATGAAGCAAGATCTTCTATCATTACATGATGGAGTTTTGTTCCCTGGGTGCAAAATTGAGAACCACATCATAAGCAAGAGGGAGACATCAAAATAGGAAATGTGCTGTTAAAGATGATCAAAGAGACGAGAGCAGGTATTCAAGCCGACCGGAGTCCCTTTGTTCACTTAATTATAAATCCAAAATAATCGTAATGCTCCCTCCGAAGCTAACTATTAAATATCAACTCTCCTTTAATTAACTATGACCAGACAACTTTATCTAAATTTTTTTGCCGTGCGGCTCCAAATATAATCAGATCATATACCCAATTTTCATCTATAAATAGAAAACAATTAATTAGGAACCAGAAACCATCGGAAATCTTTCCATAATAAGCAATTCCAGGTCAAATTCTCTTACTTGGTAAGCAAAGTGGCATAGAGGGTCTCGGTTACCGTGATTGCAAGGGCGAGAGAGGCGCGATGCAAAGCCATCGGTGTTGGAAGAATCCATCGGAGGAGCGGAGAGGTGCGATGCAAAGCCGCCAAGAAAAGGCACTTTCGATTGCTGCGGGGAAGAGGAGAGAGAGGTGGGGATAGAAAGGAAAGGATTGGAGGCGGTGAGGGGAGAAGAGTTGCCCAACCACAAGGCATCTTAGAAAAGCTAAGAGAGAATTTTATATAGATCGAAAGGAGAAGGGAGAAAGCTGGAGAGATGGAGAATATGTGATGGAAGGAAGGGAAAGCAAGAGATTCTTCTCTCCAAAGGAAGAGAGAGACGGAGAGAGAGAGAGAGAGAGCTGGACGAAGAGAGAGAGATGCGGGAAGAACACGCTTGGTGGGAATTTTGAATAAAGGCGACGAGGTGGGTGGTACTGGGGCGGCAAGGCAAGCAGCTAATTTTGGATATATTCTTCTTCTTTTTTTCGCCTTTTTTTTAATCATTTAAATCATCAACAAGTACCTTATTTATTTATTTTTAATCTTGAAGAACCTTTAGCCTTTAACCTCAGCAGCCAATGTTGTGTGAAGAATCTTCACATATTTGTAAATATCCGTGTCAGTAAATCGAATGGGATTTGATACCACAAGTTTTTATCAACTCTCTTTGGTCCAATAAACGTAAATAAACCACTCAGAATCAGAAATGCAAGTCTTTATCGCCAGAACAATATGGCATAGCTTATTAAGCTAATATGTACGACTGCTTCTCAATGCACATGGCATCAGTCAGGGAGTCAGCTTCAATCTTACATAAGCAATACTAGTTGTAAAGCAGCAGGTTGTCGTCGATCTTAGTACCAAATTGGAATGAGGTAGAGATCATTACAATTTACAATGTACATAAGGTTGCTGAGTTGGGGTTCTAATCAAAAAGCTAGCCAACACGATGAGATGACTCTTGTTTATCGGACGAAAGCCTCCTCCCAAACTAGGGAGGGATCACGGGTTTTTGTCTTGGGCCTTTTTCTGGATCTCTCCATCATCATCATTAGCCAGTCCGCAGCAAGAAGACGCTGAGTTCTTGAGCTGGGCTCTCGCTACCAGGATCGATGAGATGATACGAGACCGAGTCTCTGGACCCCACCACCCTCTCGTAGCAGGCTCTCATGTATATCACCTCCTCCTGATCCCCTCCTCCAGGAAACGACAAAACGCCCGCCCCGGCCGTCATCGTCCTCACCATCTCCAAGATCCGACGGTCCCTATCCGTCGGCCTCCTCCTGACGGCGTACCCGAGCTTCCTGCCGTTGAGGTAGGCCCTCCATACGTGGCGGTGGCACTCGAGGGCGATGCGGAGGAGGCCGGCGCGCATCTCGAGGGCGAGGAGAGGGGTGGGGATGGGGAGGTCGAAGAGGAACGGGGGAGGAGTGGAGGGGTCGCGCTGGACGCAGAGGGAGACGCGGTGGCCGCGGCGGCGGTGGCCGAAGAGGGTGCCGACGATGACGGAGTTATGGTGGTGAGAATGGTGGCGGTGCGAGTGATGATGGTCGTGGGTGACATCGGAGGCCGCGGGGTCGAGGAGACTCTCCTCTTCTTGGGGTTCTTCTCTTCCTTTTTTTCCTTCTTGCTTTTGTTGTCCTTGAGAGTGTTCTTGATGGTGGTGGTGGTAGTGGAAGAGCTCGGAGAAGGAGAAACTGAGGCGGCTCTTGGTGGTTGCCGTAGCTGTTGTTGTGGTGGGCCCGGAGGAGGAGGTGGAGAAGCAGCAGAAGAGGCTGCGGCGGAGATTGTCGATCGTCTTCTTCATGATCGGTTTCTAGAGAGAGAAAGAGAGAAATGGGTTTGGGATCGTACTGCGGTGACTTGGGAATTAACGAGAAGAGGAGAAGGCTAACGGTGCGTGGGACCTCAACGGAGAGAGTTCGTTACGTCCTGCGTTCCGGCGGGAAAAGGGATATACGTACAGACACTTGGATGACGTGCCATCATCTAAGCCGTGAGTGAGAGGTAGGGAGAAAGAAGATGCTGGCTGCAACGCCACCAAATCAGTAGAAAGTTGGTAACAATTCGGTGCGTCGGAATTCGTGCGGGCTTTAATTCATGCAACCATTACAATAAGACAGTCCATGAGATGAGATAGATTGATGCAGTGCTGAAAGAGTAAGTTACCTCTCTACACATAGTTATCATCGATTTCGCTGTCAGACCAAATCGACAGCCGAAAGAAGGATTTACAATCAATTTCCACATGTTTGATATAATTCACGAGTTGCGTAGTTTTTCTTCTTTTGTTTTTCTAATAACCGGAAGAAAATAATAGATCACACAAACATCAGATACTACTACTACATTTCTCGGTAAATGCTTCACCAGAGAATAAAAGTGTTTATCTACAACTAGGGTCCTATAGTATCAAATTCTGCAAGAGCTAGCCAAGACATACGAGAAGAGCTGCCACTCTACTCACCTTACCATGAGCATCGGACGGGGCAAGCCGTTAAGCCAACAAATAACTGTACAAATAAATGAATGTTACACAAATACCAACACATTGCTCCCAAGCAGCTATGTTGGTTTTGAAGGCTATACTAATCGTGGGACTTGAGGGACATTCTCTGCTTCTCCGGATGCAACTGTCGTTGCCTAGTCTTAAGGACATCAATATATTGGCGAATGCGATAACGATCCGAATTTGTGAGGGAGAAAGGGGGGTTGAGGTCAAGAGTGGGGGCTTCCACCAGGAGGAAATACAGCAAGCATATTGCTTTCGAATACCGGATTGCGGCTCTCTCTGCATTTCCCATCATCTCATCAACCTGTAGTGATAGCAAAACATAAACGTGCTTGATTAGAAAGCTCAGTTCTCAACATATCAATTAAAGAAAGCAGTAACTATTCATGCCCATTCTTTTAATTGATCAAATGATTCTGGACCCAAGACGTTACAAATCTCTAACGGTTCTAGAAAGATAACAAGCCTTCGCAGCTGCCAATAACAATTTGAAGTTTTTCCTATTTTGTAGACCAAGGTATCGGACTAATCAATAGCAATGGATTCAAATTAAGGAGATTCATCAAGAATTACTCACGGCGCCATGCCTTCCTGATGTGAGAGCACATTGAAATATTATCTCAATTGCATCTGGCATTTCTGTAGCATCTGCATGTTAATTTTTA
Organism: Typha angustifolia; assembly: GCF_048772165.1. Lineage (NCBI taxonomy): Eukaryota > Viridiplantae > Streptophyta > Magnoliopsida > Poales > Typhaceae > Typha > Typha angustifolia. Next base: position 17,627,435 of record NC_133246.1, on the reverse strand, counting down.
ATTCAGTCAATTGTTGCCAACTATGATTAAACTCAAATTAGTAACCCAGAGATACTCTACAGCTTGCTATTAGGAAAAAAAAAAAAGAACATACCAGCTATCTGACCGATATCAGTTGCAAGCTCTTCAGCATGGTCAACTTCAAGAAGAAAATCTGTTTCGATCTGTGTGCATACACTATCAGGCAATTGAGAATTTGTGGAGGAATGGGAAGCATCCCCACTGGCTTCCCTTTTTTTCACCTCCTGCGACGGGCTTCCTCCAATAGCTGAGGCTGCCTGAGCATGGCAAATGTGCATTGCTTGCTTCCAGATAGCAAGTATTACTAGCTGCACGGAGAATGCTTCCAATTTTGTACCATTTGCAATCTTGCCACAAAAAGAAACCATGTCAACTCATAATCTTCCTTATTCAAGAAATATATCCAAGGTCAAAGAATTGAAAAAGAAAGGGAGAACCGCAGATTGAGTTGAACGCTCAACTTAGGCTATAAAAAGAGGAAAACTTAAAAATAATCTATGAATAAAGACAGTGTACTAATGATCAGCTGACTAAACAAGCAAATCAGTAAAGTGAACAGAATGCAACTATCATGGATGAAATGGCAAAACCACAGAATGTAAATGCACAAATGGTGGAATGAGCATGTCACTAGGAAGACATGATTTAATTGCCTCATACTCCTCAGCATAAAACATTAACTCCAGGCATCTGCTGATTATCAGACTGAAAATTATGTCATTTCAAAAGTTCTAATATAAAAGATGAGAAGCAAAAGTGACCTATCCATCACAAGTCTTACCTCTTCTTTCACTAACTCGGTTATGACAGATGCATACTGTTGCAATGATCTTATCCTTGTCATGAAATGTGCAGATGGTTGATCCAAATGATCTCCCATATCTGTGGATCCTTGTGAAGTACCAGATGCTGGAGAACTGTGACTTCCCAGGCTTCCGATGGAACGGGGTCTGCTGATTGGTGCACCAGTAATTTCCATTGGTGTACTTACTGCACTGAATCTTGGAGATCGAATTGGTGAACCTTCTGATTTGCATGGAGAATTGCGTGTCCTGAATGCACTTACTGGAGAAGTTGATATCTCTGGGGTTGGCCCAGACACAATTACATAATCCTGATCTACAAACTCTAATGAATCAGAGACCACAGAATCTACAGTTTGGGTAAAAAGAAGAAAATTAGCACCAGTCATACACAATTTGGGAAGAGAGATGATAAATATAGTGCTTGGCACCTTTCCGAGAGATACTATCAGCAGCTTGTTCCAATGAAATGCTGGCCTCTTTGGGTTTTCCACCAAAAGAATCATGTTTATACCCAGCACCTTCCTTTTTATTATTTGAACTGTATCTGGAAGTAAGACCTACATTTTTGGATGGACTAAAATCAGGAGTTTTATCTGATCTCGTACTAAGAGAAAACCCATAAGAGATCCTCATTGATCTCCTGTTCATAGGTTGATCTTGCGCACTGGACTCATCATCTAATGGGAAAGGCATGCAATCTTCCTGAGAACTTTCTCCTGAAGGCCTTGCTAGACTGCTCTCAATCAATGGAAAGCCATCTCTTGTGTCAGACAATGTTCGGCTGCTCATACAAGGCATAAGATTATATATTTGATACTCAAAAAGGTGATAGTGGAAGCATATTAACAGTCAAGTGGTTTCTTACCTAAATGTTCCATCCAAAATGGGTTCTGACAAAAATTGGTGGTTTAGAAACTCTTCAATTGTAATGCGTTCCACTGGAAGTATTTGATGTGTTAGAATCACAATAGAGGTGAAGCACTTTAGCAACAAATTGAGAATCGCCGGTTCAAGTAAGAACCTAATATGAATTTAAACTAACTGAGAAGTTAAATATTCTTCTTGTAAACAGAGAAATCCATGCCTGGTTTGCGCCTTAGTAACTTTCTGCACAAATCAATGCAATCATGGCTTAGATTGTTATCGACCGGAAATGCTAGCTCATTTGACTTCACTATGTTCTGCAGCAACTGTCAAAAAGAAGAGCTTTATATTGTTGACAATATTCTATTCTTTAATATCACACAAATGATGAAGTGAGACAAACCTGCATCTGATTATTTCCATCAAATGGGGTTTTCCCTGTCACTAATTGAAACAAAATAACACCAGCGCTCCAGAGATCTGCCTGTTCTGCCAGGTAAGTGGATTTAAGACCAAGTTAAGAGAATGAACATCATAAATCTTATGTGCTGACAGACAGGGGTGTCACCTTTGTATCATACTTCTGATTTTGCATGACTTCTGGAGCCATGTAAAGAGGGGAACCACACATTGTTTCAGCCAGATCACGAGGTTGCAAAGATCTGCTTGAGAAATTTGATAAAAACAAAGACACATCATTCAAGCAGTAACAAAGCGATTTTGAAATGCCAAGTCAGTGAAAATTATATAACCGATCTCAAGGCTTCAAATATTAAAACATAATATGAGATGAAAATTTTAACATGGACGATGATAATCAGCAAAAATATCCTAGTTTCTTTCAATACATATTGGGTCAGCTTTGGGAAACTCTTGAGACTTGAGAGCTTCAGGGAAAAACTGACCAGGTTTCTGGACCAACTATCAACCCACATCGACTCTCATGGATTGGTATCTATCACAGCCAAGGTTGATCTTAGAAAGATTTAGATGGCTTAATTTTGTGTAAAAAGATATACCTTATTGGTGACAATTTAAAATTGAACAACGCAACTCACAACATTACTATGGTCATGTAAAGACACTATGAATATAACTATATAAGGATATGAGAAGTAAATATAAGAAGTGAAAGAAAAACATGATTGATAGAGAACTAAGTCTGGAAACAAAGAGAAGTTTTGATATTAATTAACTCATATATTTTATGACGTAAGATACTAAGCATGTCAGGAAGTATATCATATTCCCAACAACTATAGCATGGGCAAATTTTGGTCCTTCAGGTGGCAGAAACTAGTACTATTATATCATATACCAGAATGAACAAAATACAAACCTTGCTAAACCAAAGTCAGCTATCTTCAATACAGAGTATTCTTCATGTGCTGTGAGAAGAAGATTCTGTGAAAATAATCAACTTTAGAATATAAATAACTGAACAAGCCTGATAAAAGCAAACGAGCTGGTATAAGATCAAATCAATCTGTCAATAAGAACCTTACAATCAAGCAAAAGACTTATAAAATTGATGCAAGCAAGTATATCTACATTAACAGAAGCTGCATAGAAAGAGGAAAAGATGCTTATTTCCCATTAGAAATAGATATCATAACAGGAAGATAAGTCAAGAACACAAAGATCCTAAAGAAAGTGAAAAATTCTAAAATTGTAACAGATACAGTTTAGCATAATCAGAACTATAAATACAAATATGTGAATGATAAACCCTTCCTGTTTAACCATATAATTGAGGGCGTGTAATATCTTTAGCAACTTCTCTTTATAAGGAAAGGAAAAAGAAAATTAATTTACGGCCCAGAATAAGAAAAGCTGTCAAATTCAAAATGGTCATACTTTCTAGGGACTTGTACAGGGAATCACTTAACTGCATCTAGTACTTCAATCTAATAGACATTCGGTTAAGATTTCATGATTTGATCTGCAATATTTACAAGGCTTCATCAAAATTTAAGTACTAACAACTAAAGTCATATTATGGTCCAAAATGCATCCGCATTACATTTTTCTTAACAGGACTACCAAGATCTTTGTTTTTCATTTCTCTCTATCAAATAGGTGATACGAAAATTGATAAGTTTACATTAAGGAGCACCAATACATCAGACATCAATATATAGGTGCCTTAAATTTTAATCAACTCTTTTTAACCCAATGGAGAAGGGTGAGAAAGATACTTTGGGGAGAAGGGGGTTTAATCCAAGGTGACAACATCTGTCATAATGTCACTAACAAACAAGTAACTACTAGATAGGAAGGCTAACAAGAAGATACAACCAAATCCAAGAATGAACCAAAAAATTAACTTCTATTGAATGCTAAATGATAAAGGATGTTATGATGCACGAGGCTCCAACAAATGCATGGCCTGAGGAAAAGCACTGTAATAGCATCTAGATACTAATATGGAAAACCAAGGGTTCAGAAATAAGCATAATCTCAGGAAATGGTCCTATAGCTTGCATTTGAAGGGGATTAACAAGAACACATACTAAAGGGCTGGAATTTAAGTACACATAGAAAGTTAACTACTAGCAATATAGGGAACAAACCTGTGGCTTCAGGTCTCTGTGAACCACATTGTTATCACGAAGTACCTGCAAACCAGATGCTGTAATAGAACAAAACATAAGGAAGAAAGAAAACTAGATGTTTTCTACAAAAACATAATGTGTACATGAAAAGTTGATAACACCTTAAATTTGAATATCTTCTAACTAACTAACAATTAGAAGATCATCATACCTAGTTGTCGGATGAAATGCTTTGCAGTTGCTTCTGGAACTTTTCCATGGCGTTGTATGTACTTAGATAAATCACCACCTCGGCAATACTCCAATATGTGATATATTCTCCCAGGGCCCTATAATAACATGACAAAAGAAACATACAAAAAATAATAAATGATTAATAAACAAGATTTCTGCAATGTATCAGTTGATATATGTCTCTTTCTTTCCGTATTTTGAGAAATCATAGATCATATGCATATAGATGATAACAACAAATAGAATAAAAGAAATGCATCAAATTCCGTTATCAACAAAAGAAATAACCTGTCTTTCCCATTGATCTAAGTCATTTTTGCTCCTATACCTTGTAATGCATTAACCTGAATTGAAGTTTACCTTACACATGAGCTATCTAGTTTCCGCTGAACAGCTCTCAATCATCTAAAACCATTTTATCTCTGTTTACGATGCCCAGACTTGCATTCCACCGGAATATTTTCTTTTTCCTTCTTCCCTATCTATGTCTATTAACAAAATTCTATCTCAATGTAAAATTGTTTTATCACTTTGTCTCGAAATTACATAGAATCCAGACCCACAGAGCATTGTATGTCTAGTAGTCCTCCTACAAAACTTCTTTAGAGGTAAAATCACAAAATTGATGGGAAGATTATTGATCTTAAGCTACATGTGCAATATCCTCTTCAGCGCCTAAGGCCCTAAATATCTAAATCAACTTAACACAGCACATCATTTCTCTTCTCTACATTGAGGTCTAGATATATAAAAGTACAATTGCACATATTCAGTTGTAGACTTTTATATACTCAAATGAGATAAATGATTCTAATTACTAACATTCACTACTTTCTTTGAGCCATAGAATTTTAATCTATTCAAGCATTACATACTTTTTCATATTCTACCAATTGACTCAAATGATCTCCATCATCCTTAACTGGATTCATACAATACTAATCTTCTGAATAAACAATGCCATTTAGCAATTCATAAGCAACCTGAGATGCTACTTTGACTATGTACTATAAGTTCATTCTAAAGTTGGACTTAGTTAAGACATCCGCTGAAATACGCTACATCAACGGAGAAATTCTATGGCCATCTCTATCTTCCTTACATAGTTTGTTGCTTTATGGTATAAGGGGAAGAGAATTACGTAAACAGTCAACAGTTCAAACTAAGACTTATTTGATCTGTTATTTCCTAAAACTAACATCAAAACTGTCCTCTGTATTAAAGGGCAACTTGACCACCCATAAGCATGTTTGAGACATCATCAGCTCCTTACCTTCCACAGATCTAAATATACATTATCTTGTTCATCCCAGTCGAATGTCTCATTTTAGGTTGTTCGCTAGTGGGTATCTCAAACAACTTCTCTTTTGATAGCTAATTGTGCATGATCATCAGCCTTATCCCACAACACACGCATAGCTTCTCCAGTTACCTTGTCTTAAATCAGAAAAGTCGAAATCAAATTAATGCTCGACTCCACTCCTCAATCTCGAGACATAGACAAGCTTTAAAATACCAACACAATCTAACATCCCCAAATCTACAGCACACAAAATAAGATTAACACAAAGACGCGACTTTTGCAAAACAGAAAGATTCTTGGGAAAACCTGGACGAAGTCGTAGAAGTTTATGATATTAGGGTGGCTGATTCGTTTGAGTACGGAGGCCTCGAAGAGGAGGCTTTCTTGGAGCTTCTTGCTGAGCTTATCCATGGGGATCTCCTTCACCGCCACCTCCGTCCCCAGAACTCGGTGACGGCCTAACCACACCACCGAGTACGACCCCGACCCTATCTGCCGGACAATCAAATAATCCCCCACTATTCGACCTCCAACTCCTCCTCCTCCTCTCCTCCCCATCGTCATCGAAGTCGCCATCTTTTGAAACCCTAAAAATTTAGATATAGGTAGGTAGAGAGAGAAAGAGAGAGAGGGAGAGAGCAATGGAAATTTAGAGTAGGATTGAATTGATAAGAGATTGGATGAGAGGGGCGATTTTGGGGAGGGGGAAGGGATCTGAAAGAGAAGAGAAGTCTTATTTTGTTTGCCCGTGCGCGTTGGTTTGCTCTTCCTACTTCGTTGTTTTTTGTGTGTTCTAAAAGAAAAAGAAAAGAAAAGGTTATGATATCGTACAAGAACAGATAGAATTAGTTTTAGTTTTAGTTTTAGTTTTAGTTTTAGTTTGATATATAATCACGACTAGCGATTTTATAGTTGGATCAGGATGAGGTGTGAGAATGCTTCAGTTGAATTAAAAATGGGAGCCGGTTTATTCGGAGATATTCTTCTAAAATAATTGCGTTGTGACTTGTAACAAAATGATAAAACCCAAATAGGAGGCAACCACAAGGATGTGACAGCACGCCACGGAGGTGTATTCTTTTAGCCCATCTTTAGCCCAACTATATAGTCTATAGAGAAGTTTCAATTCCTTCCGTATCTAAGCAAGCCCTCCCTCCCTTCAGGACTCTGAACTCTGGACTCCAACTAACAATTAGAAGATGTGGATCATTTTTAAGCCCGATAACAAATAGATAACAACGCATGTAAGTATATTATGTCCGGCTCTTCTGGGAGTCATCCTCACCTCTGGCCTCTTGGGATGTTCCAACTGCACTTCATGGCATGGACTACAATATCCGATGCTGCAATTAGTTGATGTTATACCACCGAAAGTAAATTTCAACCAGTAACTTGTTTCTAACTATCACACAATTCTCAAGCTCTCATTAAATTCGGTACTTTCTCAATATATGGAATAAGAAGAAGGATAATAATAGTCTGACCCACAGTAAACAAAAAACAACATATGAGCATCGTGTTTTCTGAAGTCTGATCAAAAGTTATTACAAACACAGCCCACACGCACACCACCAAAATTTTGTTTTACAGAAGTATGCTTACAAAAGAGTTTGTAGGAAGCTCAAGAAAGCTAAGCCCCAATGCCATATAAATGGTTATCTTCCTGGGAAAGTCAACCCAAGCTCCTTACACTGTTGTTCATCAGGTTTTAAAGTATTTGGGATTGCACCAAAGGCACAACGTGCAGCCTCTATTCCAGAAACACTATTGTGCAGGATTGCTGATGCTTCCTCCATGCTTTTCCTTAGTTCCTCTGAAGACATATGCATGAAATTATGTGCAGAGGAAGAAAAGGATTTCTCAAAGATAACATCATTGTTCAGTTCAGCAATCCTCACAAATCTGGCTGTTGCTGCTTCCCATGACAGCTCATGTCTCAGTTTCTCCGAGAGAGGCACTGGCTCTTCTGATAGAGCTTTGAGAGTCAATTTGACAAACTCATCACTGCTATTATACATGTGGCAATTAGGGAATTGCCTGAAGAAGTCATTCGAAGGATGGTTTGCACAGATGACAATCTTTCCCATTGCCAAAGCTTCTGCAGTTGTTGTACAAACTACATCTGTTGTGCTGGGGTTTATGAAAACTTTATAGCTGAAAGAATAGCAACCATATCGAAAATAAGAAAGCGGTATAATGAGTTATCTTTTGTGGCAGATAATAAAAGACACTTTGTATCGAATGAAAGGTTCTGGGATTAAACAGCAGCCTATCATATAAAACATATTATCCAGACAAAGTAAACATGCAATTGGGGCAAATATAAGCTGATAAGTCAAAACTTTCATAGGTGAAGCAAATTGATCGATTATAAAGGTTACATACTCGTAAAAGATAGGATCCACATGATCACGGCCAGGGTACACTTGTATATCCTGTTTCAACTTTCTAGCAGATTCTTGAACTTGATCTGAGTCTTCTCCACTTCCATATAGCTCCATTCGAAGACCTGATAGTTCATTTTGATGCTCATTCAAAAGTTGAAGTAGCTCACTGTAACCTTTACTCCAAATCATCTTCCCAATATAGTAGGCACCCTTGGTGAAGGCTACTTCTCCTCTTTCTTTCTGTTCATGCTTGAGCTTGCCAACCTCAAGAAATTTTGGGTTGACACCATGAACATTGCAGATTATAGATCTTGGAAGATCCTGGGTTGCAGCTGATAATCTTACAACCTCCAACATAAAATGTTTTTTAGAGTCAAATTAGGATAAATTTGCACAGAAGTATTAAAAAAAATTAAAACCTCCTGTCTCCACTTAATATGTAGACCTTAATAGATAAAGATTCTAAAGACTGCAGAGCTGGTAAATACATTAGATATTATTATCCATATAGATTGTTTCTACCATCATCTGCTCCCCTGTAAATCCAATCAAATTCAAACTTAATGCATTCTATGAGATGGTCATTAAAGTAATCTCTTTTATTCTGTCCACCAAGGATCCAAAAGATGCTTGTTTTTCATTGTGATAGCTAATCTATGATGAATGAAAGGGGCAATCATTGCCATGTGCTTCATAGATTCTGGCAATGAAATTTTGAAGTGGGCGAAGATCATAAGAAATGTCCAGATCAGTGTATCATCGTACTATTGCCTGCATTCTTTTAATACATAGCAATACAATTTCCTTTCTAAACAAAATGGAAAGTAAAGAAATATCTTCTCCTTGAATGGCAGTTGACAAAATTCAAGTAATTCAAATTGAGTTGCCTTCAGCATTTCCATGATAAATTAGTCCCCATAAAGATCTCTACAAAAGCAGTTCTTAGAGCCAAATCCTGCGTATCTGCAACCTTCTCACTGTCATAAGCAGGGAATATCTACACTTAAATGGAAGGTATAAAATCAGGACGAAAGTCAGTCAGAAGGTCATCTTTGTATTTTGGGGGACAAATGTCATGCTTCATAGTTGAATTCAATTTTATGGGAATGTGTCTGCCAGTCATTGTCCTAGGTGATGTATATAAGTATTGAAAAACAAAAGTACAAGAATACAGCTAGGTGAGTAAAAGTATGAATAAATAATATGAACAAGAAGCAAACTAATTCCTGTATAGAAGCTAACCTTGTGGCAGTATATACTGCTAACCCAGGAGTTCACATATTTCAAGAGAAATGCTTGTATGAGCCCATTTTTCTCTCGTTTTACATATTCCAAGTAGTTGGTGTGAACAACACCTATCACCCTGTGGAACTTAGCTTTCCATCTCCGTCCATGATGGTACCATGTAAGATGCTCAGGCTCCTCAAGAACAGCAATGTCTGCAATCTCGTCAGGAATGGCTTCAGTAATATCTCCAACAGGTAGAATGCTCCTCTTCTCCTTGGAGAACTGGAAGGTAAGACAATAAGGCAACAGTCATTTCTTTTAAAGTCAGAACTAAATGATAATGCAACTTAACTGCTGAAACTACTAAGAATGGCAAGTAAAAGAGAAGAATATTTGAAAGTCAAATGAAACAAAAGCAGCTTATTTCTCGAATAATCCTATAAAACTCTTTTAATAATTCATGAAAGACTAATTTATGACAAGCATATGCACAACCAACAAATCTCATATGATGAACCCTGATTGACACAAGAAGCATCACTAACGCAAACACTCATTTGTAGCATATCAGGTAGTACATTTTTATGGAAAATTCAACGTGACATACTTGAGCATGACTTACCTTTCCTGCATAGAAGCTTATAGTGAATCTTGACGGCATGCCAGTCCTCTCTTCAAGCCACCGCCGAACATATTCCTCTTGTTCCACCGGAATATTAAATGTAATTTTGTTCGGATAAACTAACTCTTGGTCCTTAAGAGAGAGCCAAGGTATCACCAAAGTAACCTCTCTATCCCCCTCCTTTGCAAGATAAGAAGCACGAAACAATGGGTTGATGGCAGTCCCTGTCATCCATGGAAGGCTCGCCGTAGTGAATATTGCGATATGCTGCTTCCGAGCCATTAATTCACCAAATTGTCTCTCGTGGTACGTATTCGAGACCACCAACACTAGCATTCACATGGGCAAGTCACTTAAGATTGCGAATGCAAACAGAAAAGGCAATGCAAGCTCAAAATTTTAACTCAAAAGGTGGAAACAAAGATCACGTCGGTGCAGATGGAGGATTTCCGATACTTTCAATTCATGGTTTCTGATATACGCATCCCAATCTGCGATTCTTAGCATATGCCAATCCAAATTTGTTATAAAATCCTCGATTTGTGGACCAAAAAAATAAAGTTCGATTAAATTATAATTTGCCCCCAAATAAAAACCCTAGGTTGTGGACTAAGCATGGTTCCCGCAAAGAAGCCCACTTGATCGAAGAAATTTGAGTAGAAGAAAAGAAATTCTACCTCGGAAATCGCGACAGCAGTGGCGGTCGATGCTTCGGATCTGAAGGTAAAAGGAGATCGACCTGGAAGCGAGTTGCAGGGAGGAAGGCGGTACGAAAGAGGAATAGATGCCGTTGTTCTCGTTGAGCTGTTGCTCGCAAAGCATAACCCAAAAACTAGTTAGTTATCATGACGTGGCACCTAGAAGAAGGGGCCCGTGACAAATATTAGTTGTAATATGATGGCAATCTATCGGGCCGCAAATTTTAATCGGACCGGTAATTCCACACGATGACTCGGACGCTTAATGGAATTTGAATTTAGTATAATTGGGTTCGAGTCGTAAACAGGTTAATCCATTTAATAATCGGGTTATATTCGAGTTTATATAGGTGACCCGTTTGACCTGTTTAAATATTTGAGTTGGGTCGGGTTGAGTCAACTCCCCAACCTGCTAATCCGCTAACTCATAAAGTAACTAAAGTCGAAAATCTAAATCACCTTCTCACTCTCTCTACTCTTCACTCTCCAGTAGTCTAGCCAGAGTCGTCTTATTTCACCAAAAAGGCCAAAATATTTCGTCGCGCCTTCTCTCTCTCCTCTCTCTTCGACCATCATTTGCTACTTATCGCGGTGCCTCCCGCTTAGTCTCCACCTACATCGATTCGCCCTTTCCTTTGGAGCACCCCTTGTGACGGCTCATGAGCTTGATGAAGATGAATATGAGATCACCGCCACGACCAAGGTAGATGTAGTGGTCACTGTAGGTAATAATGATGGCATCGGATTTAATGATAGTGACCTCCATGCCGACTTCAAAGGCCCCCTAGCTGTCATAAACGTGATAGAAGCCACGAATGAGCTTCGCCTTGTATAGGGAGTCGACGGTGATCTCCATGAGACGCATGGTGGATATGGTTCGGAAGAAGTAGAAAAACTTAGAAGAGGTCGTGTCAACAGAGCGGGAGGGGCGATTGCCGATGAAGGGGATACTCGTCTTCTCCTAAAAAAATGTAGGAGGTGGTGGAAGAAGAGGAGAGGTGACGAAGGAGCACCATGGTCGTCGTCTCCTGAAAAAAGGGAAGGCGGAGGAGGAAGAAGAGCAAGTAGAGAAAATACATTTGAATACTTCGATGGGACATGTGACACGACATGTATAGTATGAGGAGATGAACATGGAAGAAGAGGAGAAATGATGAAGGATCGCCATATAGTCATCTTCTCCTAAAAAATGGGAAGGTGGTGGAGGAAGAGCAAGTAGAGGAAATGGATTTGAATACTTCGGTTGGACATATGACACGACATATTTGGTTTGAGGAGATGAACATATATGTATTAGGATTATAATTTTAATTATGTATGAGTTTTGTGTTAGTAATAAGCTATTTTGTATGTATAATACATCATTTATATATGATAAATAAGTAAATATTAAATTTTATATAAGATTTATATTAAATAGATTAGAAGGGTCATGTTAATTTGTCGGGTTAACATGACTTATTTAAGTATACGGGTTAGATGGATCATGCTAGACTATCGTGTTAACCCAGCCCATTTATTAAATAGATTAGGCGGGCCAAATCATGTTATCCATTTCTTAATCCGGTTGCGTTTGTATTTACCAAATATAATATGTTTATTAATTAGGTTGTGTTCGTGTCAAGGTAAAATTGACCCAACCCGAATTCAATTTGGACCCGCTTAACTGGACCCGACGGCCACCCCTAGCTATCTCGGTTTGGCTAAGCAATAAGAAAAATATTGGCAGGTTAAAATTGTGTGGGTGGCGTTGTTAGTTAGCGCGCTAGTCTCACAAGCATTTTTTTTCGCCAAAAATAAGAAGGTCATATCGGGCCCGGCCGTAGAGATTTGGGCTTGTTCTTGGGCTTGGGTTTGGGCTTGTGCCTGGTATTCGGATCCATGTACGATAGTCTTTATTACCTCTATAAATCCTTATTTGCATCCCAGAAAGAAACGGAACGTGTGGACGGCAAGGTGAAGCAGAGAGATCGAGATTACAACCGACTCCTTCAACGCGAATAATCTGTCGACCCTCCTCGCAATCGCAGTAGAATACTTGAACGCTTCGATCTATCTCGACCTCGATCGCAATAATCTCGAAGGATCGCGATACACTCTTGTTATCCCTTCTAGGGTTTAGATCGCGATGGATTGGGGCAACGTGACGGCGGAGGATCTAATGGACGCCCTTCGCGAGGTGGATTGGTCGACTCCACCACGTCCTGTCCCAGAGTTCTTCTCCCGATTCACCGCTCCCAGATCCTACTCCAAATGGAACAGCCGCCTGAAATGCAATCTCTACTAGTACGATCCTATCTATGTTCCATTGGATCTCTAATTGCCTCTTAAACTTGTTCGGGTTATTTGACGATGTATTGTATTTGTTCTCACGAACTTGATCTTGGGAATCCTTTTCCTTTACTTGTTATCATGTCATATAATTGCTTGATATGGAAGTCTCTTTTGCACTTTATTCCTCTTTCTTCTTTTAAAGCTATCAATTTTTGCATGATAGCTATGTCGTGATCTGAGCAATCATTGATTTGTTTCCTTTCCATTGCAAATTGCAGTTATCGGACGAATTACTTCATCTTGATCATGTTCATTCTCGGTAAGTCAGATATGAAGGCCATGATTAATTGTCTTTCGAGTATTGGAAACTTTTTGGTTAGTTCGAGTGTATATGTTGAGTTCGCATGCTGAAATTTTAAATGTTTCCTTCTGTTCCAGGTTTGGGATTTATCCGAAAGCCACTTGCTATTGTTGCTGCCGTCTTGGCAGGCATAAGCATTGCTTTCCTAAATGATAGGTGAGTATATCTGTCCTCCATTGCTGGGCTTCTATGTTTTTTTGATGATATAGATTTGCCTATTGCGAAATTTAGCCTCATGATAGCTGCTGCTTTTTTAGAAAATGTGATTGTATGCTTTTTATTTTTGTGATTTAAACTCTTCTCTGAGTCCATGCATGTGTAGACAAATGTGCTTATTATTTGGGACAGAAGCTGATTAGAAATTTGAATTTGTGTATATTTTCTAATGATTTCGGTTATGCAGTTTTGCAGTTACTTTTAATGAAAAAGTTACGCGCACTGTCAGACAGTTTTCTCCACATTTAGCTGCAAAGATGAGGCCACCTATAACGTGAGAGTGTATCTATGTCTCACTGATGCTTATAAGCATTGCTAACTCCTTGCTGATGATGAAAACCTATTTTTCTATCCAGGCCAGTTCTCCGTGGACGACCATCCACCAAAAGAGCTATTCACATATGCGGGCGCCCGCGCTGGATATTTGTCTTTATATTTGCAGCGGGTAACTATAATACTTTCTTTTTCTCACAGTTCACACATTTTAGTTCCCTGGAGTTATGATTTCTTCCAACAATTAATTGATTTTGTTGCTGTCTGATCTACAGCTAGTTGCAGTCTGTGGTTGACCTCTTCTAGCCTCCTTACAGTTCTTTGGGCACTTGTCATTGGTTTGCTTGGTATAGACAACTTGGCCAATTAATAAAGTCTAATGTATTTGTATTTGATATTCTATTAACATGCTTCCTTCTGTGCAGTAACTCTGCTTCATGCCAGCTTCAGAACACCCAATTTGAAAGCCCGTCTAAATACATTCAGAGAGGAGTTCCGTGCAGTATGGCGTAACTATAGCGAGCTGTAACAAAGTTCTTCCAGAGGTTATATCTCAAGTGAGCAGATTGCTGCTTTAGTTTCTCACTTCCAAAGTTCAAACAGTCTGTTAAATACAGAAACTTGTTAATGCATGTGGAAGGATTCATACTCATGCTTCTTAATAGTTAATAACTTAATACTATTCCAGGTGTAATTATGATTGTCTGGGACATAAGTCTCTTGCACAAGAACGAGTCCACAAATGTTCTTATAACCTTTAAAAAGGAATAACTGAAGATTAATCACAATAAGTTTTTAATATATATATTAAAACAGTTCAATTTAGTTATTGACAGGCTGGACGAATGGTTAGCGGAAACTATTCATGTGATAAAGAACATGGAAGTTGGAAACTAGATGGATTGATTTTAGTACCTGCGAGTTGATATTGGTAATTCTATCAGCTGGTTACATGAATAAGTTGTTGGTATGCACAAGAAATGGGTTTTCCTGGATTCTTCATATTTGCCTGGTCGAGTGAGAGAGTGAGATAATTACATCCTGCAAAGCCGTTGGGAGTCCAAATGACGGGTCCAAAAATGGGGCCTGAGCATGCTGCTTCCATGCAAAGACCTCAGTTTGCTGCATCATATCTTACAGTACCAGTTTAGTGCCTCTATGCTGGCTCAAGTGTAGTATTATTGATGTCTCTTTGAAATTGATATTTACAAGCAGAACGAACAATCAGAAAACAAACTATATGATTAGCTGTTGTCGCCTTTGCCTTTTCTAAACTGTGTTATCATTCTTGAGACCAATTTTGGATTATTACTACTGTTGTATTCGTATGCTCTTGAAATGAAGTCACTGTCTCCATTTATCTGCTTAAAGTACCGACTCCTTTCTGAAGTACCTGACAACTTTGTTCCTTTGTAGGACATGTTGACAGACACTGCTGGGATTCTGCAATGCTTATTAAGGTGCAGATTTGTTGTGAGGAGCATAGCAAACCCTGTACAGAGCATCTTGTAGATCTTGGATGGTTCTAAACTTGCCAGTATCTCTTAGGTGAAATATTCTGGACCAAAAGCAGTGAAATGAGGTCCTGAATACCAATTGCTTGATTTCTGATATTAAGTGCAGAGGCTTCTAACATGGCGGAGATGCAACTGGGCTGATATGTCATTAAGTATTTGTTGAATATTTGACATTTATGTTTGATAACATATTCTCTTCTGTGCTCAGGCTACATGTGGAGTTCTAGTAGCTTTATAGTATGAAAACAAGGGGGGAGGGGTAGGGAGGGTCTTTGGTTGTTGAATATGTAATTTCTCGAAGCTGAATTCTCAATGTCTATGACAGTTTCTGTTATTCCTTCTCACTGGCTACTCTTGGAGGAATGTTTTATGTGGTGCTCCAAAATGTTTCAGTTTATGCTCCTATCTGTTATCTGAATATAGCAAAGTCATGGTTCATCTTGATGGTGAAATCGAACTTTTAGACATACTATACATATTGTAGTTCTTTACAGGGACATTATAATTGTTTCCATTCATTGTGATTTTAGTGCGACAGAAGCATATTATCCGTGGTTCATTAACTACTCTTAACTCGTTATTCTGCAGTAGCAAATCATGTTTAAGATGCACAAATTGTAAACGTTGATGTTTGTGATCAATACATTATAATAGGTCTTTGACTATTTTTAGAACATCACTGACATTTGTTACAAATATTAAGTAAATAAGCTTTGATGTAAGAAAAAACATTTGCATCAAAACTTTACCTTGAAGGCCCACACTAATATTTACACAAGATACTCGCTCTTCTTCATCCGTAATGCTTCTGATGACGAGCCATGCACGTACAGTTAACGGGCTCCCTCTCCCTGTGGCGATTGGAAGGAGCCGACCGACGCAATCCGATGACGGCTGCGACGACAAAGAGCAGCAGCAAGATCTTGGATTTACTTGAATTCTTGATGGGGGTCTTGGATTTGATTGAGGACTGGATCTGATAGTATTGGTGGATGGCGAGGTTGACAACGTTTGGTGCTGGCTCTTGCATGGTTTGAGCCAGAGACCAAGCTTTTCCAATGACGAAACCTCCAAGGACGCAAAGAAAGCAGCACATCAATAGGTAGCCAATGACGCGATCCTTCTCTCTTACGCTGTCCATGGAATTAGAGGAGGAGAATAGGAGAAGAAGATGATGGAATGAACGCCTACGGACTATAGACTCTGGTGTTCGTAATTATAGTTGAGCTCCCATTTAAATGTACTCGTGGAGAAGCGAGAAACTAACATTTAATTACGTGATAATTACGAAAAACACAACAAGACTTCAATCAATTTATTCTAAGGTCAAACAGGTGAACTTTTTTTTGTTAACAGGAATTGGAAAACTCACCCATTTATGACCCGTTTCTTGTTACTATCGAACAATTAATCCCCATTTATGCGGAAAAAGGTAAGTTTAAATGTTTAATTACTAACTAAAGTGAATAATAATGAGTCGTTATCGTAACAACATTTATATACGACCGAAATATATTAGTCAGTGCGAGAATTGTTGGAAGAAATCTAATCGTACAGAAGTCTATTTTAACATCAATCACCCTTAGTTTATAATTTAATTGAAGAGCTACAAGTTTTAATTATCCATATAAAGAGTGATAAAAGAAAAAAAAAAAAAGCCAGAACATTGTATTGTTTATTTTCTTAGGGATCTAGTGTGGGGAGTCACTAATTTGAGCTCTTTGTGGTCGGATTTAGTTAAATTATATAACTCACCGATACATCAATTCAAAGTTACGATTTCTATTGACTGACTACTAATTTGGGTCGTGATTTTTGAGTTGACCAGAGGGATTACACCATCGGTCCTCTCTTTTCTTTTTTCCTCTGTGATAAATTATGTAAAAATATAATAATAAATTTTTTTAATTTCAAAACTCTCATGATTTGACCTAGAATTTACGTGTTGCATTTCTTTTTCACTCATTCCTTTGTAATCTTGGAAACTTAGTTTCTTTATTAAACTTTATTTTTAATGTAAAGTAATGCTGTATTTATAAATTTTTCTCTTTACGACCTATTAATTTTTTTTAATAAGAAAGTAAGTAAGAAAAAAAAAAAAAGAGAAAGAGAAATAGAAGAGTGTTTGTAAATGATATATATATATATATATATATATATATATATATAAAAGTAGGGTCATATTATAAAAGAACAAGTCGAACAGAATAAAGTCCATTTGGGAGTCTTCCTAAAAAGTAAAAACGATGCCCGAGGGCGAGGAATATGACTAGGTATCCAAAGGAGGAATTAATAACAAATGAACAATCCACTGTGCTCTCAGTCTCGGTGTCAATAATTTTCTCGATCCATCTTTCCACCCATTCCAATTCAAGATTCAAGAGAAGAAATTTAATGGAATTCGCGCGTCGCCTTTGAGGAATTGTGTAGATAGAGATTTAGGGCTGCGGGGATCTTAGGGCTGCTGAAACGGACCTCGAGTGGCCCGTGAGGAGCGAGAGAGATGAAGGTGATGGTGGGGAGCCCTGGTACATGGAGCGGCCTTTTGCTGAGGACGGGGCAGTGTACCTGCGCGGCCGCCTCGATCGGGTTGATGATCTCGGCGTTAGGGTTTTCCAACTACACCGCTTTCTGGTATCTATCCAATGCCACTCGTTCTTGTTGATTTATTTTGTTCATACTTGAAGTCATGATCTAGGATCAGTACTCGTGTATACACCCAAAAATGCTTCTTCAAATATTTTCAAGAAATTTTCCAACAATTTTTAAATGTGTTGTACGAATAATGCACTGAGACCTGTCAATGTTAATGCATAATAAGTGCAAAAGAAGGAATTTTGGGCAATTGTTGATTGTCTTCGAAGCATTTTGTTTCTGTTTGTGTGCATAATGCTTGGAGTCAGAAGTCCATTACCAAGATAGTCTATGTGAGAAAATTCTAACAAAGTGGGTGTATAGATGCTACAAGCACCTACACTTCATCGTGCGATTGTTTTTATTTGAAAGGAAAACCTTTTTATGGTTGAATTCCCAGGCATAGGATTTGATAATTATGAGCATTTTTGGGATTCCAATCTGTTTAGCATGTCTTATTACAATTTCTGATTTCTTTAACTTAACCAATGCAGATGACAGGAAGTAGATCGCTGCCTGATCTTTTACTTAGACAATATATGATTCTTCTTATGTTTGGCATTCATTAAAAAAAAAAAACAATCTACAGATTATCAATTCCAGTGGTTGTTTGGATATGTAGAATAAGGCCAGATTTTATATAGTTTCTGTATCTACCTTTGATAATGTCTTTTGTCTTCAGCTACTTGATCGCATCTATGGGACTACAAGCACTGTGGAGCCTGGGACTTGCATGTCTAGATGTTTATGCTATAAAGATTAAACGAGATCTGCACAATCCTGTGCTTGTAAGCTTGTTTGTGGTTGGTGACTGGGTAATATTATTTCATCCCTTCTTTGTGTACCCTTATGTATATACATGTTCAGTAGATGATTTCCTGCTTGAGCCAAAATTCCTATAGCTTATGAACTTATATATAATTGTTCAATAGTTTGGTGTTATCTACTTGCCCCATTTAGTTCAGTGTAAGGAGCCTTGCTGGAATTGTCTACTACTCAATTCCATGAGACAAGTTTTTGAGGGCATGACATTTCAGTTCTAATTTCTGGATCTTATCTTGCATTTTTTATGTGAGATTTTGTAAAACATTTCCCTTTTTGCATGTCAACTTGGTCTAGGGATCAGCTATATTTTTGTATAAATTCTGTGGAGTTATCACAATTCACAAACTTGCAAACCTTCTGCAAATTGTTTGCGATCATTCTGGTTTGTGTGTTTATCATAGATCTTACTCTACTTGTTTAAGTTAGGAGCTGAACTTAGGTTCCTGGAGCTTGCTCACAAGATTTTGAAATTTAATGATACACTACCATATTAGACAATTAGCCATAACATATCATATGCATGATCAGGATAGGAATTGCCCACTTGCAATTGTTCAGATAAGTGGAATTACTCTAGGTTGCACTAGTCTATGGTTTCCACGCCTTTTTGTTGTCTTCCCTTCTCAATGCTTCAATACTTATGGAAGCTATCTCAGCTATAGGTGTAATTATGGTCTAACTGTTACCATGAATATTATCCTTACAAGAGATTGATGATATCATATTTCTGTATCAATGTTGGATATTGTTGTTCTACTGTTCTGTCTTTTCTGTTCTAAAAGTACTTGTTTTGATGCTACACCAAACTTCCAGCTCCCAATGAATAAGTAAGCAAACAGCCAAACAATTATCTCATATTTGAAAAGGCTGTTCAATTTGATTCAAATAGTTGCAGAAAGATTTCTTGGAAAGAGATATAAAAAGAAGGTAATATGTTTAATACATGCCAAATGCCATTGCCATGTGTCCCCCCAACAATTTATAGAATCTATATTATTTTGAACCAACTTAAATCTGCTTGTCTCTTCATGTAGATCCTCACCACTTGCTCTAACCAAACTGCCGCATTTGTGTTGTTTATGTATTGGATATCATCGAAACGTAGTGGATATTGGAGCATTTGTATACATAGCACTGAAGCAACCTGTCATATCTGATATTCCAGGTAACAGCGACTCTGTCGCTTGCAGCCGCATGCTCTTCAGCAGGCATAATGGTTCTATTTTCGAGGGACGAGCACTTCTGTGGAAAGATTCCTCAACTCTCTTGTGGAAGATACGAGATCTCAGTTGCATTGGCTTTCGTCACATGGCTCTTAATTGCCTTATCCTCCCTGGTAATGTTTTGGCTACTGGCATCCGCTTGACACTCCTGTAAATGCTGTTTGTAAGACTTTTCTCTGCAATGACAGACATCAAAGAGTCCCAATAGTTCAAAATGCTGTTTTTCTCGGGCCGCACTTGTTATTAACTCTCAAGATATCTGAATTCTGATGACTTCGCACTGTTATTTTCTGAGTGCAGACGAGGGTTAAGCTGGAACAGAGAATAGTTCCCAACCCAAGTTAACTCAAGCATCCTCACACGCTATAGAGAAGTATATGATGGATTACAAATTGTAGGCTGCCTTATAGATTCCTCATAATAATTTAGCATAGCTTATCAATCATGTCCACCAGATCACCTAACGGAATTGACGACTTGAACTTAATACCATCTGCTATCGGCCAAAACCTTCTCGATGTCCATTTAAATGTCAAATAAATATTGGTATAAATCTCTAGCTACACTAAAAGCTTGAAGAAAGAAGAAAGGAAGAGGCAACTGTGCTGTTGGTTTATGCCAGTTAGGTACTATCAGAGTAAATGCACCCGTAGTTGGAGTTATCCATATTCTGGACCAACATGCATGATTGCGAACTGCAATAACTAGGAGATGTGGAATGGATGGGTATGGGAGTAGGTCGCCTTGATAGTGACTATATACGAAGAACAGCATGTGATTGGAGCTTCAGTGGCTCGCATTGAGCTCGATTTACCAGGGCAGTCCCTATCATTGCAGATCTTCTCTGTAATGCCTTAATCTTTTGGCCTTCGGCAGCCACATGTTTGATAGAAGTCCAGCAAATAACGCAGAGGAAAATTAGAGCAAATAGCAAAAAATTCCGGCAATCAATTCCATCTTCTTAAAATTTGAAGCAGGAGGTGTGCGTCCGCTGTATGTTATAACAGAGTAGCATAGGCACCTTTGTCATTCATTTGACAAACTTTTATCTACGGACTCCAGTACAAACTTACAAGCATATCTACTCTACCTTATAAGCTAAGCTGGGTAGCACCAAACTTAGTGATTACACTTTGTAGAGCAAATAAACGAAATAGGAAACCGAAACATCTAAAACTAAATATTGCACTTGCAGAGCAAATAAACAAAATAAGCACACAACTGAAACATCCAGGACTGAGATGAAATAAACAGCTGAAACATCCATAACTCTTTTTCCACACGACAGACGGCATAGATTTTATGGCTCACATGACGATCTCTGGTTTCAGGATGCTGGATTTGATTTCTTTGTGGGGAAGAACGACGCCTCCGTTGCTGTAAATCTCATCGCAGACATGCACGTCCTCCCCAAGGATGGTCATATTCTCGACTCGTGCCCATTGTCCAACAGTGGAGTGCCAACCAATGATGCTACTAGAAATGCAGGCATGTTTCTTGATCCGGACTCCACGCATCACCGTGCACCTTGACAGCCTTACTCCAGACTCCACAATACACCCTGGTCCTATTGCAACGTCTGGCCCTATCAGACATCCATCTCCAACCACAGCACTCTCATGCACCAAAACATTCCCCACGATATGTGGACCAGATGCTAATTTGTAGGATGCTTTCTTCCGCAGAGAATCAAGAAAGAGCCTCAGGCCTGTGATGTAGTCCCTTGGCTGTCCAATATCCATCCAAAATCCTGGTAGGACCATGGCATAGAGCTTTTGATCAGCTGCTATTCGCGGGAAAACTTCTTTCTCAATTGAGGTTGGGCGGAGTTCAATCCGATCGAGGACAGATGGATTCAGCAGGTAAATGCCAGCATTGATCTTGTTACCTACAAATACTTTTGGCTTCTCCACGAACCTGTCTACCTTCCCAGTTTCCTCTTCCATAACCACAACACCATACTTTGACGGCTCATCTACCTGTGGGGGCAGAAGATCAGTTTGCGGATTATCGTTTTTTTTTAGAGGAGTGGATGTCGATATTTTCACTTACCTTGGTTACCATAATTGTAGCCTCTGCATCATGGGATTTGTGAAACTTTATAAGTTCAGCAAATGGATATTCACTGATAACATCACTGTTGAGCACAAAGAAAGGGTCTCCAGAACCATCTATCAGCTTATCTCTAGCCAGAGCCAAAGGGCCAGCTGTTCCTAGTGGCTCAGTCTCTTGGGAGCAGGTGATTTTAATGTCAAGCTTGTTCTCAAAATCCTTCAGAAAGTTAAGCATTACCTAAAAAAGATGAAAGTAGACCAGAATAAGAGTTTGCAGAAAGTAAACTGCCAGATTATCCAACAATGTAGGAAGGACTGATGGGTAGTGCTCCTTGCTTTTACCTCAGGTTGATAATTGATAGCTAGGACAACTTCTGTAACTCCAACATCTTTCAGAGCTTCAATCTGATGAAATTCCAAGAAACCAAGGTGAACTACAAATAGTTTGATTCAAGTGTCACAAGTAAACAACTAAGAGTAAAACTGTACTTCTTTCCATTGGAAAGTAACATGTATACAAACACATGATAATGCGGTCTGTAGAGATTCCACCAACATGCATAGTAAGTGATCAAATAACGAGCTCTTAAACATCTACCAGCAAATCTGCAGTGACATATGGAAAGGCATTGCCATGAATATCCAGGTAGCTGACAGATACCATGGCATATCTTGATGTTGAAATGAATTCCAGCTATGTATCAAGTCAGAATATTTTGACCCGACAAAGCTAGTAAGAAGGATTCAAAATAATCATGTACGTTCCAGGAAAAAAGACATGCATGCAGTGTTTATATCTTGTTCTAACTCAGCAGACTATATTACTCTAAGTATAGATATATAATGAAAGTTAATTAAATGCGTGAAAGACAAGCAGTTTACATAGCAAGAAGGTAAGATAAAGCATGTACCTGGTGCAAGATCATGGGCTTATTAGCAAAATCAACAAGGGGCTTAGGGACACTCAATGTCAAAGGCCGCAGGCGAGTGCCAAATCCTCCAACAAGAATCAGCGCCTTCATGGTGGATGGGCTACCTTCTCCTGTTTATCAAATGGTAATAATCAAAACTAACAACCAACCACTGAGAATGAAGTCCCAGATTCAGGTTTATATCCCCTTGCCATGGAAAAACAGTTCAGTAGATTTTGATCGTGACACCTGTGGCAAGCTATTAACAGCTAGCTTGTTCAAGAAGGTCCCAGAAAAACTTTCAAGTCAACTGGTGTCATAGAGCAATTACTTTTGAGCGTTACAGAAGTGATAAAGATCGTCCGTTTCATACAAAGGCAAGGGAAACCATGAAAGTTGAAATCTGCGGTCAAATAGATAAGCAGAGAAATGCAAAAGGTCATGCAGGTGTCAGCGCAAGCGTAAAGATTGACACATTGGAAGAGGAACTGTCGTCATTTCTGGCTGGAACTGACTACATATCCAGCTAAATCACAGGCTGGATGCATTAAAAAAAAGAAATGAAACTGTCGAGGTTCTAATTAACAAATAAAACAATTGCAAAGAAACTGGTTTATAGCAGGATTATGTACAAACATCGATTTTTCAATTTAACAGAATGTATAAATAATCCTCTATAGGTGCACCACCCGGCAGGGGATGCTCATAGCCCGTTGATAACTTGATACTCTGTTCCAATTGACACTCAAGCTAGCGGCAACTGGAACAGGATATGCAACAAACAAATGTGAACCAAGACAAAATTTTCCGATTGGATAGTCACCTGAAAAGGGAGGCTAGAACTAGGAAGATGGAAGTCAAAGCTATAGCTATGGTTAACATCCATAAAATTACACGGCTCAAGAAACTTCTTTAATTGTTCAAACATATCAACATAATCCATGCAATTGAAAGAAATTCCTGTAGTCAACGACTTTCAGCAAATGAATTCAATGGTGTCTCTATTCCTGTGATTATGAAATCTCATCACAGGCCAAACCAGGAAAACAGCGAGAATAAATAAAATATTAATACTCAAAACTCCTTGCATGAAGAGAGTTAAGTTATGGGTAAACTAAAGACGCTACATAATCCCACAAGATCCAGAGAAACACCACCGAAACACCACCCAAAGTAGCTTCTTTAGCCCTCTACGCCAATAATTCAATCGAATTCATCTGAATCCGAACTGAAATGATGGAAATAAAAGGGAAGTTCCTCAATACCAAATGATAGACAAAAAGTTTTCGGAAATTTCATCAAAATCAACACGAAAAATCAGAAGAAATGTCTATAACGTGTCCCAAGACCCAAATGGAGAGCAGAAACATCGATGAACTAACGAAGCATTGCACAATGCAGGGAGCCCCGCGGGAAACAGAAGAGATCCGACCCGCATTGCCGCAAATCATCTCAAGATCCGAATATAAACATCGTTACACCAACGGAGTACGGAGATTCCTCCAAATGTCGAAGGAAATCGGAAAAATCGCAAGAATACCGCGATATCTGCTGAGATCTGGCGGGAAATCTAAAGAATAACAAGAATCGGATCATACTAGGACCCGTAGATTCTTACCGACCGAGGACCAGGTCTGCGATCTCTTCGCGCACCACCTTCTCCTCCTTCCCCTGCGAGAGAGAAGGAAAACTCAAACGGCTCGATTCTAATTGTCGCAGCGTGGACTCACCGATCCCCTTCCCTCCTTTTATAGACTGCAATTCAATCATCCGATTCCAGACCGTTTTGCATATATGCCCTTTTACAGTTTCATATTTTCAGATACACTCCTCAAATATGGGATCCGGAGGACGACGAACGCAAATAAGCAATAGTCAGAGGGTGTAATATATAAAAAAGTTTGTTAGTCGTGTATATGATTTTTCCCGTCATAAATGTGATTGCATCGACTCAGCTGGCCGACTTGGATCCCGAGGATAAAGTGGGCTGGCTGGTAATACCCGCTGCTTGTTGACGTGTCATCCGCCACGTAGGATGGAGCCATTGCTTTTATATTTGTGTGGGTGGGGTTCCTTTCTCCGGTCCATGTTAGCCGGTCTGCTTAGTGTTGGGGCTTTTCTTTCTTCCAGCAATGCCACCTGTAATATTTATCAGGATTTCTTTTTCGGCAGTAAATTAATTTTTTTTAATGCAATTAGATAACCTTATCATCTTATTCATAATATAATATATAGCGCGTAACTATTTTATTAGTGTATAATTATTAAGTGCAGAAGAAAAATGTGAGGGGTAAGGGGTTGTCACGTGTCTCCGACATCCCACGTGGATCCGACAAGATTATCTTATTCAATCAATATCAATTCAAACGTACAAATCCTGCAGAAACTAAAATCTGCAACATTATAACTCAAAATTAAAGCAATGGAATCTTTAATATCCCAAGAAAAAATCACTATATACATATGATAATGACGATGATTAATATTTAATTTATGAACGTATTTTAGTGTTTGTCACGTGCAGCCAATATAACGGGAGAGGCTATTAGACAAATAATGAGTACAATATAAGCATTGCGAGAGCGACTTAACATTGAAGCACAGCTAGATGCCAAGATCTGGAGTCGAGCTTTGGCTCCTTGCCTTGGCCCAGAGGCTGCTGTGATGCGAGATCTAATTCCTCAATTAATGTTCTTCTCACACCTATATATATATATATATATATATATATATATACGTTTATATTATAATGCACAATAATTTAGTCTAGCTTAATAGTTTGTGGAATTAGTCTGTCCTTTTTATTGATTTTACTTAATAATTATGAATTATGATGACATGTATGCAAGAAACAGCTTGCAAGTTGACCATCTAACTTGTAAACTAACTTATTTATTCCTTGTGATTGCTAGTAATTTATAGGATATTGAACGTCAAAGTGGGGAACCTTCAACTGCTTCTCACTGATGGCATGAAGATAGGCCAAGACGAGCAGAAATAATTTATTTGGTAGTTAGTTGGCATATATATATATATATATATATATATATATATATATATATATATATATATATATAAGATTGATTGGTCTTAGGATACTCCCTTTTCTCTGTTCCATAGATCGAACTTTGCCCCAACCAAATCATGAACCATTCGTAGAGGAGACGTGTGAAGCCACGGAATGATGAGTTGCAGTTGCAGAGGAATGCATGCTTCAATTCTGGTTGACTGTGGCACCTTGTACCGAATCTAAACTAAAAAGGCATGAGCACCGAATTCAAATCAATTTGGGCGATAGAATCTAAGCTCGTCCAGGCCTGTTGGGCCTAATGGGCTGGCCCAGATCCGCCAATAGATGGGCTTCTTAAGGTTGGGCTGGGGATTGGAATTTTGTAAGTTTGCTTGGCAATGGCGGACATCCTAATCTATAAATACTCTTTGTTGGTAGAGGTAGTGCTAATCTTGTTCTTCTATTCTATATAACAATTTATCTTCCATGTAGGCCTAACTCTGTTGTTATTATTTTAAGCTAAATTATATCTCTGTCTGGCTATCTATCTCTGTCTGGCTTGAGCCTTCAGTTATATTTCAGACCAAGTCAGAGAGATATTATCTCCAACTAAAACTTCTTTCTTTGTTATTTTGATTTGCTTCCTTTACCTTTTCTGATGAATGAAATCCATGGAAAGAAATGGAACCTACGATCAAAAACACTCTTCTTTCTCCATCCAAAGATTTTGCAGAGCAGCAGATGATATTGAAAGGAATAAAAAAAAGGGAATATCTTTCTCAAAACTCTACTATTACAAGCATTAGCTAGCAACAGACAGTTCCTTTTTACACAGATTGACACTTATCCCCATACTCTTAGAGTATAATTCGCAACCACCAGGACAAAGAAGCAGGGCTCCTTTTGGAGACCCATACCTTATTCAAAAGAAAGAAAGAAAGAAAGAAAGAAGGAGAAATAAAACAATAGGTACATATAATTCACATCTTGCCAAGTTTCGCCTCTGCTTCCAATCCAAAAAGAGACCACCTTTGTGATCTCTCAAGCGTGCCGCCGCGCCGTGTTCCGCCGCCGAGGAGACTGCGTTCCGTTGGAAGAAGACATAATAATGGTGGTGGGGGTGGAAGAAACAAGGTAGTCTATATCAGAAGGCTGGAATCTATCAGAGTCACAAGCTAGCTTCATGTAGGAAGCCGAAGGCGACTCGTTGAACAATGGATTCCCAAGCGGAGTTTGATCTCCATTGGCGTAGTGAACTATAGCTTTGTAAACAAACGGAATTAAGCCTTCCATTAGTTGCTTGGGAGTTGGGAGATACGTGAGCAATGGTAAGGATGAGAGGCTTGTTGAATTGGAGAAGAGTGGGAGGAGGGTAAGGGGTTTAAAAAGAATGGGGCTGGGAAATAGGGAGGCCCAGCATGCATTTGGTCAGCAAAGGACAACGTCGGTATTTGGTCTAAGAATGAGAAGTAGATAGCAACTTACTCTTTCTATCTGAAAAAGAAAAAAGGAAAATAGTCAGCAGCTGTAGCTTTTCTCTGGCTTGATGTCATAATCTACTACTCTAATCCTTTTATCGAACTTTGTTGGTTGAGTAATACCATGGGCTTTGAATTGATAGTATAAAAAAAGAAAATATCTGGACGCATAGATCTAATTCGGCGAAGGTTCTAATTAGCATGCATGAGTGACAAATCAAATTAAGAAATACTCACGAAGGTCCGGTCCTGTTTAGAGTCCAATTGTGATAAGATTTAGGAACTTAATCTATTTTATTACGTCGAAAGGGATAGCCGATTGATAATTTCTCACCTAATTGCTGTCGTCGTGATGCTCATAATTGCATAGACCTTCTATAAAATGTTTCATTTAATTCCAAAAAAACTTTCAGGCAGGCCACTAATTAGGGGTGTTCTATTTAATGGTGCTAACATTGAGAAGTTATTTGCATCACTATCAATTTAAATTTAATATTTTCGCATATTTATATAGATGTTATGGCCTCGGTGGTGTATTAATATGAATTCAGGTAAAGCGCAGTAAACATAGATAAATTGCAACTCTCCTTTAATCTGAATTAGGGAGACAACTGTTAACCCTAGTTAATAAAGGCGGGCGAAGTTGGCACGTCTATTTCATGGTGCCGTCTTTGATTAGATAAAGCACACAATTCCAAATAGCAAATCCAAATCACTCGTGGAGTTTGATCAAGTGGTACTTAGTTTCTAACTAAAATTAATGCATATGGTGCACAAGTTCCATGCCTGTGAAATGGTGGACTAGGGGAGGTGGGTTCTAAGGATATACGCCTGTCAGGTGAGACCATTTGAAGCAGGATATGATTACGACATTGGACGTAAATACAATGGGCTTTTCTAGATCATATCAATGTCCTGGTCAACTAAAACTTGGAATCTAAGTTATGGATAGAGTTAGTAGCAGTCATCATCCTTGTCTCTATTGACCATGATTGGATTGGCATCTTCTCAGGTTCACATATTAATCTGGTTAGGGAAAAATCGCTTTTGATGGTTTTCTTCATCCTGGTTAAATATACATGGTTAATCGACCAATTTCACTGGTAAAATTTCACAAAGGTACAGAAACAGCAAGAAAAGAAACTTAAATAATATCACATCTAGAAAACATAAGCTAAGTGTAGCGATTATACAAAAGGGCCAATAAATGTAGTATAACATTATATATAGATTTAAGAAGGGAGTGACATATTCTGATTTGTCCTATATGACGGAGGAGAGGTAGACATGCTAGCGAACTAATTAAGGTGGAAAATTTGGCAACTTGGTTTGTAAGATCTCTTAACGGCAGCCTGCTCAAACTTCTTTGCTGCAGCTTCGTTCTCTTCCAAACCAGTCTGAACAAAGTACCGTATCCACCAGGATGAACTACGTAATTTAGCCTGTAAGAAAACATCAAGAAGTAAGGTTTTATTTGATGTAGGACTAACTCTGTTATTATTATTTTAAGCTAAATTAGAACCTAAAAATGATACGAACAGCTCTTTGACTCATTGTCAGCATCAGAGCTTGCACGCAGAATGATCAAGATTCATTGCCACATTATGTAAATTCAAACTCACAAACTCAATACAGAATAGTGCCAAGTTTCCAGAAAAAAAGATTATCTATTATTTACATCTATCAAACAAGGCAAAAGAAAAAAGAGAAATAGAACAATCGTATATCACAAACGAAAGTTTAAGAGACGACAACGAAGGCAAAAACTATTGCTTCAAATCAAAGATCCAGAAGGATCAAATCATACTGGTACTAAGGCCATTATTAAACTATTTGCTCTGAAATCTATTGCAGATTGGCAATTGACAAAGATGAAAAAGATTACTGGAGTGACGCCAAGTATTAACAACTTTTCCAACAACAATCAACATTATTACTAATTAGGGCAGATGTTACCATGGTGTGATGGTAAGATTCACTACTGTGCACCTTTGTAACACAGGTTTGAATCATCAAAATAGTCTCCCTGAAAATAGGGATAAATTTGTGTATATCATGACACCCCCCATGGCAGGAACCTTATCAGGAAGCCTGCATATCATAATATGATTTGACTATAGTCCTGTGCTGAACTGATGATATCCTTAAAGTGGCACAAGGTATCCAACATATACAAAGAAGTCGCTAAAACCAAAATAGGATTTTGAATAGCATGTCATGAAACAGAAGTTGACATGTTCAACCTAGTGACATACTAGTACAAGATGAATGTGCATTCATATGAAAGAAGATTCAAAGGAAGCCAGACAAAGATTATAAAAGCATAAAAGTGAAAAAACAAGTCCAAAATCATGTGAAAAGGACAACAATTGAAGATATGTTGACATGCAGATGCTTCTGATAAGATAATCATTGAAGTAACTAGAGGTTGGATTATAAAAAAATAACATCAAGTTTTCAATAGTACATCCTAAGATAAATAGCGGAAAAAATAGATATTTTAGCTGCGAGGCATACCGGCCTTCCAAATTTTGATAGCTCAGAAAGCTTGGCTCTTTGCTGACCTGGATAACCTGGCAAAATAGTTCTCATTGAGCATCATACCATACATTACATCCTCAACTAACTAGAAATTAGGATCAAATTGTATCTCATGAACAGTAATTAAGGATGTCATGTTCTACAATAAATATATCTCCATGGACTCGAAGAAAAGCACCAACTAGAGTTTGAAACTTTGAATACTGAAGTGTTGGAGATGTAACAAAAACAAGCTTTTAAATCCATAACAAACTTAAGATATTTCATACATAGTAAGAACACTAACATGAGGTAGTATGGTGCTTATTATTCTTCTAAACATTAGCAACTAAAAGAATTCATTTATAAATAAAACAACTAAACAAATTAATCTTTTACAACATAATTTTTTTTTACAAACCCAGAAGATAGATGCCCTTATGAATTCTTGAATTCACAAATTGTTGGAATTTGCATAAATGCTTCAAGAGAGAACACATGGATTCTAATGCTGAAAGCTTAAAAGAGCTGCCATGAAAATTTTAGGCACAGAAAGCAGAGCCTACTGGTAGACTGTCTTTTACATTTAAAGCCTTAATTCTCTCATATTGAACAATTGATGGGTGTGATGGGGTAAGAGAAATGGAAGAGGTGCATACATCTCATGGGATATCACTCATCCATCCTCAATAGCTTATTGTAGAAGGATTGGTGAAAGGAGTCAAACATGAAAAGCGGTAAAAGAACATGCATACATTGCATGGTACACAAAAATGAAACCAAAGTAGATTACATATGCATAAGAATGAGAATAATAACTGGGATTATATGCATGAACAATAAGTTATACTATGAATATGAAAATCAAAATGAACCTTTACATAAGACCTAAATTCTAAACAGTCATTCTTCCAACAATGTGTCTTAATTCTAAGAACCCTCTGAAACAATCCTCCCACAAGAGGATGCAAGTATTCATGTATGCAGGTCACAAGCATAGCTAATTAGTTTGTCCACAAATATAGTATATCATTGTACAAGTCAGTTGTCCTCACTCCTGATGGAGATTAGAACATGAGTAAACTCACCATAAGTCCATAATGACTAGCATGTGAGGAAAAACATGACTATATAAGATACATGGCCTTATGCATATTCTTCTCAAGCTTAACAAACAAATAAATAAATCTGAGATTTGAATAGTAACATCTTATTGAGCACATATAATAAAAATGATATCATTTCCAACCTATTAAGACTTTTTAGATCCTACACATTATTGCTAAATATTTCCTAACAATATCTAACTCAACTTTACTCATATCAGCTCTATAGTGAAGACATACATATAAAATGTCATCCAGCATTACACCTAGGCTGTGGACTGACATTGGAACTATTATAATCATTAATGGTATAAAGCAGTGAATTATAAACATACCTGAAAATATAACAAGACCATCTGCGGATAGCCTTGCCAGATCTGGAAGGGTTTTGTTAAGGTATTTAGGGGATAAATAATCCAAAGCATCTGAGACTATGACAAGGTTAAAAGATTTTGGCCTGTATGGTAAAGCAAACTTAATATCGGCTAAACGCACAAAGCCTTTACGCACAAGTCTCTTGCAGCTACTATCAACATCGTCCAGATCATAAGGCTCAATGCCCCAGGCTTCTATGTCATCCTCCTTTAATAATGTAGAAACCACTGTGCATGTATCAGGTCCTACATGAAGAACTTTTTTCATGTTGTCCCCATAAGCTTTCTTTAGAATAGGTATAGCTCGTTGAACTTCTAATGTGCAAGTAGCACCTGCAATGAGAAAACCATACCAAAAATTTGGAAAGAAAAAAATATATATAAATCACTGGTTGAATTACATAATAAAAGTAACTTATTACTACATACTACGTGCCACTAATACATTGATCAGATTTCATAGAAATGCATACAAAAAGTAATCGACAAAAAACAGTTACCACTGCTAGAGTGCTAAAAGGAGATATTCATGATAGCTAACGGGGATAGTTCAAAGAGCAACAAGCTCGGATAAGCACGCAAGACTAACGTAGGCAATTTCATATTATCAAATATTGCAGACCTAAAGACTTAGCAATAAATTGCATGTCGGCCAAGATGGTACCGGAAAAGGCACAGATGCGTACCTTCACCCTTGCTGATAGCTTCTCTATCACGAAATCCACCTGATCATCAACATACCAAAAAAGCTTAAAAGAAAAGCTACCTTTAATCTAACATTGTCTTTTAAACAGTTGGTAATAATGCACTGACCTGAACCACTATACGAGTAACCAATAAGAAGAAAAGCACCCTGAAATTTCCAAACAAGAACAACATAATGACACACACTTGTATAAAACTAAGAAGCACAAATGACGATGGAGTCAAGAAGCTGAAACCTACCAAAAGAACCAAACCGACCGATAGCAAGGGCGACGATCGTGTCTTCTGATGCAGTGAAGCGACAAGCGGGGTACTATCTCTGTCAACCGACCGCCGATTAGGGTTCACTGCTCTTCTCGCCATGCTCTTCCACCTTCAAACTAGTCAGATCACAAATTTCACCAAATGAAGCTAAAATGGGGTAGAAATATTTGGGCTAAATAACCTAAATCCAACACAGAGCTGGGAACCGGATAAAAGATTACCCGTATAAGATCTGAGGCGCTTCGTCCACGGATCTGAGGCGCTTCGTCCACGGATCTGAGCCGGTTCCTCTCTTCTTAACTCTACGCGACGAGAGCGAGCGAGAGATGACACTACGTTAATCCCACGCTTATCCGTTTAAGCGGTACATGAAACGATTAAAGATGAGTTTGTTTGCAGCTCCTTTCCGGCTCTCGCAACCGTACGATCTTGATCGGAAAGTTGTAATCTCTCCAATCCTTTCTGTTTAAATTTTTTCGGTAGAAGATTAGTGCGCTTTACCTGGAAGGAAGGAGTTCCAGGGGTAAAATATCAATTAGCGCGAAATGTTGTGATTAGGATGCCGATGTTCTGTATAACAACTATGTATATAAACTTAACAAACTTTTGTTACATTTCTAAGTATTAAATTTTAGAATATTCGATACAAAGGTAGTGTCTGATGATGTTTTCGGCCCATAGACTGGCCGGCCCAAAGGCATAACCTGGCCTGTTCTTTTTTCATAATGCATTCGTCTTTATGGGCCAAATCCATATCCTACTTTGAGCTTAACTGTTTAGTCCAAAGTTGGGTCCCACGAAGTTTCTTCTATAAGCAATCTCTTGGCTCTCCAGATCCGAGATCGGGACTCGCGCTTCCGCATACCAGCTTCACGTCTCCGTGGCTTGCACGCCGATTCCCTTACCTTAAATCCATGGTCCGTGGAGACTGGTATAATACTCGACGTCAAAAACTCGGATCGCGTTGCGGTAGTCGTCTCCGTCCTTGCCCAGTTGCTCTGTTCTTACTTCCCCAAGCGATATCACCATGAAAGCCGTCCCCAGCTGCGGCGCCGAGCTCTTCACCTCCCGATTCCTCGTCCGTGCCTCCGTCCTCGCCCTCGCCTCGCTCGCCTCCTTCTACCTCGGCAGGCACTGGTCAGACGACTCCTCCCCGCTCGTCTTCTTCTCTGCCCCTGCCACTTCGCCCTCCGTTGCCATCTCCCCCAATGCCGGCCTCTCCCCCAACAACATATCCCAATTCCTCGCCGATTCCTCACCGCCTCCCGACTCACCTCCACCAACTCCTTCTCCTCCTTCGCCGCCGCCCTCGCCGGCGGAGAGGGTCGGGATCGTGGACGAGAACGGGACGATGAGGGCGGACTTCGATTTCGACGCGGATCTCGACGCGGGTTGGGGCGAGGAGGAAGACGGGAACGAGACAAACAGGGAGAGCGGAGATGTGGAGGAGAAGGTGAAGGTGAGAGTTGGGAAGTTTGAGCTCTGTGGAGAGGAGATGAGGGAGTACATTCCTTGCTTGGATAACGTGGAGGAAATCAAGAAGCTGAACTCGACCGAGAGAGGTGAGAGGTTCGAGCGGCATTGTCCTGGGGAGGGCAAAGGATTGAATTGTTTGGTTCCAGCGCCGACGGGATACAGGAAGCCGATTCCCTGGCCCGGAAGCAGAGACGAGGTATTTGATCTGTTTTCTTTTGTTTGTATGATGTGATATTCTATCATTTCTCGAACGTGAGAATTATAGTCTGATACGTTATATTCTCAAGTTGAGGAAGTCATTTGGCAGAATAGGGACAAAAAAAATGAGGTTTTCAGGAATTAGGACTAACTTATGATTGGTTTAGATGCTTGATTGTATGTCTTCAGTCCTGGATCACTTGGGTGGAAGAGGCAGTCCTTATTGACATACTAAGTAATTTCCAATAGTTGCAAATACTTGGGACAAGAGCTAGGGGAAGAAAGTAATATGAGAAGGAAAAGAGATTGCTAAATAAATCATTCCCACAATTCCAAGATATCTGCTAAATGCCCATTGCTTATATTATAATCTTGGTGGCCTCATGAGAATTTATGCAAGGAACCGCTAAGAGTTTTCCATAGGGAACCATTTATATCAAGGATATACTATGCTTATTTCCTCCATACTAGTAGCTTTCTCTACTGCAATCTGTGCTTCACAGTTAATCTCACATCACTGATGGAAAGTCTGGGGGGATAACGATGACAATGGAGATTCTGGCAATATATACACTAGCTAGCTGACTTTCCTAACTTAGGATATACAAGTGAGCAATACCTTTAATTGCTTTCATACAGTCAAAATTGAGCTCTCAGGCTGATTTTATAAATGGACTGAGGATATAAGGACTTTGACATTCTTATGTTTTGTGTTACGACAGGTATGGTTTAACAATGTACCACACACCCGCTTGGTTGAAGATAAAGGGGGTCAAAATTGGATATCAAGGGATAAAGATAAGTTCAAATTTCCTGGTGGTGGAACCCAGTTCATACATGGAGCAGATCAGTATTTGGACCAGATTTCTAAGGTTTTCCTCTTTGAGATAAGATATTGAAGGTTTCTTACTTCCTAAATTTCCAATGCTGCCTCATTCTCATGATTAATTATTAACGGCATCAGATTTTAATCCTCAACTTATATGTAGATGGTCCCAGAGATTTCTTTTGGTAACCATACAAGAGTTGCCCTGGATGTTGGATGTGGAGTAGCGAGTTTTGGAGCCTTTCTACTTTCACGAAACGTTATCACCTTGTCAATAGCTCCGAAAGATGTCCATGAGAATCAGATTCAATTTGCTCTTGAGCGTGGTGTGCCTGCTATGGTAGCTGCTTTTGCAACACATCGCTTGTTATACCCAAGCCAGGCATTTGACCTAATTCATTGTTCAAGATGCCGAATAAATTGGACTCGTGATGGTATGATGCCCTCTCTTTGAGAAATGAACAATTTCTGAATACTTACAAGTGTTTGTTAAGTCCAGAGATAAGTGGCGCCTAACATCTTTTAGACTCTGTTATTACTCTTAAAGAAAATATTTAGCTTATTTGCACTGGAAATAAAATGTTTTTGTTCTTGGTTTCTTGTGTATTGAGTACTTTGTCCAACCTTTTATATTTCTTAGACTTTCTCAAATGTTTCAATTTTTGAGTTGATGTACATTACTTTTATAGATAGCATACTTTTATCTTTACTTGTGAATGGTATGATACAAAAGCTAATTAGCCTAATTCTGCTCTCTTGGAACTTACTGATATATTTGCATTTGTGGTGAAGATGGAATTTTGCTTCTTGAGGTCAACAGATTGCTTAGAGCTGGAGGATATTTTGTTTGGGCAGCCCAACCTGTTTATAAACATGAAGATAGCCAACAGGAGGCATGGAAAGGTACTTTGTGACTGCAAGCTGCATTTGAGAAGTCTTTGCTTATCTATGTTTGTTAGCTATCAAAATCATACTGATTGAAAAATTGAAACTAATTGTATAATAACATATATGATATACCACTTCTATGTGTAGCAGAGAGAGACTTAAGCTGCAACTCTTTTCTGGCTGTTATTTGACTGTTCATGTATAGCTGACCTAGAATTTGCAAAATTTATGTAATTTTGGAAGTGCTATTCTTACATTCAGGTTTTCTCTAAGAAAGTATAATTAGTGATACTATTAAGCATAAGAATTTAGTTCTCATTGGAGGTTTCAATCTCTCAAACATAGCATTCAGTTAATTGGCATTTCCAAACTTTATTGACATCGTGGTAAGAAGTATAAGCCTCCCAAGCTCTTTGAATTATAAAACAACCTTTGCTCCTCTAGGTTTTTGTTTCCTGTCTTCTTAATTTCTACTTGCTTCCATCTCATTTTAATGCTCCACTGATTGCATCTTTTAACCCCCTTAGTGTCCTCCTTACATTTCCCTTTATCTCTATGTTAACCTGCCCCCTCAGTCCACCATCTCAACAAATTATATTTCTGCTTCGGCGTTGTTCTCTTATTCACACAGTTCATCTCAAATGGTACTCAATTTTCTCCTTGAAAGTCCTTTAGCTAGAACGTAGATTGATGTCACAGGTTTTTCCCTCGGAAATGAGCTATGAGTTTATCATAGAACTAGGTCTATTAATGTTGGAAGAGTTGCTTCTCTTTCTTCTTAATTTGTAGTCCTTTTTTTCCTTTTTATGTAAACTCAACTGTTTCCTTTGTACCTTTACTCCCTTAAGTAATGCTCGTTTTCTGCTTTAGCTCCCTGTCGCATGTCATTCATCATAAAGGTCTTCAACAAATCTATTTCTGGCTGACATATATGATTCATATAGAGATGGAAGACCTTACCGCTCATATCTGTTGGGAACTTGTGAAGAAGGAAGGATATGTTGCCATATGGCGGAAACCTTCAAATAACTCATGCTATACCAGTCGTGATTCTGGAGCCCAACCTCCACTGTGTGACGCAGAGGATGATCCAAATAATGCCTGGTATCTCTGAGACCTCTCTGTCAACTGTCAACTATTGTGCAATATAAAGTACATGATAATAACCCCAAATTGTGAAATAAATGCTCTTATATTAATAAAATAGTGTAAAAGCAATCAAGTATCTGTTGATTTTACTTTTTGGTTCTTGTTCATTCATTTATGTCTCAAAGTTCTTGAGCTCCTTGTGAAGCTTATCATTTCAATGTGACATTTCATGGTTTTGGGTCTTCTAGTTATAATCTGTTGCAAAAGTTCGGATTACCTGTGAGAATTATATTATTCTCCAATATGTTACAATAAACAAATAATTAAATGGCTGGCAATTTTCAGGATATTGATCCCTCTCCCTTGCACTTCTTTGAGTTCTCCATTTAGAAAGAGGATAGATCAACAAGTATTCCCTTCTCTTTTCAATGATCTAATTCATGCAATACAATTAGTTTTATGAGAAAAGTCTTAAAAGCCTCCAAATGTAGCACCGTTCTTTATCTTTACCAAATTTCCATCAATGGGAATTTGATGGTGCCTTTTTCTTGGAGTTGTAGCTCCTGTAGTTTTTGCTGAAAATGTATGTATGTAATAAGTATGTGCATTGTGCTCTCCGCAGACAACTATTTTTCACCTTATATTTCTCTATTTCTTTTGCTAGGTCTGTTATTAGTTTTGTCATATCTACAGGTACACTAACCTAAGAGCATGCATCAGCCGACTTCCTGAGAATGGGTATGGAGCAAATATTACAGAATGGCCTGCTCGCCTGTATGAGCCACCAAAAAGACTCCAGGAAGTTGAGATGGATGCTTATATAGCAAAGAACGAACTCTTCAAGGCAGAATCAAAGTACTGGAATGACATTATTGATGGTTATATCCGTATTTTTCATTGGAAAGAAATGAATATGCGAAATGTAATGGATATGAGAGCTGGATTTGGAGGGTATGTTTTTCTCCTACTATTTTCTTTCAAAACTTGAGAAGTTAGTATGGTTCTCAGTAATGTCTGTGGCTACTTTGCCGGAATGCTGTGAACATCAACACTGAGATTGATTCACAAAAGAAACAAATAAACACTAGAAATCTAGAAATATAGTAAATCAATTAACAAAATCCTATCGATATTGAAAGATGTTTCATATATTCTATTCAAGGAACTTCAGTTGCATTGTGCTTGAAAAGGAAAGTAAAATAAGTGAGTTGAAATGATTAGATAACAAATGATATGTGACCACATGAAGGGAACTGCTTATATTGATCTCTTCTGTGGTTAATTAGGCTATGCTGTTATGCTGAAATA
Organism: Typha angustifolia; assembly: GCF_048772165.1. NCBI lineage: Eukaryota > Viridiplantae > Streptophyta > Magnoliopsida > Poales > Typhaceae > Typha > Typha angustifolia. Next base: position 17,589,188 of record NC_133246.1, on the reverse strand, counting down.
ATGACTAGACAAAGGAAAGATGGGCACTGTAATAGTTATATATTTCTTTTAGACAACATTCTTTGCTTTAGCTCTCATAGATTGACATTATTTTGCATGGTCCTTTATTCTGAACCCTTGTTCTTTTTCTCTTGGGGCAGGTTTGCAGCTGCATTAATCAGTCAAAAAATTGATTGTTGGGTGATGAATGTTGTCCCAACCACTGGACCCAACACATTACCTGTTATATATGATCGTGGACTTATTGGTGTGAACCATGACTGGTATGTTATCTTGGCCCATATATAAGCTTCTGAATGTCAAAATTTAGAAAATTCAATTGGTTCTTAATGGCCATGGAAGTGTTCTCTGGCAATGGAGTTCCTGTATTTATTGCTATACAGTCCCTTTCAGTGTTTTTCTTGGTTTATTGTATCTTTTTTATCTAAGTTGGCATGCAAGCAATTTCTTCCCTGATAATTTGCATCTGTTTGATTTCTCAGTTACTACAACACTAGGCTATAGTAAACTTCCATGCAGTCAGTTTTAGTATCAACATACACTATGCTTATCTAGTAACCTGTATGACAGCCATTGTTTTTTGTTTGAAATTAAGGCAAAAGTCAAAGAGCAACAAAATAACACATCAGTGATGACCGTTGCTTTAATTCCATTACCGTTTTGTATTAGGAGACATACATTTTCATGTTGTGGAACCTATACTTCAATATGTATAGAACAGAAAGGGAGTCTGTACTCTGTAATTCAAAGAGCTTACCTACTATAGTCTGAAGTTCTATATTTTTCAGAAATTTATCGTTTTGTTCCTTTCTATTGAAATTTTTGTTGGTAAATTAGATAATTGATATTGAAAGCATCAAATTCCTGTCCTGAATACTTTTTTTTTCTGCAGGTGTGAACCATTTGATACCTATCCTAGGACGTATGATCTTCTGCATGCATTTGGCCTCTTCTCCAAGGAGCGGAAAAGGTATTATCACCTGCATCAAGCTGGCTAATTTGATGAATGAATCTAATTATGATACAGTTTGGTCAACTATGTCATCTGTTAGAGAAGTTCAGTACAAATGACTTCCTGTGAGAAGATGACCAGATCAGAGTGCAGCTCTTGCGATGCTAAATTTCATCCTTTTTCTGATCTCTTATACTGGCAGGTGCAATATCACAGGGATCTTGCTTGAGATGGATCGTATACTAAGGCCCGGTGGGCTGGCTTATATTCGTGACTCAAAATTTATCATGGATGAGATTCAGGACATCACAAGGGCAATTGGTTGGAGAATTGATCTGCGTGATACGGCTGATGGCCCATATGCTAGCAGAAAGATACTGATGTGCCAGAAACCAATTCCCCGTTCCTACAACTGATGCAATTTTCTTGTCATCTTCACTGAGAATAGGCTGAAGATGGCGGTGCACAGGTGTACCCCTGGATCATTGGTCTCAACACTTCATTATGGTGTATCAAACCTGGCGTTGAGGGAGGTGGATAGAATTGCTAGTTACATGTCTACTGTCAACAGCTTACTAATTGTTGAGTAATGTAACACCGCGATTCATGTTATTAATCTTGTAACCTGAGCATGGATATTTTCTTGTCTGGTTTATAGTTCTTAGATCCCTGGAATAACCTCGTTCAAAATAACACCTTGTGAGTGAACGAGATCTAAATTTATGCTGCACAGTAAGCATATGCATGTGAAGCTGATGTCCTCCAATCTCAGCACTCAGTAGTTGATCACACTCTGGCCCTGAGTTCATAATTCATCCACCAGACTTAGTTGCATTCTCTTTAGCACCACATGACATAGTCATACGAGTCTTTTGAACACATGTTGCTTCTTCTGTTTTTTATACACTAATATAGGTCAAGTATTGGCGTTGGAGCATTAATGAAGGAAATGAGGACCTAAGTATTAGGACAGCCACACTTGTGCACAACTGTATTATTAGTTGGAAGTTGGCTGTGGTTGCTGACGAATTACCGTGGACATTAAGGAGGCAGTTAGATGTGGTATTGGTTTGTTATGTTCATTTATTAAACTTGAGATAGTTTAAACTAATTTAAGAAATTATAGTGTTACGTTACGCTTGATGTGCCGTAAGAAAGTAATAGATTTAGAATATATTTTATCAAATGACAACAAAAAAAAATGATTAGATTGAAGAAGAGAGAAGATTTTAAATGACTTTTTTTAAGAGCAAAATGATAAATAAATTTTGTTGGTATATATAAAATATTAGATGGAAGGGAAATGAAAGAGAAGAATATGTTTTTTTTAGTATGTTGTCCTAAACTAGCTGATGAATAAACTATTTGTTTAATACTAAGCACACTAAATTAGTTTAAAGTTATACCTAAACTATATCCAAATAGGAGAACTACGAGACTAGTCAACTATAACAAGTGAGACTTAAACCTAAACTATAGCAAGTTATAGTTGACAAGACTACTTGAGCATCACTCATGACATGGGTTAAGTAGATACTTCATCTATTATTTATGATCACTATCTTAATATCTAATCCCAAAAAAATGTCTTTCTTTCTTGAGATATTAAAACTCCATGGCCCAATGTCATATGACAACAGTTGGGTTGCCAAATATGCACCATCCCTTTGACCTCTCTCTCCATAACTAAGAATTTATGTCACTTTTATTATGACAGAGCCACAGTGGCCTTCAACTATATCTGATTATGATTTTAAGAGAGAGAGAGAGAGAGCTACCAAACATACATTAAAAGAGCATGTCTACATGCAATTAATCTTTTAATTGCCTGGTAACGATATAAGTGGACTTGCTATAGCTTCAGAATAGCGTGGGAATAGAATTTTTTAAACATTAAGTAAAGGAACGGAAAAATTATGGGCAAATGCATTATATTTATGCAATTTTGTTTAGCACTAAAAGTAAAAGACCCCAAGAAGTATTTCTATAAACAAAAATGTAAAAGACCCAAAGTATATATATTTTTTTAACAGAAAAAAAACAAGGTATAAATCATAGTAAATATATAATATCTGGGGTTATATATCCCGAATGACTTTTCGTTCATTAGTCTTTGCCTCTGTCTGTCAGGTAAAAATAATAATAAACCCGTTTTCGACCAGACTAGCCCTATACAATTCACAGCAGAATATAATATGTGTAATAAACTAGTTGAGAATAATAATAATAATAATAATAATAATAAGAGTTTTTGACCGCACTAGACCCATTATTTATTTATTTATTTTTATCAAAATAAATTAATCTTTAAACTTATTATCAAATAGAATTTAATTTATTGTAGCTCTAACAAAAATGTTAAGATAATTGGTGTATTTAAAAATATTAATCAGTTCAACTTTTTTATCGTTAAAATTTTTTTTTTCAACTTTTAAAATATTAAATTAAAAAAAATTATATACATAAAATATTGATCAGTTTAGAGTTTTAGGATTAGATAAAAATATAAACTAAATAGTATTTTTTATTTAGAGATAAATACTAATTAGTTAAATATTTTTTATTAGGGCTTATAGTATATTACACCTTGTTCGGTAAATAAATTAAGAAATAATTTATTACCAGAGAGAAAATTATAAGAGAGCTAGTTTTGTCAAAAGCTGTAATAATAATCATATATGACAAAGGAATTGATCATGATCACTAGCTGTTTGCACATTTTATAAAATATATTTTAATAAGAAAATTACTTCTTTAATTTATTATTTGCCATCAAACATCGCAAATAGATAACTTTGTGGAAATGAGCATTTTCTTCTCAATTTTCTAACTATCAAACACCTCAAAACATAATGACCACTTGCAACTGGAATAAATTGTGAACACTTGCAACTGGAATAAATAGTGAACACTTGCAACTGGAATTTTTAACCAAACCAACCCTCTTTCAAATTTTATTTATCAAATAAATCACACCCAAACAAAATAAAAAATAATAAAATCACACCCACAAATAAAATATTGATGAGTTTAGTATTTCGCTTTTAGATGAGCATAACATCTTATCTTCTAAGCAAAACACCAGTTTTATCAGTATTTTTTTGTAAAAGGAAAGGTTGAAAATTTTAATATTTTACTAGGAAAATAAGATTCCATCCTTTTCATATAGAACGCTAAATAATTAAGTATCTTATTGTTAAAAATAATTAATTGTTAAGCATTTTTTAAGATGTTGTATTACTCGGCTTCTCACCGGTAGTTCATTTTAGTCGTATGATATACCGTTACGAAAATAAAAAAAAATAAACATAATAATTTTAATTAAAGCTTAATAGGAGTTCAAAAAGAGGAATATATAAGTAAAATATAAAGAAAAAGTTTATCACTTCCTAACTTTATACTTAATTATCTATTGTAATTATAAATATATTATTGTAAAGATAAAATATTGAACTGTTTAATAATTTTATATAAAAAAATCAGCATTTTCATCTAAAATAAAATATAGTAAAATAGACGCATTTTAATACTAAATTTGGGGTATAATTTAGTTTCAGAGATAAAATTTAGAATAGGGCTAATTTGGTCAAAACCGCTCGCTGCAGCTAGCGTGCACGTCAGCGTGAAGGAGACAGCTCAGCTGCATGAGATTCGGGGGCATTTACGAGTTTGCCCAATGGAAGCGGGAGGACATTTTCGTAATTTCTGGGGATTCGAATTCATAAGAACCAGGGAACGCAACACTTAATAATGTGCATGTATATATATAGACACCGTAACCAACTCGCCCCCGAGCTCTTATCTCACATGGCCAGTCTGTTCGTCTCCGTGGCTTCGACTTCCTCCTAGCCCAAGGCCTCTCTTCTCTCTCTTAGCTTCCTCTCCTCCCTCTAAATTTCTCGTCGCCTCTAGAAAGTTCGCCAGATCGATCGCTCTCGGCTTCGGCGACGATCGCCATGGCGTCTCTTCTCGAGTCCGGATGGCTGGTTTGGCCTTTTCTACTCTCACTCCACTCTAGGGTTTCCGCATTTCTGTTGTTTGGATCAGTGTGCATTGGATTCGATCCTGCGATGCTCCTTTCTTTGCTCTTTTAATTCCATCTCCTTTTCGATTTAAGCCACGGTATTTGATTGGCTTGGATAGGATTGCAGATAAAAGTTAGCGATTCTAGGAGGAAAAAACAATGCTCTGTTCCCAAGTGATATTTAAATTCATGTATCCGCCATTACAGAGATTAATAGATCTCGATGAGTATTTAATCTTCATTGTGTTTATCTTGCTTTGTGATAAGTCAACGGATCACCTAGTAGCTTTTGAGAACCGGTGGATTGAAATAGTTGTCATCACATCTTTTGTCTTGCTTAGATAGTTTTCTATGAACAGTCCTGCTGTAGTAATTTGCAGCACTAGGTTGTTATTAGATGATTTATAGAAAAGAAAAACTCTACTAGCATCTGATGACCAGCCATGATGCTTCTTACTTTGGATTTAATGTTCCTTGAAAGCCCTTATCTAAGTTAGTTATTCTATACGTTAAAAACTGTTTAGATGAGGCAAGTATACTGTTTAATCATCGAAGTAGACAACTTACCTGCACGCTCAGTCAACTTTCTGTGGGGTTAACATTTTTGCAGCATTATTATATAAAAAGCTTTGTTTTCACTTGGATAATTCTGAGTGTAGTTCGTTTTGGTGCTGCAGTATATAATCACTCACTTCAGCGAGTTTCAATTGGCTACCTTTGGCACTTTCATATTGCATGAAAGTTTCTTTTTCTTATCTGGACTTGTATCTGTATTCTTCGAGAGGACGGGTTTGTTCAGCAAGTACAAGATTCAGGTTTGGTCAAAAGAAGTACTTAACTTATATTAGCTGCTGTGATATTTGAAGTTCAAGAATTCCTCTGTCATAAGCTGCATTTTTCTTAGCATTCCGCATAAAGGGTAAATTGTCTGAAATACATGTTATTTCTATCCTGGAATTCTACTTTCACATTCCTTCAGAAGCACAATTTTGTAGATATTCTTCCTCGAGTAAAATCTCATTGATTTCAGTGTGAGAATCAGGATAACTCGACATCCTGTAGAGTGGATGAAGTGACTCCTTGGTTTTTACATCTTTCTTCGAAGAAGCACCATGCACAATTAAATTGCACATTATCAACCTAAAGTGCATAAAGTGCCCATGGCAGATATTGTGAATTAAAGGAGCAGAACAAAAAATTACCATACTATTTTGATATAGAGTACGGATAGTATAGACTTTTCATGCAGGTGGATTTGTGATTATGAAATTGTTTTAATTATTGGAACTTGGAAGTTTATATAATAATAAAAATATTGATAAAACATGGCACTATAACTAATTGGACCTCAACTATTGATAGACAGATTAACTTTCACATGATCTCTCGATGAAAGCTTTTAACTTCTTAAAGGGATACATTGTACCACAACATGTCTTAAAAGTATAGGTTTCATAATTCATACTCTTTGAGGGCGTACTTATATCCAAGAGGTTACATGTTACAAGTCTTAGAAAATAGAAACATCATCCTTAGAATGAAAATGGGATATATATTGTACCATAACTTGGCATAACATGGTTTTCACTCTTCCTTAGATGCATTACTGTCATAACACCTAAGAAGCAGCAAAGACATTGGAAACACATGATTTTTTTCTGAAAAGAGATGAGAGTGCAGTTCACTGGGGATATACTATGATCAGGGCTCCTCTACCCTCTTCCTGTGGATGTAATCCCTTTCTCTTGAACTCTGGTAGGTAGTTCCCTTTGATTCATGGTCTTCTTTCCCCAAAAGGAAGCCTGCATGGATGTTCCTAGGGAAGATAATGGTTATATTTGTGCACTACTACACATAACCAGTTGCAAATTTTCTGTCTTTTTCTTCTTGTGAATTTCTTGTTTTCTGAAAAATAATTATCTTTACCGATCAATCTCTATCTCTCTGCAGAAAAAGTTGAACACCCCTGATGTGCATAGAAGATGCATTGTGCGCCTAATCATGTACCATGTTTGTGTAAACTTACCGGTTATCATTTTTTCCTACCCTGCTTTCAGATACATGGGCCTGAAAAGCAGTCTTCCTTTACCACCCTGGTACCTACATATTTTCCTTTGTATATAGTCGAAGTTCCTCTATTCTTTAAGGAGAACGATATTTCCAGCACAAGTACTATTGCAACATTTGTTGTCACCAGCTAAAATATTTCTTTTAAGTCTGATAAAATCTGAAAAAGATATGTATGATTGAGTTTCTGCAATAAGAAAATAATTCAATTACAGTTATTTGATGCATCAATTTGCTGTTAGTTATGGTTGCTCGCTTTATGTATGCTTGAAATTCTTTTCTTTGTCTGCAGGACCGTTATTCTTTCTCAAATAGTATTATATTTCATCCTTGAAGATTTCGTGTTCTATTGGGGTCACAGATTACTGCATACAAAATTGCTGTACAAGCATATCCATAGTGTTCATCATGAGTAAGTCCATTTCTTCTACAGTTTGTTCATCCCTTACTTCTTTCTTCTTTCTTTATGTAATCAATTGATGTTCAGGTATGCTACTCCTTTTGGGTTGACTTCTGAGTATGCCCATCCTGCTGAAATATTATTTCTTGGTTTTGCAACATTCATTGGTCCTGCTCTTACTGGTCCGCATCTATTCACATTGTGGTTATGGATGGTATTGAGAGTCTTGGAGACAGTTGAGGCTCATTGTGGGTATGACCTCCCCTGGAGTCCCTCAAATTTCTTGCCACTGTATGGGGGGTGAGTGCAGTAGTAAACAACAATCTTTTGTACTTGCCTAAGAGTCTTTCGAGTTGTTTGGTGTTCATTACTTGACACCTTTTATGTTCACTTTGGTAGTGCTGAATTCCATGACTTCCATCATCGTGTGCTTTATACTAAGTCCGGGAATTACTCATCAACTTTCATCTACATGGACTGGTGAGTATGTCATCTTAAAGATATAATTACCACTTTTTTTTTTTTTTTTGAAAGATGAAGATGACAAGGATGAAATGTAATAGGAGGCAGTATCAAGCTTCTTTTTCTCTCGCTGCCTGTTGGACTAATATCACTTGACTGAAAAATCACGTCAAAAGAATTTCTGCAGTAAGTGTGTTCCTCTGAACAGAGGACACCCTAAGGGAAGTTGGTGCTGCCTTAGTAACTACTAAGACAGCACTGTCATAGAAGAGCACAGGGCCTGAAACCCCCGAGTTTTTTTTGTTTTTAATACAAGAGTAAAGATACTGGTGCCAATAATAATGACCAGTTGTGCGTTCTTTGAGATACTGAGATCTTGATTATCTCATATTTTGACCTTAAAATGGAATTATGAAGGCTTCTTGATCTCCCTCACTCATTTCTCTGCTTTTGTTATAGACACTCATTCATCAAACTCGATCTTAGCAATTTACTTTCCTAAAGAAGGAAAATTTATTAGAGTTGTAACAAATCCTTAAGACATACTTTACTTTCTTTATGCATCTATATACTTATTCGTTTATGCTCATCCATCAGTTGATCTATCCTAACGTTTCTTTCTGCATCTATATTCTTTACGGTTCCCATCAAAGTTCTTCGTGTTCCTTTTCTGCGGTATGTGAATAATTGATGTTTGTTATTTAATGATTCTTTTATTCAGAGAACATGGTTCTCAGACCATGGCATGTTTTCTGACAACCGACATTTTTTGGTTATTCCGATTCTCCTATACGAGGATAATTCATATGGTTCCTTCGGTAGATAAAGAGCATCTTAGACGTGTTTTCTTTTTATTACCTGCACATCCATTTTCTTCGTTGTCCTGATTCCTGAACTCATTCTCTATCTCCAGGTTATTTGGCACGGATAAAGATTACAGGAAGCTGAAGGCAATTGAGGACCAAGTGGTCAAACAAAATTGAGGAGTTGGGTGAATTCTTGGTAATACCATGTCCACCTGTATGGTGACGTTAAGTTTTTAAAATTATAGTGAAGAAATGTGCGCTGTCTTGTCTGTTGGTAAACTTGCTCGTGTCAGTGTAAGGTTTGATGAACTGAGTATAATATTTTTTTCTCTTTTTTTATTTTTATTTTTTAACATGTAAATGCAACTCCATAGAGTAAGATACCGGCACCGATGCAACATGATGAAAGCAATAAGCTGGTAGCAGATAAGTATCTGTTAAGTATTTAGCATGTTCTCTCTATGAATTGGTTGAATTTCCTGGAACTGTTGGTCTACTGGAAATTAAAGACTGTTATATTGGTTGAATTATCCTGTACAAACTCCATCTACGACCTCAAAGTATTATTTTTATTCAGGAAAGCAAAATAAGCTCAAATAAAGGCATTGGAAATCCAGTTTTACATGTCTCGGTGAGTTTGCGAAATTACTCAATAGTCCTGCTCCTAATCCCAACCTGGATGTGTCATAATTTTTATGTTGAGCTGCATCTAGAGTTCAACTTCTCTGTTTTATGCTCATTTAATTATTAAGTTTTAATATTAAACTAGAAATATTACAGTCCAAGCAGAATCCAAGAGAAACGGAAGCTTAAGATTGATTATCCCTGCAAACAGTATTTCCTACAAGGAAATGCTGAAGTTGAACATATCTTGAAAGAGTTCTATTTGGAAATGCTAAACATAAAGTTGAACATATACTGGAAATGCTAAAGATGAGATTAATTTGCATATCCCATAGGTGGAATTTCGTGGTCGTTACTTCTGCACGAGGACTCTTTCTTACAACATTTAGCATATAAAAAAAGAAAAATGTTAAAAAAATAAAATAAAAACTAATGAAGAAAGTTATATATATATATATATATTTTTTTTTAAGAAAATAAAAACGTGAAATATTTTCTACTACAAAGTCTTTGAACTCCTGCTGAGATCGATCACCACTACGCTCACATTATCCGCACTCTGCTTCGCCAAAGCCAACTTGGTGAGCATCATCGCGGCATCCGCGCACGCCTTATCCGAGCCCACCACCGCCTTCCTTTCCCGCATGGACATCCGAACGACATCGCACGCCATCTCGTTACTCACCACATCCCACAGCCCATCACTCGCCAATATCAGCCACTCGTCCTCCTCCTCCCTCTCCGTCACCGTCACCTCCGGCTCCGATATCACGAACGGCTTCAGATAACTATCCCCTATTCCCCGAATTTAAATTTTAAAAAAAAGAGAAAGAATACGTTAAGAGATGGCGAAACAACTAGCATCGAATAAAGTCATGAAAAAGTAAACAACTCACCTATTGCTCGTGACATGGCGAGTACTCCGAGAACTCTCGCCCCATCCCAGTATATGACTCGCCCGCCCGCCGCTTCGATCCGCTCCAACTCATCCGGCCGGTCCGGCTACAAAAGAAAAAGAATATGAACAAATCGTCAAAAAAACAAAAAAAAAAACAAAAAGAAACGAAAGGGAGCACTAATTATTTATCAAACCTTGTGATCGGAGGAGAGGGACAACGGGACGCCGTTGCGGCAGAGGACGGCACGGGAATCGCCGCAGTTCGCGACGACGATTCGAGTGAGCCCCACCACGGCGACGAGAGCGGTGGAGCCCACGTGCTCGCACTTGGGCATCTTGAGCTCGCACCGGCAGGTGGGGTCTCGGAAAGGCCCCCTCGCCTCGGCGTCCATCCTTGCGAAGCTCCTCTCCATAGCAGTCGTCCAGAACTCCTCGGGCGGCGGATCGGTCGACCCGAGACCGTCGATTTCCGCCGCCACCATCTCGTGCAACATCTCCTTGCACGACATCGCCACCTACAATAAGAAATTGAGAGATCAGATCAAGGACTGGATAAAGAAGACGAGAGAGAGAGAGAGAGAGAGAGAATTAAAAACTCACATGCGAGCAACCGTGTCCATCAAAGACGCCGAAGAAATCGAAGCCTTGCCGTACGAAGCCCATATGGATTGAGACGGCATCCTCCATATCCCTCCTCCGTCCGCATATGGACACCATCCCGTACCGTGGGAGCTCATCGGACGGCCTCGATTCGATCGACCTCGCGCTCGAAGAATCCAGACTCGAGCTCGGTCCGACCATCCCCGTCCGCTTCCGCCGCGATGATTCCTCCATCTCCGGCGCCATCGCCTCTGCTTGGGTGACGAATCCGAACCGCCGGACCACGACCCGACGGCGCTTGGCCGCGCGGGAGCTCCGCTGGGGCTCGGCCTTCCTTGTCGCTTCCGTTGAGCTCACTGCATCGCAGCAAATCTCCGCCATTGAGAAAAAAAAAAAAAAAAAAAAAAAAAGGTTCGAAGCTCTAAAAAAATTTCTCCTCTCCTTCGAACTCGAAATCTTGGGGTGGGTTAAAAATGATGGTAATGCAACAGAAAGCCCCTCCCGCAAGCAGCTTCTGGACAGCTACACCGGTGTGCCGTCGCTCTCTCCCGCCAGAATCGAGACATCACAGCCGTTCATCGCGCTGCTCATCGTCTCTCTCCCCTTCTAACCTTAACACGTTAGCTAAGAGGCCACGATGCTAACAAAAGGAAACGTGGCAGTGGAAAAACGAGCCATGCTAAACGAAGTCAGTGGTCTTCTCCTTTACTGACACGCATGTGGTCCCCTAACTCCAAATCCCTTTATTTATTTATTTATTTTTTTTCCGCACATAGACATAGTAGTTCAAGATGAGAGAGTTAATAAGTTATATTCACTTCTTTTTTTTCAAAAAAAAAAAAAAAAAATTAAATTTTGAATCCTTTAATAAGTTATATTGATCCACTGATGTTGGCAGGTGTCAGCACGAGGACAATTATGAATGTGTTCCCTGTTCGGGATAATGTCTCTCATACGACTTTCGGGAAGGAGAATAGTGACACGATCTCCTTTTGTGGGGGGGTGGTTGGGGGGTGCGGGGACCTCAGGCGACGACGTTGACGCATATAGCGGAGATGCTACTCGAGCTCCATACGTGGCAAATTTTTTTACGCCTTTTCTCTTACTTAAGATGCCACGTTTCCAGGTTCGCGCCTATATACTCTCATATGCTTAACTTTGAAAGTTGATGCTTTCTTTTTATACATGCAATCCAATCCACCTTTAATTTGCTCGTTGAAACTTCTCCGTCTCTGCCACGTAAAAGCTCAAATATATCATATTTAATTATCTATTACTCAGCACATATCTATCTCTATCTAATGTAAGCGATAGTTATTATCATTTCATCTATTAATCTCCCTGTATCTCTATCTGAATTATTAAAAGTATCCAAGAGACCAAGAATAAATGCTAAGTTCTTTCTTTCCGAACCCTCCTCGTTCTTTTAGATATTTACAAGGCAAGGCAATACTATGCAGTAGTAAAAATAATTTTTTCTATTAAGAGAAATAAGAACTTTATAAATACTCTACTAATTATCGCCGCTAAAATTTGAATAGGATTTTCCTCGTGCAATATTAGCTTTTTAAACTCTTTTTTTTAATATATAAAAAAAAAACTATTTAATAACTGCTCAACTATAAAATAACCAAGTTAGCATGAGATTCACCACCTCCCAGTACATAGACGCTTTCTGGGAAACTCGGAAGAGATTTATAATTTGGATTATTAATATAGGTAAAAAAAGAAATCTTAATATCCTGGCATATTTAGGTTATAGATTTCGGTGCTGCGTTTGATTTAAACAAGATTGTACATTCTCGAGCAATATCGTCCTTCTGGGTCACCTGCATTTCACGAGAAAACAGTGGTATCTAATTACTGATGATTAAGACAAATCTTTGCCCATGATATTCAGCTACTTGACACCAAAAATGCTATCCTAACAACTCTTCATGTCGACCATTAGGATATGTGTCTTCTATCCAGGCCAACCTCCATATATTTGTTCTTTTATTTGTTATTATTCAAATCCATATTATATATAATATATATAGTTGGATTGACTAAGTCCTCTTGTCTAGTTTATATGAATAATTTACAAGCTCAGATTTATGTTCTATATCTTATTTTTTTTTTTTTTTTTTGATATACTTCATTTATTTTCGATATATATTTTTAGATCAGTTGTACTTTACTCTTCTATGATTAGGTTTGATTGCACAAAATATATTTATATTTTTAATTTAAGCACTTTTAACTGCTCCGTGATTTGGATTGAAATGCAATAGTTATTTTTTTTAATTATATTTGGCTAACCTAAAATTTGAATTTAAAATTTTTTATTAAAAAATTTATTTCTATTGAGGATCTTTAGATTTAACCTTTAAATCGATCAAATATAGAGGATTAAGTAGTTAAGTCAAAAATATACGGGATAAAATAAAATTAACCATATTATTATTTTTATTGTCCTAAAAATCGAGGACTAGTTTAATGATCTAACACTCGTCTCTGGCCAGCTGGATTCTTCGTTGATTGGTATTCGGATGCATGTGAGATGTCGTTGTGATGAGTCAAAACAACCACCGAGTGTTGACGTGGAGAGCCGTGGAACCGAAGGGAGTACGTGATTCGCTGGCAAAAGGTGATGTGGACGGCCCACTTATACTCTTCTCCTTTTCTCCCTTGAGAATCTCTAGCTAACATAATAATAGTAAAGATATCTTTCATTTCTTCTCTCTATTTTCTTTCTTTTTTCCTCTTCTTTCTCTCTCTCTCTCTCTCTTTCTCATAGTAAACAGTAAATAAGTTCTTAGACAAAACGTCACCTATATTTTTAGTCTAATAATAATGGCAGAATTAGGACCATTTTATTTACACGTTAAGGCTGCATAGGAATAGATCGAGGTGGAAGTTTAATACATATGATATACTTTTGAGGAGGATAACGAGAAGGAGATACTTTTATTTATTCACCAATTAGAATAGTAATCGGGATTTAGAGGACCACGCTTTAAAGTGGCGACCTCCTTTTCCATACTCTCCTTTTAATATGGGTGTTTAATACGTATGAATACAAATCTAGCTGTTAAAAATATAAGGATATTAAATATATTTTGTATTAATTATCTCCTAAACTGGTTAGAGAAGGCTACTAAAGAAATCGTTTATTATTTTGGATATTGCTTTTGGGCTTTGTTTAGTCTGAGACTAAGCCCAAACTCGATTAATTAGTCATATTTTTTTGTTTTAATTTTTTTAAAAAGTACACTTGCTTATATATGAAAAAAATAAAAATAAATTTAATTACTTAACTATTTTAGAAGTTACTAAATAAATTTATAAGAAGGTCCTAAACACCAAGCAAATATAACCTTAAATACTAAGAGATATGAATATATTCAAATTAAACTCTCCATTGAGTAGCATTTGATGGAGCAAAAGATATATATATATATGTATTAAAGCGAGAGGTTGGAAGTAATCTATTCTCATTTTTAATCATACAAGATAGATTTGAAAACAATCTCTTGTTAAATAATTAGCTTCTATATTCAAGCGGAGAAAGAAAGAGATGTATATCGAAAAAGAAAAGCATGTGTATGTAATTATTTCTCAATAGATTTTTAGAATTCTTAAATCCATAATTAAAAAAACTGATTCCCGACATAAAATATAGAAACTTACTATATTTCCCTAGGAATATATATATATATATATATATATATATATTCATTCTTGGATTGCTAACAATAATTCCCTTTGATTACTATATATTAAAATGTACAAGATAAACCTACTACTAACTAAGTTAAAAGAAAAAAAGAGTTAAAAATTAAAAGCGGAATTGGATCCATAAAAGCCAAATTACAGAATTACAATACAAATTCTTGAACATCTCAACATTGCAAATCTGTTGTATTTTTCTTTTTTCTCTCTCTAGTAAACCATTGCCAATGATTTTCTATGGTAGCATCTGGAAACCTTGGAGCAATGAATTCTCTGATAACCTAGTCATTGCCCTTCATACTGTAAATAGAGACTGCTCACTGCTAAGTAATAGAAAAATGCAACAGGTATGCCACCAGAATGACAGACAGTTATTTACTCTCCCTGCTGCCAGAGAAGGTCTAAGCAATCATCTGTTCTTCGAAATCCTTCTGCTGAAGAAGCTGCACAGAACAGACGAATCAGGTTAGTTATCCCTAAAGAAGCATAGATATGTCAAGCAAGGATAAGGCAACAGCATGCTGTGTTCAAGTATTGAAGCAACTTGTTATTTAGAAAAGATGTTAGCTTTTATCGACGTAAAACAGGTTGCAATATGACGTAGCATTATCATATTAAGGGAAAGTTCTGTTAAAATTGACCAAATCTTATTCCAAGAGAATATAATTGAACATCTAGAAAGGAAACTTTCCCAGATGATGTAGCATTATCGTGTTGTTGAAGTCAAATTCCCCGACTGCAGAAGAGTCCTGTGGTTGGGGATGCAGAGAATCTGCTCCCTGTTAACATAATAACATTGACCAGTTACTCAGACTGCAGCAGGTGCTTTACACAACTATAAGACTGCCTGGTTGATCATTCCCTTATTATTTTATCGGTGTTCTCAGAGTTGCAGCTGGTGATTGATGGCCACAATTCTTGCTATGGTCAACTCTTTTGTTATTATATCTATCTCCAACAATCAAATCTTGGTTGATTATCACGATTCTTTTTTTTTTTTTTCTTTCAAATAAGCTTCTTTTATGTATATCTGGTCAGAATCTTGTTTTGCCAAGTATTTTGATCTAGGTGACAAGACATGGAGAGTTCAGATAAATGAACGCCAAGTTTACAGATAAATGACCAAGAAGGACCTAAATATGTCAATAGTGCAGCAAACTTTTGTGAACAGTATGGTAGATGCCTGAGAATGAGGCAAGAAAAAACCACCAAACTGCTTGCAAAAAGTAGCAGAGCAAGAGAAGACATTAATTCATTTTGTTTACTATGACACATGCACTGAATCTACTAGCATTACCTCACTAAAAGGCATCTACATAATCATCTAAAATCTCCATCAAACAAATTCTAGATTCGCAATCTTTCGATCTGCTTTCCGACAGAAAACTAATTTCAAACTAGGATTCTTAATGAACAATCATATGGAAGGGCCGACAAATATTTACCATCATATTCTTTAAATAGCTTACCTCCTATTTTCTGGACTGATCAAATCAAGCCAGTAGTACATAATCATTAACAATCATGTCGCAACATTTGCAAAGTAATCCGCATTAAAGGTCATAGCATTTTATGGTCAAGAATGAAGTCTATTTTCATCCAATATCAAAAGGAAGAAAAAAAGGTATGCCGTAGTAATGGACACAATTAACACTGGCTTTCTTAGAACTTTAAAAAAAATTAAGTACTGGAAATTTTCAATCTAAAGAGATAGTCTAAGGTCTACTACTTTCATAATCATATCATGAAGAGTACATTTTTTCTGCTAAAAATAACAGAGATCTGATCATCTAATGGAGAGGAATTCCCATAGCATTTAGCTTCAACTCTTTTCTATCACATCCTTAGACAAGGAGCAGGAATGTTTACATCGTTTAACAATCTTTAGAAGCTCTCTAGGGCAATTTCACATACAGCTTATATGCAATCCAGGCTTGTTGAATCTTACCAAAAAAAGTCCGGGGAGATGAAGCTAGGGGAGAATAAAAACGATGGGATTGATCCCCCGAACGCCGCCTATTCCTCCACTGCAGAGTAACTGGATAAGAGAAGAAGAAGCAAAAAGAAAATCGGATAAAAATAGGAGAATAAACTTTGAAGACACCGATGCAATGAATTCAAGGATAGATTATTCCTGGAATAGAGAGGAATGGTAGTAAACGGTCGGATCCAAGAAAGATCCAAATTCGGATCCGGCAGGATATTCGAATTTATCCTAGAAATTTGAAGGCTATCCACTGGAAATTAATTGGTAATTGCTGAAAAAAGAAATCCATAACTCCACAGTTTGCAAAATTAATCCATAAACCATATGATGAGCATCAACTTGAAAGGAATGTAAAATAAGCATAATTAACTCTATCAAAGCACAAGAATATTGTAATCAAGAGTCTTGCAGAAGATCATAATGATAGATTCTCTTAATAAACTAATGATGCATCCGTTGGTGTTTTCTGAATGCATCCATGTTCTCCAGTGACAACAACCTCTCTTTGTGGCATATAAGCTGGTCACTCATATATACCGGTCAATGTACTTACTTATAATTAAATCCCAAGAATTCATTATTCTTAGTTTGCCATCCCTGTCAAGGAGAAAAACACTACCCAAATCCTTCAGTTGCTTGGTACGGGAGCAAGATCTTTTATTCTTCCTTTTCTTTTCTTTTCTTTTAAAATAAAAATAAAATAAATAAGAGAAGAAGATTACGGAGTCTCAGATTGCATGTGTCTGAGTGAGATTGTCGTCATGGAATGAATCAAAAGTTACCAACAGAAAACAAGCAAGAAAGAAAGTCTCTAGATTTGCGCAAATTGTGTAATAAACTATTTGTTAATTACTCTAAAAGCTTACCTTGTGAGCGGAAGTGAGAGCTCTTTTGCTATCAGTAATTCTAACTTGCATGAGATGCTTTACGCAACCTCGGCACTGCATTGAGATTATTGAATTACTATTTTATTAGTAATAATTAATATCCAATATGCAACAGATGAGGCCCACAGAGATTTGGCATATCCTGCTTGGTTTTTTGCATTATAGTAACGCATCGTTGTTACTGTTTAAGAAAGAGACATTAATGCACAAAATAATGTTAAGAGGTTGCAAAGACTACTACGCACTTCCATAATTTTACGTACTTGGTAGAGGATCATATTAACCATTGCATGAGCAACAAAGATATATATATATATATATATATATATCACCTTGATTTATTTCAGAATTAAATGGATGGCGATAAGAGAATTTAATAGTTACAGAGAAAGAAGTGTGATCAGTCACATGCATGTCTGGTCTGCAATAATCATCCAAAACTTTTAGAGTTAACAACCAAAAAGCAAAAGACAAATAATGCCAAACCTACGCATAATGTCAAAAGATAATTAAATAAAAGGGAATCACCATTAGTGTGGTGTTATAACTTGTGCTCGAGTATATATACCATGATATCTTTCATGACAGATACCCTGTCATGCATACACATAATCTCACATGATAGAGACCACCAAGTCACATAATTATGTATAAAATATTGCAAAAAGGACACCATAAATATAGCAAAATCCAGAGGTCTTTGTGTGACCAACAAGAAAGTAGAGGGAAAGAAATGAATAAAGAAAGTTGTGAATATAATCCAGCAGTGTCGTCTATCTAAGTATCAGTACTACTGCGTAAGTGTCTATAGTTACAGTCTTACAGATCATCAACTGGCTTGGCTCAAGGAAAAGGTTAGATAAGTCCAACCGACAGTCATGAGCATTAGGAATCCTAGTTTCCTAGCTGCATTTTGGTCTCATTCTTCTCATTTGAACGTGTGGGTCTACAGAGCCACCTACTCCCTCAAAGCCATGAAAGCCAACACTAGTTAAACCATAGTACAATAAACAAGCTTTTTAAGTACTATAGCTTTCACTGGATATATTACAAGGCAAGCTTCATTTTTGCTAGCTCAAGCAGTTGATGATCACCTCAAGTGTTTCATTTCATTGAATTCTCTTTTCCTCGTCCCATGCCTCTAGCTTTAGGACCCGTTTGGTTTTAGTTCAAGGGAGGGTCTCTGAGTTAGTTCAAGAATCCCTAATTTAGTTTATTAATCAAAATCTTTTATATCTAACAAAGTTCACTCTTAAAAAAATTAAGATTAAAAAATAAGATCAACTAATTAAGTTTTGGACTTAACCTCAAACCAAACAAGCCCATAATTATTTTCTGACACTTTCAAAGGATCATTAGTTGTATATATACTTATATTCTTGGGTTAAAAAAATCACTAGGTTGGAAACGATATGACCAAAGATAGATAGTATCTTTTCTCCCTTTCATTGATAGTATATCTATGGACTGAAACACATTTTAGTATGGAAGAAAACTAGGTTTGTCATTGAATTGGCAAGTTAATTAATGCTGAAAACTGTGTCCAGCTCCTCCTTTTTGTCTAATCCTTGTAGGTAGGTGGTCTGAAAAGGATAACCCTTAGTCTCCAAAGCATATAAGAATGTTATTAAAATCCATTTGCCAATAGAGTATTAATTCCATTTCCCCCATTAAAAAAATGTTATATAAGATTTTTTTTTCACTCTTTAATTTTCAATTTTCTTTTTGTAGAGGGACTGAATGACATCTTTAATCAAGAACCAACAAACAATTTGGAGGACAATAGGAAGTAAGAAATTGACTCAAATACTGTTGGTTTAACATATATATTTAAATTAAAGTACTTTTCTTTCTTATAGGTAAGCATACTTATACTGGGTGGTATGTTTTTTGTTTATGGAATGAGATAGGTGAATAGTAGAAGAGAGGAGAGAGAATTTTTAAAATAGTTTAGTCAAATCAAGAGTAAAATTATAATTAAGCTTATATATGAAATAATTTGAATAATATTTCTAATCAAGAGCATCGATACATTATTTAGCCTAGAAGAACGTTTTCTAATATAACATAGGGAAAAAAAAGAAGAGATAATTCTGAAGTAAATGGGAGCTACCTGTATTATATAATTTATTGTTCAAATCATCAGTGCACAGTGAAAGCAAATGAACGTAGAGTACTAAGCAAAATTCAATAACCTATATTTGTTTTAGTGACCTAACTTTGGCTTAAAGAATCCAAACACATGCGTTCAACAGAGACAACAAACCCCAATTGAAGGTTTAAAAAGAAAGTTATGACTTGTTTATGTGATCTATGCTGTTTGAATAAGAGCCATGATTGGATGTTTATAAAAAATAAAATGGTACTGTGAAACACTTGGGCAGAAACCAGGACGACTATTAGTCATATTTGTCGAGTTTTAGTTATAAGTGTAACTAATCCCTCAGTACTTATCTCTCTGCAGCTTGGTGCCCACACATATGAACTGATTAGTATAATAAGATACTGATCTAGATTCTAGAGCTAGTGTAGCTGTAAGGCTTTGGTGTATTAAGGAAATTATATGTTCACGTATGTACGTGATTTTATATATAGGTCATTCTCAATCAAGTTCACCAGGTTTATAGTAAATGCTCATTAATGCGTGTTAAACCCTAGTTGAAATGATCTGATACATCACAGGATACATGCTAAAATACACACACACACACACACGCACATATATATATGCTAGAAATCATGTGTATACACGAAGTCCTTTTTGTTTTTCTCTTATATACACAAGTCCACATTCAAAGCATACGTACATGGAATTTAAGATAGAAGTTATTATAAGAAGTAAACAATTCGAGAACATAGATCTATTGTCAAAACTGAACTTGATCAGAGTGAGATACTAAATTATGACTGTTGTTGAAGTGTAAGAGACCACTTAGAATGATGGTCATCGAGATTAGGCTGTTTCGTAGTTAGGAAGTTGTTTATTTATCATAATGGCGTTGTCAAAAGTGTACGTTTTTTTTTCTTTTTCAACAATATATAGACTCTCTTTTCTTTTTTCAACAAAAGAATAATATAATTAATTCTGTCCTTAACATCAAGAGCTGTCTTGTGAGAAGACCCTCCCAAGTAGCTACTATTGGATGGATGCATAACAAACTCATCAGACAATTAAAAGCATAGATAGCTCCATAAACATATTCATCTACATGACCAATCTTTAGAAGACTTTTTATCTTCGCTGCACAGATTTTCCATGTACTTTTTTTCTATGTCTCCAACTTGGATACATAGATGCTTTTTCACGATCTAGTTATATCCATCTAACGAAATCCCCACTAACACACATCTAGCTCAGCTAGCTAGCATCATCCAGTAGTTCGATCTCCCCTTCCCTCAGATCTCCGTAAGACTCAAGAGCTAGCACCATGGATCAAACGAGGTATTGGATGTTGGCGAGAAGGAAGTCAAGCGAAAGGCCTTTCCTCAACCCTGGAATCACGAGGGTCGCCGTCGGCTCCTCCCACAGCGAGTCATGGGAAGAGCAGGCCTTTGCAGAAGACTCTGCCGGCCACTTGGGTGGTTGCATATGGCCTCCAAGGTCCTACTCATGCAGCTTCTGCAGAAGAGAATTCCGATCGGCACAAGCGCTCGGCGGTCACATGAACGTGCATCGGAGAGACCGGGCGAGGCTCAAGCAATCATCCTCAAGTCCTCCTAGTGATGAAACCCATGATCATGGAGTTGATCAGAATCACCATGTCAATCCATGCACATCACAAGCTACACCATATGCTCCTCAGGTTGGTTCCGAGATGTACAATTGTAACCCTAACCCTAATTCTATCTGTGGTGTTGTTGCTTCTCCTCTCCCTCCTCCTAAAGCCTCAGCTTCATCGGCAAAAAATAATTGGAGAGAGCAGCACATCTTGATCTCTCCTTCCTATTCTTCATCTGTGATCCTAGATATCCAAAAAGAACCCTTTTCATCCACCGCTCTATCCACTAGAAATCTAATACCCAAACAGATAATTACCGTTCCAGGATTAAGAGATGGAAGAGATAATAATTCAAAGATAGGGGAAGTGAGATGCCAATTACAAAGAGACTCCGGCGACGACGATGATGAGATGATCACTTGTAGCAAGAGAAGAAGAATTGATACAATATTACCTTTCTATGTGAAACCTTCTTCAAGCAATCGGCAACAACAAGAACAACAACAACAACAACAACAACAACAACAACAACCACCGGGAGTACTCAAACTTTGCCCTAGTCCTATTGAAGAACTAGATCTCGAGCTCCGGCTCGGAGATCCCCCTAAAGTTAAGTAGTAAGGCCGGAGCCGTTCTTGTGACTAAGTGAAAATTATGTCTTGCTTTCATGCATATTCATCTGTATGTTTCCTCCTCAAACTTTTGATATTTTTCTGTCTCCCCTTTTCTTTTTCTTTTTTTTCTTCTCATGTTTTGGTCAATGACCATGTTCATCTTTCAAATCGATTGCCTTGAGTTTGTATCTTTCATATCACAAATTGTAACCATGAGACAGACACTGTGAGATACATTTTAGAAAATTCTCAATTTTAAGAGAAAAATTGAGTACAACTTATAACGTCGTATATCAAGCATCTTACTTCTTGTTTTTATGGACCAAGGCAAGTTCAGATAATTAGAAGTTATGTTTCTAGATGAGATTAGCTATTTATCTTGCAAGAGTAATATAAGTGATATATCGAGAAAATAGTCATAATACATGTGCTCCGACATTGCTGAAAATATAGTAATGGCTATTCTAACATAATATTAAAGTCAGGTCGATCAGTCCTTTTACAAAAGAAAATTGCAGAAATATTGTCCTCTCTTCACTTTCTAGTTTTGCCTCTTTTATTGTATCCTCTGAAGGACAAGTACATCTATCAATTATGTGTTTGCTTTGCTGCATTATCTAGAGTCATTATATGCATAAATGTATATTCTTATCTCTGATCTTGTGTTTTGATATCTTGCACATTAGGGTGACAAGGAGGCAGTTTCATTAATTATAAACGGTGTGCTTTCACATTTTACATGTATTTGTATGATTGTCTAGCTTGGATTTAAGTCATACAAAAGAGTGAGTTCATTAATTATTAGTGTTCCACTAACAAATAATGGTAGCCTCCTGATGTGTGTATTGTTATAGATAGAGAGATAGAGAGATGATGATGTATGAATATGTATGATGTATGATGTATGATGTATGAAGAGCAAGCACTGAGTAGTTGAAGTGCATGGGAAGTGATGAGGGTTGTCTTCTTTCCTACTTACCAAGCTCCAGTCACTGACACATTCCAACACTAGAAGTAAACCACATGCATGTGAGTCTGTTTTAGGATATATGCGCTCTGAATGCATCAGTACATAGATACCCTTTTCTAATAGTATTCCACCATGAGCCAAAACCCTCTTCTCCATAAATTCACCTGTTTATATTCCCTTTTCATTTCCCCCTTCCCAAAGCTTCACACGCCACAGAAACCCCAACTACTTCATGGAATCATTCAATTTTACTAATCCACAAGGAGAATAACCACACCCGCATTATGCGCTTATCTCCTTTTGTTTCTTCTTCTTCTTCTTCTGCATGGATTTGAAAGAAGGCTTAGCACTTGAAACATGCAGGATGCCTGGATATACCTATCAGCGCACAAATCTAGCTACCTATATATATATATATATATATATATATATACATTTATGTGTGTCAACTTTGACTTAATGGCAGCTTTCAGACGATTTTTATGATGGGCCACAGAGAATTCAAGAACATACCCAGCAGCTGCTTTCCTCAAGAAGGATGGAGATGGAGAGAATAGGATGGGAAAGGAGAGTGTGGGGAGAAGCGTTGTAAAGATGGGAGTTACCCAAATGGTGCAAGAGAGTTTGGTTCTCCACAGACTACTGTTTGTGTGTAAGGGGTGGTCATAAAGGAGATCTAGGGAGGACTGGCTTTGTCTTGTCTTGCGTTGGGATGTTCAGCTACTGGACAAGTTTGTGCAGTGAGGAGAACAGCTACAAATGTGGAGAAAGTACAAAGGTATGTGACTGGTGATGGACCAGCACATGGTAGCCATGGATATATACTCTCTTTATTAATGTTTAATTTGTAGGGCAACAGGCTATCTCTCTCTCTCTCACTCTCTCTATATATACAATTAGACATGATCAAATGGCCCAGCCCGCCCGTGCCCGGCCCGACCCGGCCCGGTTTGGACCGGGCTAAGCCCGGCCCGGACCCGGTTTAGGCCCGGCCCGGCCCGAGCCCGAACTACCCATGGGCGGCACGGGCCAGCTCTTTGCCCGCCCGACCCGGCCCGAAAGCCCGCCCGTTTGGCCCGCAACTAGGCCCGCCCGTCTGCTACAGTACTTTGCCCTTCTGCTACAGTAATGTTACCACTGCTACAGTAAAAATATTTTGGTATTATACCGTTTTGCATTATTTTAAGCACACATTTAAAAAATTAATTTTTTTTAATTTTTTTAAAATAGAGGAATATAAATATATATTTTTTAAAATAAGCTAATAGTTAAAAAAATTCTAAAAATAGCTAAAATATGGGTTGGGCTGAGTGATTGGTGGGTCGGGCCGGCCCGGCCCGACCGGTTAGCCCGATCTCTCACGGGCCAACGGGCGGTAACGGGCTAGACTATTCTAGCCCGGCCCGAACCCGGCCCGGCCCGAGTGATTGGTGGGTCGGGCCATGGACAAATACTTAAGCCCGGTTGGCCCGAAAAGCTCGGCCCGAACCCGGCCCGGCCCGCCCGATGATCCTGTCTATATACAATTGAACAAAGGAATGAGAAAATGAGGTTTTTGGGGGGGAGTTTAATTAATTGAAGGAGATGAGTTCTCTAGTGAGCTTAATTAGGAGATGCTGTGGTACAGTGTGTGTATGCTTAATAATTATCTCAAGAGAATATGGAATCAAGAGTACTGTACAGTGTTATTATTGTTTAGTTAGTGGATTAGAACAACAGACAACTTGAGCATTATATTTAATCCTCTCACAGGATGTGGTAGATTCTCTCTCTCTCTCTTCAAATATAATAGGCGGAGAACCATAGTCATGCATGCACGCAATTTCACTGACATGCTCATCAAGTGCATCTCCAATCAAATGCATGCATCTTTATGTATACATATATATACATCTTTATACCAAAGCTTAAACATCAGCATAAGAGCAGCACCTTATTAATTATTATTATTATTATTATTATTATTTGAACACAAGACAAAAAAGGGCTTTGATTTACTACGAAACAAGAGAGTTAAACAACCAAACTACCTCGGCTCCAAAGTTGAAGCAGGATCCCGTAACAAAGTAAACCACACTACTCCACCAACTAACCAACACACACCCAAAACAGAACAACATCAAACAACTACTACCTCACTTACTAACCCAACCACCACCAAAACAACGTCCTACACCCGTATCACATTCACATGTTTAGCCACAAAACTACAGATCTATTGCAGTGCAGCTTAAGTTTAAGCATTAAATTTAGAATCTATCATGTCATTGGTTATAAATTAGGGCCTCAAACCTGTGACATTTTAAAATTAATTTAGGGCCCCATGTGAAGGTCGATTGCGGTCAAAGCTGCTCAGAACGAGCCCATTCAAAAAGCCCAACTTTGTGGTCTACTGGTCAATATGGGGCCTAATTGGCCCAACTAAGCACTAGACTCAATCTGGATCTCTCGCATTAGATTTCTTTTGGCAGGAGGGGTAAGAAGAGCCTCGAGCAACATCACACCTTTTAACATATTTACTCTTCATACTCTCTATTTTAGCTATTTACAGATCAAGATATATGTTTTATCAAATCCGTGCAAAAGAATTATTATGGGTTAAATTTACACTAACATTATTAGAGAGAATTATATAAAAAGAGACTATTTTATCAACCATAAACATTTAGTTTATTAAAATGACTAAAAACTGTAATCAAAAAGGCAAATTAATCTTCATCAATTTAGAGCGCAATTCGCCTAAGATCCAGAATCTAATTCTTTAGTATACTAAGTTGAGGTATATTATGAATTTGGTATTTAGATTTGGTTATAGATGATGTATAAAGTTTAGTTGATTTGAGTATAGGTCAATTAAGTATAAAGATTATTTTTTATAATATAATTAATTTAATGTAGGAGTTTGATTGAATTCAATTAACAGATTAATTAACGAAATATGATAATAATAAAAATATAGGACTCAAATTGATAAAAACAAAGGAAATCGAGGGCATAAACGGTAAACGGTGTTAAATGAAGATTATTTAAATTGTTAGTTAAAGCCAGTGATGAGAAGATAAGCTCTACTAAAAGGTAGGGAGTACCAAATCTTAGTTTTATAGTTTGTATGGTTGATATTGGATTCTAACCACCTGGGCCATGGCGTCTCTTGCATACATCCCCTTTCTTCCTGTGGCTCCTGGCTGAAATAAATGCATCCCGTCTCTTCGGGCTGACAAAGGTCACAAAGACCATAACTATTGCCCATTCCTCGGACTTCTGTCAGACAGACGACCTTCTGGTACTCCGTAAGAGACAAATAAAGACACCGTGAGAGAGAGCGAGCTAATAATAAACAAAGCCCACTTCCAAATACAATAATACATTACTACAAAACTCCCTCCTCCTTTGTGGGCACCGATCCATTGAACTTAGCTCAGTCCCCAGCTGCTCTCTCTATCTCTCTCTCACACACAGACGCACACACTTCTCCATCTTTCTATCTTTCTTCCTTTTTCTTCTATTCTTTTGTTGCTTCCAGTATGCTACCGCTTTTCTTCTCTCCCATCTCGCCGCCTTGGCATTTCGTCGAACACCATGCAAGCATCTGCCTACGCTCGCTGCGCCGGCTGCGAGGAAGATCCGTCCCTGCTCTTGAGCGTCGAGAACATCCTTCGATGCCAGAAGGTGAGCGATTTAATGATCGCGCTCGCCTACTTCTCCATCGCCCTCGAGCTCTTTTTCTTCGTCACCTGCTCCGCCATCTTCCCCTTCCGGTGGATCATCCTCCAGTTCGGCGCGTTCATTGTTCTCTGCGGGCTCACCCACTTCGTCGCCACCTTCACTAACTCCTTCGTCTTCCTCTTCGCCCTCACCGTCCTCAAGTTCCTCACCGCTTTGGTATCTCTCGCCACCGCCTTCTCCCTCATCCCCTTGATCCCGCAGATGCTGCGTGTCTTTGTTAGGGATGGGCTCCTTCGCCAGAAGGCCAGGGATCTGGATCGCGAGTTGGGGCTCATCCGGCGGCAAGAGGCTGCTTCGTTTCACGTGCGGATGCTCACGGCGGATATCCGCCGCACGCTAGACCGCCACACGATTCTCGAGACAACCCTGATCCATCTCTCCAACGCGCTCTTCCTTCAAGACTGTGCAATTTGGATGCCGATGACCCCCTCTTCCATGTCCCTCACCCACCGGCTCCATCCCGAGCCCCACTGGCTCGAGCTGGTCTCAGTCGCCTCCGCCGATCCCGACGTCGTTGAGGTCATTGAAACCACAGGCGTCGTGTTACTTGAACCCAATTCTCCTTTGGTGGTAAGCGCTACTGGGACAATGACGCCGGTTGGCTCGGCAGCCGCAATAAGGTTGCCGTTGCTACAATTCGGTGATGGTGGCGGAAAGCCGGAATTTGTAAAGAATTCGCAGGCATACGCTATACTTGTCCTGGTGCTTCCCCCTCGTGGGAACAAGAACTGGACAGACCATGAGCTTGAGATTATTGAAGTGGTGGCCGACCAAGTGACGGCTGCTCTCTCGCATGCTGCTGTTCTTGAAGAGTCCCTGCTTATTAGGGAGAAGCTCCTGGAGCAGAATCTAGCATTGGATCTAGCGAACCAAGAAGCTGTCCTGGCGAAGAAGTCACGGGATTCGTTCCAGAGCATGATGACGCAGAAATTGGTTGGGCTGATTCGTTCAACGGCCGCTATGCTCTCACCATTGCAGCTGGAGAAGCTCAGCTTAGAGCAGATGGCCATGGTGAGAGGGGGGCTTGTGTTGTCTTCCCTTATGGAAGAAGCTGCCCAAGTTGGTAAATTTGAGAATGAGAAATTGGATTTGGAGCTCAAACTACGGCCATTTCACATCCAATTTGCAGTAGAGGAAATTTTGTTCACATCAAGGATTTTGTGTGCTTGCCAAGGTGTATCATTTGAATGCTCTGTTTCTGGGGAAAAAATCAGACCTGTGGTTGGTGATGGAAGACGGGTAATTCAGGCTGTGTTGTGTATGGTGAGGAGTGCGTTGGATTTTGGGGATAGAGGGACTGTCTTCCTTCAAGTTTCTGCAGAAGGTACTTCTAGAGCTGGAGGCTTCGAAACCAATCACATATCGGGGGAGCAGAATGCTAGTAACGGTATGATTAAATTGGAGTTTGAGGTCAGGAGAACTTGTTTACTTACAACGAATAATAGAAAGGGTGCAGAGAAGCCTGGAGACAGAGTTCCTGACCATGCACGTAATCTTCGAATCTGTGAGAAGCTGGCAAGAGTAAGTTCTCTTGGTTACTTCAGCTCATATGAAGCGCTTCTTTACCTTAATTATCCATACTGTCAGCTATCTTATTCTGGCAATACAAAACTTGTTCTTTGAATCTGGGATTTTGTGCTTCCAAAACCTATTGTCACTATGCAAGGTCAACAGTAATAATTCCATGAACTTATTCATCAAACAGGATTGATGCAAAAGAAATATGACTGAAAAGAAAATTGAACGCATTAGGGAGTAGAAGAAAGCATGCTTATATATTATTTTGGCTTTTCATCGAATTGCTTATTCTATGAATCTAGAATTTTGTTGAATTGGCATGTGATAAAAGTTCATGTGCAATTCTGTATATGGTGGACATTAACTTCAAAGAGCACACCATATGGTCGTAACTTCGGGTCGTAACTTCATTGTATTTTCTTTTCTTATCATTTTCATTGTTATCATAAAGTACTGTAGATTCTTTACGATTGGATGAACTACATAATGGTAAATATTATTATACTTGCGGAGAATATTTTTATGCCTTTTTGAAACCAATCCACAATTTCCATTGCATTATCAGCATTCTCTAAGTATTTAAATTGCCTCCGATGTTTAATTCTCAGACCCTGGAAATAGTTGTAATTTTACTTCTTGTAAGAGGTTAGCACAAAAATTGAACTATTTAATTAGACGACAAACTCAACAATATGTAGCTAGTGAGCTAAGCATGAGGAAATGCAGAAGATCTTTTAGTATCAGTCCCTGTTTTCTTGGAATTTTAATAAATCTTCTGGCATTTAATCCATTCTAACCTCAGACATTTCTCGTGGAGGCTGATGTGTGATTTATTTGTGCAGCTCATGCATGGGGGTTTTTCAATTTCCTCGTTATCACCAGATCTACAGAGAAATATGAAGTTGCTTATCAGATTGCAGCGAGGACAATCAGGGAACGAACTGGTTTACCCAAGGTATATGCAGCTTGACACAAGTAGATGCTCATTTGTAGGGATGAAAATTCTCATGCTGGATGGTGATCAATATAACATATCCATTACTTCAAAGCTTCTTGAAAAGATAGGGTGTCAATTATCGATAGCATCATCGTGGTACCACTGCTTGGAGATGCTGCATCTGAAGGGCAACAAATTCCACCTTTTACTAATTGACCTACAGATTCTTGAGGCTAATGGACTTGAACTTTCCACTCGCATTAAGAAGCTTCAGATAGAAAATTGTCCTCTGATTGTTGCCTTGACTGCCAAGACTGATGCGGACACAAGGGAACGTTGCCTTCAGGAAGGAATGCATGGTGTAGTATGTAAGCCAGTTATACTCCAAGATATGGTAGAAGAGTTACAGCAAATCACCCAGAAAATACAAGATCCACCACTTTTACTTTGACCTAGCAATCAACAGTGTTTTTTTTCTTTTTCTTTTTCTTTTTCCATTAGGAATCCTTTTACCGGGTTATAGAAATCTTAGAGAAGGGTTGGGGCACAGGATAAGTTCAGTCGAGTTCGTTCTTTTAGTAGAATTTGAGAAATTGTATCATCATTCCAGTGGCAATGCAAATCATTCATTCATTTCCTTCCTCTACTTTCCGGAATGCCGTTGACTGTTACTAAGTAGTGGTGTTTGTTCGCTCCAGATATAACTGCTTTGAGTTAGAAATGTGCAAGGAGGTAGCTATCATTTCAATAATTATTCAACTCTCAACAGAATGAGGTGCAAATGGTTGGACATCGATGTACAAAATTTTGCGTTAGATTCCAGAAAACACGAAGCCCCTTGCAGCACAGCATCATGAAGCAAAAGAATTCATGATTCAATCATCATCTATGTAAATGGTTTCTTGCTTGAAGAGACCACCAAAAGCTTTTTTAACCTCTGGTTTTGGAGTTGTCTGTTTAGGTTTCGGAGTTGTCTGTTTAGACGGCTTCGGTTTCTGAGGGGATGGTTTTATGACCGCCTTTTGGCGAGGCAAACTTTGAGCTTTGGCCTGGCCTCTTATGGTGGCAAGCTGTGTTATTGGGCTGCTGTCAGGATTTTGAGCAACTGCAATTGCCAATTGTGAACTCAACTTTTCCCAGGAGAAGTCTCCACTAAATCCCTTTGCTCTGTTCAATATGTTCTCTAGTGATGATCCTGCTGCTTCCGCTCTTTCTCGGGCTTCTTCAGCAAGGCTAGCAGCCTGAGCTTCTTTCTCAGACAACTTTTTCACCTCCTTTTCAAGCTTCTTAGCAGCCTCTGCAGCCTCACGAGCTCTCTTCGAAGCTATCAGAGCTTCCTCCTCTGCCTTTGCCTTCGCCAAAGCATCTTGATATGCTTTCCTCCTTCCATCTTCAGGAATGGTACTGAAGAGTGAGGGAAAAATAATTTATCATACAGAAGTTCATTTCAGATCTATCAGAGAATAATAAATAAAAGTGCAGTTTCCTATGAATTGTTGCATCCTCAATTTGTGAGCAAAGGATTACTCCCTCACCGCAGGATTTGGAATTCAAAAAAGGAGGCGAAAGTAAACAAAAATCGCCTAAAATAACAAGTATAAGGTGGTAATTAATCACCTGAAAATCTCAACAATGGGCTTTGATGCGGCTGATGGGCTGCTCGAGACTTCAACGACCTGAAAAATAGCAGAATTACAATTAAAATAGAGGAAACGGTAGTAAACACACTCCTTAACGCATTTCAAGTTATTTTTATAAAGTAATTATACACAAAAAGAAGCTGATTATAATTGTCTCTTCCTAATCCCTCACAAGAACGAGTTTTACAACAATAAATTCATAAGACCGTTCCAAAATTTTTGAATGCCATTGTTTGTCCAACTCCTCCTATTAGCATTCTCTAATTGTAACTTTAGCTATCTTTTACTAGATCCAGGAACTGTTTCTCCTTATTAAAGAAGTATACGTAGCTAAAAGGTTAATTTTGACATCAAAATAAACAATAAACAATAATTAAATCCAATGTCCATCTAATTATTGCAAGAGATGCATGCTTACCTTATTCTCTGCGACTGATGTATTGGAAAAAACATCAGCGACAAACGCCGCAATCTGAGATTTCGAAACCTGTAAAGTTGCAGCCATGCATATATAGATATCAAAACTTCTTCTCCAGGCAGCTAACTATATTCCAACACCAAGCTTAGAGCTAACCTTGGAGTACTCGGCTTGTGTTCCCACAGTGCTCCCCTCCTCGGATACCACTAATCCGTATGAGCTCTCTTCGGAGTAGTCCTCGGATAAACTGGTCTTGATAAGCGTGTAACTCACCTCCGTCTCCACCACCTTGGATAAGAACTCCGTCAGCGTCAGCTGCTGGGATCGCGCGAACAGGTTGTTGAAGAAGGACGTGATGCCGTCGAGCACGTTGTACGTGGACCCACCGTATCCGGCATCGTAGACCACCGTCACGTGGCCGACACCTGCTAGCTCAGCGGCGCGCACGACCTGGAGAGCGTCGTCGGTGGTGACCTCGGCTGTGGGGCCCTTCTCGGCTGGCCCAATGGTGACCACCACCTTCGCGGCGGGGCCGATGGCCTTCGCGATCGCCTCTGGCTCGCCGTTGGACGACTCCACCGCGTTTAATCGTTTCGACTCTGCAGGCGAGATGATCTGCATGGGGAAAAGAAGAAGAAGAAGAAGAAGAAGAAGAAGAAAAATCCGCCGTTACGCCATCAAAAGTTGGGAAATTTTGCATACGAGGCCCTCGTATTATCATGTACATTAGCGATTTGGCATTTTTGAACCCTGCAGTTTTGCTATTCGTAAAATAAAATTTACCTTTTATTTTACTCACTATTTTCGCATATATTACGCTATTATACTTGCCACCTCGGAGTTAGTAAGGATCAACGACATTATCAAACACATTTTAGTGAGAAAAAGAAAGAGAAAGCACTGACATTGGTCGTGCTAGTTGCAAATTTTCCTAATAGGAAGCGATGCTCACATCGTCTTACCTTGTAAGTTGCAGCGACGCGAGCGAGTTCTTGAGCAGCAGAGAGATCAGGAACGCCGGCTCTCACGGTGTAGCCTTGCCGAAGAAGGGTCTGAGCAATCCGAATTCCGGTTTGCCCCGTGGCGCCGGCGACGAACACCGTCTGTGGATCCTTTCGTCCCCGGCTTTGAAACAGCGTGGTCGAAGGAGAGGTGACCACCGGTATGAGAGACCTCACATCCTGAGCCTTAGCGAAATCAAAATTGAAAGGATTCGATATCTTGAGCGCCTCAGCTCCGGCTTCCCCTTCGGACGAGTTCTCTTTGGCTTTCCCGAATCCAAAAGGGTTCTGCTTTGCGTAGATGACGGTTGTTGTTGGTTTGGGATTCTTGTTTTTGGACTTCAGGCGGAGGCCGGAGTTGAGACGAAAGGAATGGGAGGTGAGAGCAGGAGCCATGAGAGAGAGAGAGAGAGAGGGCTCCTGGGTCTGTGTGTTCGGGAGTAGGGGCGAATTGGGTGTTGAGTATGAGGATGAGACGCCAGTCGTGTATCTCCGGATGGGATGCAGCAGAACTGGGCCAATAGAATGAGGCCACGCAGTATTATTTTATCCCCAGAGACAATTTATAGACCAGACGTTCGACTATCCCCCAGGGCCGACTTGTCCTAAGTGGCACAATGACGAAAGTTGGTATGCGTACTAAACATTGCGTCCAATTTAATTTCAAATTAAGGTTTATTATTGAATAAAACACTTTTTTTAAAAAGCGATCGCGATTCTAACCAGTGTGGCTACGTGGCAGCCATGTGGACTAAAAATAACCTGCTCAGGTATAAATAAATTTCTTGCCCTTATTTGGGTACGATCTTATTGTCCAGAGCTATATTATGGAAATAATATACGGGGGAGAAACATGGAACCTCCCAAGGACTTTAGCCCAAAACCCTTGGGTGAACGGATAACCAATGTAATTCGCTCACACGTAAAAGCCCTGGAAGAATCCAATTTTATATTGTTAAGCAGTGCAAAAATTCCTTGTGTATATTTCTTCCCTAGAGACATGAAAAAAGTTCCAAGCAACTTCAATTATTTCCTGGGATTTTGTTTTTCAACTCCAAAAGCAAATTATCCAACCTAGAAGAAATGTAGGGGAAATTAAAGCTATTCTAAGTAGTCGAGTCGTACATGCAAACCCAAAAGATATGCACCTAGCAAAAGTTCGATAGCTGACATGCTTATGATAGATATAGCTAGTCTCTCTGCAGCAAATATGAAATAACCAGCCGGAGGTCAGTAATAGAATGGCATGAAAAAGAGGGGACTTTCAACCATCGTAATGCATCAAATGGAATAGATGCACCAAGCCAGAAGTTATCGAATTTGCAGCTCATCTATTGAAAAGCACTATCAGAAAGTTTGTATCATAACAGATGGTAGATCATACCCACGTATACAATTTAACACTACTTGGGGTAACTATGTACATTCAGAGTTTCTTAAAAAAAACTGTGCATATAATTGCCTAAAGTGGTAGAACTTGATGGCTACATACTCCCATCTTTTTTTTCTCAAGTTCTGGTCCCAATATAAGCATAAGTAGCTACTCTGTTAAAAAAAGTTCAAGCAGTTAATGATCTTTCCTGTGCCAAAACAAAATCAATTTCCAGCACTGGCTAGTGCTTAACAGTCATATGATTTAACCCAGATATGAAAACATCTGAGGAAATTCTTTATTGATAGCATAAAGAAGCACCGTCGAACTTGCACAATGTCCTAAAACTACAGGTGTTTGGAGTAATACATCAATTGATTGCAACAATCGTACTATTTACTAACTTGAGAACATCCAATTCTTATTGCAAAGAAACTGCTTGGCAGAGAACATGTCAGAATGGCATCTACACACTCCTCTTATGTTATACTCCCTACTAATTTTAAAAGTAATATCCTAAAAATTTCAGCTTAGAAAATAGGTCTAACTTCTAAAGCTTATATGAACCTAAGAATGCTAAAGACCATAAATTTCAATGAGATTTGAAAAGGAGGGGAAGAGAGAAGAGGGCTAGCAGAAGAGAAGACTTACATAATTTACTAGATATCGTGGTCGTTGCTTCTATAGAAATAGCTTATTTCTCTGCATAATGGCTAGAATTAACTCAAAACAGGAATCTGCATTCAAGGAAGGTGGGTAAGGAATCAACACCAAAACCAGTTTGCAGCTCAGCAGCAAATGCAATATGAATAGTAAAGTTCACAACCTAGATTTGCATAGTATCTCTCTATTCAAGTGCTCAAATCCTAGCCCATCTGTGATTATTGATTTACATTCTAAAAAAATGATGGATGCCACAAAGATTTTGCTTGTCCCTAACTTTGATGTATTTGTCATGGACCAAGGTATTACCAACTTAATTTCTAGAATCAAACAAGCAAACATCAAATATACATACTTTGGGATGATTTCAGTCAAAGGAAAATATCAGCTTGACATGAATGTGAAGCTAGGAGACAGAAGCTTGTTTCACCCTGAAATGTAGTGATAGTACTTACAGATAAGAATTGATCTGCTAATAATTCAAGATGTTAAACCGACAACAATGAAATCCAATGAGATAGTTATTTTTAAATATCTTCGCGATGTTATCTAGTAAATCTTTCTAAGGGACACCAGAAAGCATGTGCAGCATTTCACCTGATTTGAGGTTTTAAATGTGGTTCATCACAAGGCCAGCTCTACCAAGTCTTACTTGACATGTTTCTCATCTATCGGTCAACCACAAAATTCATTCAGTTTCAATTTCAACAAATCAAGGCATCCAGATACTTCAATTGTTAAGTAAAAGTTATTATTCTTAAGACAATTTGTATTTAAGTCAATGTGAAAAGGATAAATAGTTGCTATGAACTCTGACAGGAATTCTAATTGGAGGAAATGAATTAGTGTGCAATAAGATGATGGAATATGATGATATATTTACAGTACCAAGTAGGACAAGCCAAGATTTTAAAAATAAATTGCAGGTTCGGTTTTCCAACAAATTAAAGCTCCTATAAGACAATAAACAATATTAAGGCACACATTACCAGATCTCTAGCAGCTAAGTCTGAACAAAGGTGCATCAAGAAAACAGCTCAGGAATCCTCATTTACCCACTTCAACTGCCACAGCAAATATAGTTTAACATCAAACATTCTGCTATATAGTAAAACAAACTGATCTTTAACAAAGTCGAAAAACTCTACAGAACATATAATAAGAGTTACTGGAAGCCTAAAACCAAGAGAAAAAATCCATTATAAAAGTAGTTTAACGACTAATGGCCTTCTTTGCTCTAAGAGATTCAAGAGCTTTCTCTCGCAGCTCGATCTCAAGCTTCTTCTGCTGGAATTCTGTTTCTGCTTTGTAAGTTGATTCAGAAACTTTCTTTATGACAGGATCACCATCTGATTCATCAGAACCGTAACGATTTTTATCAAGATCTGAAGGGGGAGTAACAGTAGCCACAGACTTCAATTTTCCTTTGCTTTCACGGCGCTCCAACCTTTTGCGACGCCTCTCTTCACGCCTTCTGCGCCTCTCCTCCTTCCGCAACCTTTTCTCGTCTTTCCTTCTTTTTTTGGCCTCCTTATCGTCTGTCTGGGAATCTGAATCAGAAGTCTCATCCAAATTTCTTCTGTTTTTGTTGGATTTTTTATGCCGGTGCTTTTCCATCCTTCTCTCTCTTGGAATATCAGCTTCTGCAGAACCAGAACCAATGGAATCGACCTGGCTGCTTTCATCTATCTTTTTCTTTGATTTCCTATAAGAGTCTGTCTCAGAATCTGACTCCCTATGTTCACAAACTTTTGAGTGAGATTTATTTCTCACATAAGAACTCTTCATTACCAGCCCATTGCTCAACCTTTTCTCCAAAGAGGTTGCACCACTCACAGGACTCTTAATAGATTGTTGTGTACCAAAGAGACCATCATGAGAGTGTGTTTCTTCACTTATCCTTCCACGACCATATACTATTTCTTCTGATGATTGTGAAGGACGTCGTACTTGTCTCTTGTGAAGATCCATATCACTGCTACAGAATTTTAGTTATATGCCTATCAGATGATAATCCATATAAATATTAAAGACTACGAACTCATTAACACAATTCAAGTCAGACAAAGAAAATCTGATGATCTGCACCTTATGATACCCTAATTATTGGTCAAAAATCATAACCCATCCAGTGACAGGTAGGACTTTGAATTGTTGTGAGTAACAAATTTATGGGACAAACGCTTATATAACCTCATAGCTTTCAAATTCATAAGCGCCAAGGGAACAAAAATGACCAAAAATAAATGACAGGAAGCAAATATTTCAGGACAAAGGAATAATAAGAAAGAAAATATTCTCTCATTCTAATGCCAGATTACCCAGACAACTTTGACTAGCTAAAAGTACAACAAGTAGATGATCAGCTGGAAGAACACCTATTTTTTTCTATAGTCATTATCATCAGCTTTTGCGATGTATATGTGTAGATAAGTATTTATTTTTCCTGGAGGAAACAAGCCAGGATAAATCCTCTAAATTTATGTGTAAAGAAGATAGAACAGAAAAAATGGAACCTACCATGACAGGCATTTCCCATTCTTTATATATTTCTGGACAGTTATTATGAGGCATTTATTTCCTGCTTTATTTAACAGGACTAGTAAGAAAGGGCGCAAGATCTTCAAACGAGCAAAATAGTATGAACGAGTAATATGACAGCATAGCAAAATGAAGTACTAAATAAGTATCACAAAAATGATAGAGACACACCTATTATCTAATGGAACCTTTGGTAGAAGGATTGGTGAATCTGATTGATATGGAGAGTTTTGTGAAAGTACACCATGTTCTTTTTTACTGATGTCCTGTTTGCCCAAATCATGCTTGGGAGACCTTAAAGATTCTGCAAAGCTGCGTGATACAGAGTTTGAAACCTTATTCTTTGCATCAGCAGGCTCAGTTACCTCTCTACCATCAGTGTGATGAATAGATGATCTTCTATCTCGGCTTCTGTCAGGATTGCACAAGTTAGGATGTGTACCATGAAAATGTATTTTCCCATTCAAATAAGATGCAAAAGAGGGAGAGAGAAACCAAAAAGGGACTATGTCAAGAAGCACCTTTGAGCTGTGCCCTCATCTCGACGAGATTGAACACCAGAAATGCGTTTATCAATCTCCCCATTCAAGCTTCTATTAGATCGATATGATGGACTCTGACTCCTATATGGACTACGACTCCTGCACATATAATAAACTTCAATTATACAAAATATCTATTCAAGGAAAAATAAAACATGAAGTGCTAAAACTTATCATTACCTCTTTTGTTGTGGAGATGTACGATGATATGCAGCACGACTTCTAGGTGAAGACAGAGGTGACATCCTTTGATGCCTTGGAGACCTTTGTTGTGGTGATCTTGTCATCAAAGGAGATGGTGAACCACGTCTTGTTGGAGATGAAGACCTGCGTTGGACAGGAGACCTCTGGCGCACAAAACCAGGTGATCTACTATGTGAATCAGAATACAACCTATGACGTGCAAGAGAAGGCGACCTGCGTCGTACAGGAGAAGGTGACCTACGCCGCAAACGGAGGGGAGAAGGTGACCTGCGATGTACAACAGAACGCAACTTGTCTCGTACAAGAGTAGGTGACCCGCGGTGCAAGCGACGAGGAGAAGGTGAAATGCGATGCACAGGAGAACGCAACTTATTGCGTGCAGGAGAAGGTGACCTCCGACGTACAGGAGAAGGTGACCTCCGACGTAATGGAGAAGGCGGCTTCCGACGCATAGGAGAAGGAGACCTGCGACGCAATGGTGGAGATCTTCGTCGTGTAGAAGGAGATATCCATCTAAATGGAGAACGAGATCTACGTCTTGATATAGATGGTGATCTCTGCCTATTATACGGATACCTTCGCCTCATAGGTGATCGTATGCCTCGTTGTGAATGCCTCCGAGGTGGAGATATGGAATGATGTGGAGAGCTATACTGCCTTTCAGAAGAAAGGGACCGCCTTGGTGGAGATCGAGAGCGTATCTTTGGGGAAAGAGAATGGCTACGAGATTGAGATGAGATGGATATGCTTCTTGATTTTCGAGCTTCCCTGAGAGACGATATCATTAAGCATTATCTCAAATAACAAAAAATTACTATATGTAAAAAATGTGAACACTTTATCATTAATCAACAAATGTAAAAGGCCAAAAGGTAGAATGAAGCAAGTATTAATCCCAACTTAACAGGCCTGATTGGAAATGTCTGCATAAACTAATCCAATAATTTAGTACTTGTAGAAGGTGATACAAAATTTACCTAAAAGACAAGATGAACCAATAAAAACCAAATAAATCATATTTACAAACTCATAAAAATCACAACAATGTGAATCGAAGTTGTACATAATGAATTCTTCCTTCATAATATTCTTTCCAACAACTTCCAAATGGTTTAATAAATGGCCAAGGACACAAATGGTCAAACCATGGCTTCTTAAACTGGCATACAAGCCTTTGGTTGTTTCATATCTCTACTATAGGCATTAAAATTTTAAAAGTTAATACTACTAAGCAACTACAGGTATTGATTGGAAAGGAAAGCTAAAGTTTCGAGAGGATAAAAAAGGCACCTCGAGTAGCTTCTAGATTTGGAGAACGATTTGCCACGAGAACCACTTTCTGAAGATGAGCGCCTGCAAAGAGATGACAGGAATAAACATTAGTATGTAAGTTGTGATGTCACCAATAAAAGAATGATTATGCATACGACAACAATCATATGAAGTCAAAAATTTGGAAAGCCTAACTAAAGGATACATTAGTTCATGGAAAAATACTAGCATGATAAAAAAGAAAAAGAATTTAATGCATCTAATTTGCACCTATGATATTCATTTAGAAGAACGCATAGCATCTAACAACTAACTAATTCATATGCCAACCTGGAAAAAACTATTAATCAACTTTCACCTCATGAGAAGTGAGGACAAACTATGGTCGTGCAGGCGGCGTACCGACACATGGCATGAAGAGTGCCGCACGGCACCCCTCCTAGTAGATTTTTTGCTCGCCATCGATCTCATCGTCAATCTTGCGATCGCCGCTCGCACCCTTGTCGAGTGCCCTAGCCCGAGGAGTAGAAAAGGTTGAGAGAGAGAGAGAGGGTCAGGTTAGATCGGGTCGGGTCGGTTGAAAAAAAAAAAACTTATATTGCAGATCTGGCAACGCGAGCTTGGGCGGCAATGAGTGGCGATGGCGAGCAGTGAAGATGAGTAATCTCTTATCTTTTTCTCTTCCTATCTTACAGCACGGTCGGCAAGTGTCGTTGTACATGCTGTGCCGGCCAGTGGTCGGCATGGTCCGTGCCTGTGGCACGGCCATCCTTGGTGAGAACCATTGGTAAAGAGCATATGCTACAAATAGTTGGAAATGCCTAAATTGCTGAAAAAGATCTATTGTAATGGTTGAAATATGAACAAATGAACACACAAATCAACAATTGCTAGTCATGTAGCACGTTATTTTAAGCATGCCGATTAGCTTTGTCCTCGTGAATAAAAACTTTATGAAACAACCTACTTTGACAGCATGGGAAACAGATTGTATGCTTTCAAATCAAAAGAGAAGGCCAATAGGAAAAAGAAAAGAACAGCTGCCCAACCAACACAAGAGAGTAAAAGTGAACCTAAAAGAGAATGCCGGGCATTTAGTTACTAACCGCTTCCTTTCTCTTGAACCATGTCTAACATCCACATCTCTCTCTTCGTCTGGTTGACCAGTAGAGCTCCACTTTGAAACCGATGTGGGAACAGGTTTAGCCTCCCCATCCTACAGTAGATTGAAGTAAAGAATGATATGAACCCAAAATAATTGGAGAAGCAAGCTGAATGGCATGAAAAAGACAGAGTCACAACAAAAAGAAATTACCCGATAATTAAAAAGATATCTTGGTCAAATTTAACTTACCATGTGCTGCCTTTCTTGGTCAACCTCCCTTCCTTCTTTCTCCCTTCTCTTCTGAATTTCCTGGGTAATCCTATCGTTATCTGCCTATAGACAAAATTAATACATTAAAGGCATAATAAGTGTGAAACAAACCACTTAGAAAACATATCACTGGCTAAACAATATGAACCTGTCGTTTTCTAGTCTCCTCTTCCTTTGCATCCAAAAACTGTTGCGGAACACCACTGGCATTTTGCTGTGCACTTAGAAGAAGTCCCCATAGCTCTCTCATGAACTTTCCAGTGTTCTTTTCCATGAATCCAGTCAGCTGGATCTGGATCTGCTTCCCATCCACTTCCTGTCAGGACTTTGCAGTTAATAAACTAATAAACATCCTAGATGGAGACAGCACAAGGCAGTGATCCAAATCTTGCCTTTCCATCAAGAAGTCCATATACAAAGTTGATGAGGACTTCATCCTCAAACCCTAAAAGCTCTGTTGCCCTGGTCGCGATCCAAGGCCTGATCACATCCATCTTAACCTTCGACATATCCACC
Source organism: Typha angustifolia (assembly GCF_048772165.1). Taxonomy (NCBI): domain Eukaryota; kingdom Viridiplantae; phylum Streptophyta; class Magnoliopsida; order Poales; family Typhaceae; genus Typha; species Typha angustifolia. The sequence continues at coordinate 17,548,739 of NC_133246.1, read as the reverse complement.
TGAACATTGCCTTGGCATACTCAATATACAAACCTTTTACAACATAAAAAGGATTTTAATACAACAGTTAATCTGCACCAATCAATATATCCAGCAATAATAACAAAAGATATAGGTAAGGATCATAAATCCAAGAGTTGGATCGACCGTGCACTGACCAGATGATCGAGCTCCGGCGCAAATTTCTGAGACTTGAGCAGCTTCGCCTGCTTGTTGGAGAAGCGAGTGTCCTGATCCGCGGAGGTACCCTAGAAATTAAGAAAAAGTACCATTAAAAACCCTAATCAACTCGCTACGAGAACGAAAAGCACGAGCTAGAAAAACAAAAGAAAGGGAAGAGCGAAAAATAGAGAGAGATCGATGCGGATTTTACTCACCCGGAAGAATCCGCCGGACATCTTCGACTAGGGTTTGGAGACGAATTGTACGATGGCTTGGATGGGGGAAGAGGAAAGAGAAGCAAGCCTCGAATAGTATAATTTTATCCGCAAGGGTTTCCGCCCAAACTGCTTTCGGAGGTCGGTCCAACTTGGTCGGATTGATCTCAAAAGGTATAGCCCTCTCTCTATCCTCATATGGGAGTAATGGGCAGGCTTGGGCCTACACGTTGTAAACTAACTACTATTCTTATGGGCTTTTATTTCGAGCCTAACTGGTATAGCCCACTAACATAATTATTAGTTGCATGGCCCTCCCAATAATTATTTTTATCAAAAAAAAAAAAACATACCAATTATTAGTGTAAGGCGGTCGAAATGAGCTCACCGTCGCGGACGGCGCCCCTCCTACCTTCTCAACTGGTCTGTAGATGACGGCACGTGGCCCCACTACTCTTTACGGATGCAAACCTATTTATATTCTTCTCTTAATTCTCGGCTTTCTCGTCCGCGACCCACCCGCTCCCCCCCCCCTCCTCTCTCTAATGGAAGCGGAGCTCGAAACCCTAGAAATCCTTCTCTACAAAGCCTCGAATCTTTGAATACTCTCCTTTCTTCCCCGAATCGAATCTTCTTCTTTCTCCGAGCTCTTTGTTGCCCTCCTCCCGCCGCGAATCCTTCTCGGGCGCCATTGATTTCGAGAGATGGCGAGTAACGTCTCCACTGTGTACATCCATGTCATCGACGACGTTGTCAGCAAGGTCCGGGATGAGTTCATCAGCTACGGCGCCGGAGAGGCCGTGCTTAACGAGCTCCAAGCGGTAACTTCTTTTTGCATCACTCGAATCAATCTGCAGTTATATGGTTTCTTTTGATTTCTTTATATGCTCTTGGGTGCGATTGCTGATATCCATGGGTTATTTCTTTTGTGTGGTTTGATTTCTTGGCTTATAAGTTTGGGGAAAAACTGAAATTGCAGTTGTGGGAGATGAAGATGATGCAGTCCGGAGCCATCAGTGGCACGATTGATAGGTCGTCGCTTCCAAAGCCCACCGGTCCGGTCCATGATTTGAATGTTCCGTACGAGGGCCCGGCAGAGGAGTACGAGACTCCTACGGCTGAGATGCTCTTTCCGCCGGTGAGTACTTTCTACATCAAAAAAGATGTGAAATTTCGAAGAACCCCTTAATAAATTGCCCAATTTGTTGATTTTTGAGTGCAGACTCCCTTGCAAACCCCTATACAAACGCCATTACCAGGAACAATTGATCAGTCACCGTATAACATCCCCACAGGGCCCTCGGATTATGCTCCTTCCCCGCTGAGTGATACTAGAAATGGTGTTGATCTGAAATCTGGAAGGCCCAGTCCTTACATGGTATGCCAACTTATGGGGAGCTAGTTGGTCCGATTTGATAGATTTGGATGAATAACATGTAGAGTATATTCTTGATTATCTCTTGCTTCTTATTGTTGGATTACTTTCTTTGGCTGTTGCAGCAACCACCTTCCCCTTGGATGAGTCAAAGACCCTTGGGTGTCGATGTTAACGTGGGTAAGTGTAAGTTCATTGATATATACAGAATGTCTTGTAATCTTTCACCTATCAATAGTGAAGCATTTCTAGGTTGACAGCAAGAGTAATGAGATATTTCTGGTGATCTGATTTCAGCTTATGTGGAAGGACGTGAGGACTTGGACAGAGGAGCACCCCGTCAACCAACAACGCAGGTGCATTGCTATTCATGCTATGAATTGGCATTTCTGGAAACTTTTGGTCACCTTTGGAGAACAATCTGTCAAGACCTAGGAAAAATTGTGTAGTCAGTAATTGCATATTTTACATTATGAAATAATGCCTGTCTCTTTCAAGAAGCTCATTTTCTATACCATGGCTCGAATATTTAAAAAGTAATACACTGTTGTTTCCCATAAATATTGGCATTTCCTAATCAGGTTGTTAAATGGCAATAAGATATAATCATATAATTTGTATTAACCTTTCTGGATTTGGATATTTAGGACTTCTTCATGGGGCCGCCTGGAAAACGCAAAAGGGATGATTATCCTTCTCAGTTAAGTTCTGCTGGTTTTATGCCACAGCAAGATGGAAGCAGTGATGTGATGATAGAGTTTTCTTTGCCCGAGGTACTTTCCCATATTGAACTGCAAATCTGTAGTTCACTGCCTATATTCCCTTTTTCCCCTCTTTTCTTCTCCCATCTCTTTTATCTTTTATGGATTGCTTTCATGCTAAAGGTCATTATTGCTTATAGCACCATGGTGTTTCCATCACTGAAATGTTTATGATTTGAATTTTGCTCTAGTGCAGATGAATAATTAACAGAAGATTTTTTAGGTCATGTTCTATGTGTTAAAGCATTATTTCAAGCCAAAACCATGAATACGATGCATTACCTTTCTATTTTGTGACGCTAGTCATTTTGCCCATGTAATTGTTGAGTTTGTCAGAAAAACTTTCTCAATGCCTTCTACGGATTATTCATGTGGATGAGCTCATTCCTGTACAACTGGACATATGTTTTTTGGTGATGGAGATGTAAAAACATGTTGTGTTGTTGCCTTTCAGAAGTATTCATGCAATTTTATGTGTTATTATAATGCTGGCTGGCTTTCTATCAACTTCAAAAGTATTCACATAATTGTTGAGTTTGTCTAAAAGCTTTCTTAATGCCGTCTACGGATTATTCAAGTGAATGAGCTCATTTGTATACAATTGGGCATATGTTCTTTAATGATGGGGATATAAAACATGTTATGTTCTTTTGCCTTTTAGAAGTACTCACCATTCGATTTTATGTGTTACTACAATGTTGGTTGGCTTTCCATCTACTATCTGAGGTTTTGTGCTTGTGTAGTGGCCCATGAACTTTCTACTATTTATCAAATATAGCTGTGGCTTTTGAACTATGTTATTGATGAGTTGTAAAATCCAAGGTTCGAAAAATTGAAATCAACCTTCCAAAGAAATGATACTTATCAGTTGGATTGGCAGTACCGGTCATCTGAATTTGATTAGATTTTTTTTAATTACGTAAAATTTTAAATATTATTTTAAAATACAGGAATTTATTAAAAATGACAAAAAAAGAAAATAATTATTTACATATGAACCCTAAATTTTTTTTTTAAAAAAAGAAAGGCTTACTTAATTGGCTTGCTATTGATATTCTTTTATTTATTCTCTAGCCTAACTGTAAACATAATATTCTATAATGCATATATATATAAGAAGAGAATATAAAAATAAGGAGCATTCTATATTAGGAATTTATCTTTTAATCAACCATTCTACATATATTAAGAGAGAGATTTAGACCCAATTGATTATATATAGGAGGGTGTAATTAAGAGATCATATATAGTCTAAATAATTAGCAAACTCAATGTAGTGTTGTCACTTTAATTAATTATTGCCACCTTCACTACATATATCAAGAATAACTACTAATTTGTGTTATCCTCAAGTGGAGATTAGTTATTACACTTGAACTAATCAACCATCTCATGCTCACCATCTTCCATGCTTTTAAGTATTAACCTAGCTCATGCATGCACTACTTTACTTAAACCCACCAATCCTGATCCTAATTGGGATTGGCCGATTCTGCGGGCCAATTGATCGGGATCGGTTTATCCTGCTAACCATGGTAATATCCGTACTTTAGAACACTTCTCCAATGAACTTATAATTTTATTTGCCTACCTACTTCCTACTTTTTATAAGAATGTTATAAGAACAGTCATCAATTGGTACTGATAGAGCCAACAGCCATACGGGTAGAGGTACTACACAATTTTCTTTTCTCATACACTTTCTTTAGAACCTATACGTCTGTTTGCTAGATCTGTCCTTCAGAATACACTGCCATACCTTGAAGTATGTGGAGATGACTCTGAGATTCATATCATAGATCCATCATTTTCAAGTGCTTGTTACAGCGACAAACAGTTTAAGTTGAACACTTATTCTGTGCCTGCAATCTTGTTATGGGATTACATCAGCACATGTAACAATGAGTTATTTTGTTTCTCATAGCAAGGATCCAAAGGACAAATTTGGCAAGTTCAGAAAAACTGTCAGGGTGAATGGATGTCCAAAAGAGACATTTGTTGTTCTTTAAAGTATAATCTGGCATTAACATAACCTTTCACACTAACTCTTTCCCATTCCTGCCATAAAAATGTTGTTTGTTTGCAAGAACTTTCTTGCCATGTGTCCCTAAACTACTTGTGTGGTGTAATCAAGAGTAGTTCTCAACTTCTCATAAATGTGGGATATCCTACTGCCACTTTCCTCCATAATATGTTACTTACAGTGCCCCTGCATATATTCACGAACGAGCTTTGTAATTGTTGAACTAATTATTTCAAAACCGGTTAATAAGCAGCTTATGGCCAACATACTGACTGGTTACTTAGAATCAAGTTGATATGTGCTTCACCTATAAGACGTTGTATGACGAATAAATTAGTATTCTTTTATTACAATTCAATCCTATCACATTTGCATCAGGCTTTTACTAATACGACATGGATTTTATGTGCATTCTTAAGATTTTCAGCTGGTAGTCTTTCTTCTATTGGGACTTTATCCTTATTAAGTGCATTGATTTGAACCAGTACATTAAATATAGTCAGTACTGGAGTTTCTTCAATGATTTGACTTTCTAGTTTAGCTGCTGTAGATAGAGCCATAAAAACTCTGATCTCTCGGTTCTTATGAATCAGGTAAACCTAATTCATAGTTCATCAACGCTCAGCAAAGAACCTGCAACTTTTAATAAGCTGTCCCAGAAAGAAGCAAGTACTGCTCCAGTGCTTCCTCAGCAGGATGGAATCAATGATGACTATGATGTACTAATAAGATTCACATGACTTACAATCATGTCTTTTCCTTTCTCCCCTTATTTTCTTTTCATTTTAATGGCTTTGTTTTCTCATTTTGCAGGTGTTCAATTTCCAAGGAGTTCCTACTGAAGACTATAATACTCCTGGAGATCCTGGTAAAATTTTGCATTGGAATTGCGTGTCACATATAGAATATTGTCATCTTTGACAAACGTTATATCTTTTTTTTATGCTGACATTTCTGATCATGTTTCATTTCATTAGTGGAACTTCGAGCTCCCACCCCTTCTGTTGGCACTCCAAGACCAGGTAAAAATGAAGGAGGAGATGATGATGAGCCTCCACTTAATGAAGATGATGATGATGATGACGATTTAGATGACTTTGAACAAGGGGAGGAAGAGCCTACTACACAACATTTGGTCTTAGCACAATTTGACAAGGTAATTGCTGGATATACATTCTAAACAAACATTAATGCTCGCATTCCTGATTTTTACATTTTCTTGCAACGGACTAGGTGACACGGACAAAAAGCAGATGGAAATGCACTTTGAAGGATGGAATAATGCATTTAAATAGCAGAGATGTCCTATTCAATAAGGTGCGTAGCATTAATGTTATGTTGACAATTTTTAGAGTTGCCCATTTGTATTTTTCAACAACGTCTGAGTTACGCCATTGCAAGACTTATGCAGCCTGACGAGAGTAGGATTGCATCGTATTTCAGGCAAAGAGATCTATCTTCAGATATTAGGTTATACAGAAGCTTAGAGAGTCAAAATTTGTGCCGTAGATTTCAACTTGTAACTACAATTCTCATAATTTATTTCTTGGTGATTGTTGGTGATACCAGACTACGTTGTCGCATTAGATGACACCTGAGACCCTAAACTCATGTTAATGATGTGATATGTCACACATCTTACAGGTTAGAATTAGATTAATTTGGATTCCTTTTGTGAAACCTTTTAGAAGAAGACATATACCTGCTAGATTAGATTTTCTGTCGCCTTTGTGTTGCTGCCATTCCAGGCTCTCTTGATTCATTACACCCATTCAACAATATAATGCAATCAGCTGCTCTCCATTTGACTTACAAATGTAAATTGGTGAAAATCATTGTTGCAGGCCACCGGAGAGTTTGACTTCTAATTTCGTTATCAACAAGCTGTTTTAGAGGCTTAAGACATGTTTAGGCTGAGACAAGGATGTTATATAATTCTGGGAGGCATGGGCATCATCAAGATTTGGGAGTGTGTAACAAAAAAACTCCCTGCAGCAAATGGACTATGTTCTGTGATTCCGCTGTGATGATGCTAAATTTATTTAACATTGTAAGTTTATTTAACAGTGAGAACAACTATTCGTGTATCTGTCCATTCCAGTTGTTGATAGTGATGCAATTTCAATGTTACTGTAGGCTTCGATTACTTGTGTAATAAGTATAAATTAATTTTAGTAAGAGCCTCTTTATACTAGTATATAATTAAACAATAGTTTATATCAATATTAGTTTCCTGATACTTACTCTCTCATCTTCTATTAATTATCATCTTAATCATTTTCCCTCCTTTTTCTCTCTTCTATCCTCTCTTCATCTGCTCATTTCTAAAGATTATTTTGATCATTTGTGAAAATAATTTTCATATCAGATCAAGTGTAGTGAATATATAACTATACCGGTTTTTAATTAAACATTCCTGCAGATTTGACTATGTGCATGTCTTATATGAGCATAATTAAATTAGTATGGATGTAAAATATAAGCATAGTTGTAATAGTATTCCGCCCCTTTTAAAATTATGTGCTATATTTAATAGGGAATCGATATATTGGTCTAGATTCTAGGTAGTTGCACAGCTGAGCATATATGAAGGAAATCATTAGTCAGCAATAATACATTCATACCTCAGCAAGCTAAGAAATATCTTCAAATGATCAACATCTACCGATGACTCCAACAGCAGATAATGCCTGCTCTTGTCGGGAGACTAGCAATGACGTCACATCACATGTCACAGATTTGCAGGCGGACTTTGAAGGAAGATAAAAGTGGTGAAGAGAGAGAGAGAGAGAGAGAGAAGAGAGAGAGAGAGAGAGAACCTTCTCACGACGATTTCGAGTCACCAGGTGGGTGGAGAAGGCTGAGCTACGCGTGAAGAAATATTTGCTACCTACGAAATGATCTCGTTCTATTGTTTTGGCAGAAGAAGTACCGGGGAGATGTTTTATAAATATAGCGGTCCAATTTTGTCACCCAGACGCTTCGACTAATGAAGGAGAAGGTGCCAAAAGTGAAAAGACGCTTGGGACAAGGATTTATACTACGGTCTATGGGCGTACTTAATTCGCTGCAATCGTCTTGGTTGCATGATTTCCTTACAGACTACGTGGCATAAGCTCATTGGACATCTCTATTCAAATTGTCACAAGTTTTCGTTAAGTAGCATATCAAACGCCTAATAAGTTAGAAGGCCAGTCCAAGTCATTAGATCAGTCACACTTTGGTCCGCGTCACTTTGTTTTCTTCGTAGCCACGTTTGTCCGATCAACTACTCTCTCCCAGTCAGCAATCGAATTAGAAAATCCCCCACCACTCCTCTCCTAAAGGACTCCACAGCATCTCTCTCTCTCTCTCTCTCTCTCTCCCTCCCTCCCTCCTCCTCCTCCACTTCTCCTCCGTTGCTCTCCCAACTCCCTCTCCGATGCATAAAAATCCAATCTTTTTCATATTACTCTTCTCCTTCCTCTTCCTCTTCCTCTCTTCCTTCTCCCAGCACGACCGCTTCACCTACCTTGGCTTTAATGGCGGCGCCAACTCGAACAATCCCTCTATAAGCCTCAATGGCATTTCGGAAATCGAATCCAATGGCCTCCTTCGCCTAACCAACGAAACGAGCCGCCTCATAGGCCACGCCTTCTACCCTTCCGCCATCCAATTCAGGAACTCCACCGACTCCTCCGCCTTCTCCTTCTCCACCGCCTTCGCCTTCGCCATCGTCCCCGAGTACGCCACTCTCGGCGGCCACGGCCTCGCCTTCGTCATCTCCACCACGAAGGAGCTTGCCGGAGCTCTCCCAAGCCAATACCTTGGAATCCTCAACGCCAGCGACGTCGGCAACACGACCAACCACCTCTTCGCCATCGAATTCGACACCGTACAAGACTTTGAATTTGGCGACATCAACGACAACCATGTCGGCATCGACATCGACAGCTTGGTTTCCAACAGCTCTGCTCCCGCGGGCCTCAATCTCAAGAGCGGCGCCACCGTCCAAGCTTGGGTCGACTACGACGGCGTTAAGAAGCTTGTCAACGTCTCCGTTTCCGCCTCCTCGTCGAAGCCCGAGAATCCTCTCATATCTTTTCAAGTTGATTTGTCCCCGATCCTCCACGACCAAATGTTTGTGGGCTTTTCCTCCTCCACTGGATTGCTCGCGAGTTCGCATTATCTCATGGGTTGGCGCTTTACCATGAACGGCATCGTTCAATCTCTCGATCTCTCCTCTCTACCATCTCTCCCGCCCCCACCCAAGAAGAAAAATGCCACCTTAATCATTGCCACCACCTTCTCCGCCTTCGTCTTCCTCGTGGCTACCATCGCCGCCGCCGGATACCTCTTCTATAAGATTAAACACGCCGACGTGATCGAACCATGGGAATTGGAGTACGGCCCCCACCGCTACTCCTACAAAGAGCTCAAGAACGCAACCAAGGGATTCCGAGGTAGCGAGCTTTTAGGCAGCGGCGGCTTCGGAAAGGTATTCAAGGGAATCCTCCCAAACTCGCACGCTGAGATCGCTGTCAAACGCGTCTCCCACGAGTCACGGCAGGGGATTCGTGAATTCGTCGCCGAGATCGCGAGCATCGGGCGTCTCCGTCACCGCAATTTGGTCCAGCTCCTAGGTTGGTGCCGCCGCCGCGGTGATCTTCTCCTCATCTACGACTACATGCCCAACGGGAGCCTCGACAAGCTCCTCTTTTGCGATGAGTCCAAACTTTCGGACGCCCAATGGAGTCACCTTTCTTGGTCCAAACGCTTGCAAATTCTACGTGGCGTCGCCTCCGGCCTCCTCTACCTCCACGAGGAGTGGGAACACGTCGTCATCCACCGCGACGTCAAGGCCAGCAACGTCCTCCTCGACGCTGAGTTCAACGGCCGCCTCGGCGATTTCGGCCTCGCCAAGCTCTACGAGCACGGGGGCAATCCGAGCACGACGCGCGTCGTGGGCACCGTCGGATACCTCGCCCCTGAGTTGACTCGGACCGGTCGTGCCACGACCGGGACCGACGTGTTCGCTTTCGGGGCTCTCGTTCTCGAGGTCGTATGCGGACGCCGCCCGATAGAACCGAAGGCAGCGCCGGAGGAGAGCATATTGGTGGACTGGGTGTGGGAGAGGTGGGCCAAGGGGAAGTGGGAGGAAGTGGTGGACCCCAGGTTAGGGGGTGATTATGAAAGGGAGGAGGTCGAGGTGGTTGTCAAGGTGGGGCTCATGTGCTCGCATCCGGCAGCGGCGGCGCGGCCAGGGATGCGAGAGGTGGTGAGGTTTCTCGACGGCGCTGACGTGGCGGAGGTGCCGAGCCTAAAGTCGCCGGAGTACTACGAGGGATTCGACAAAGTCGGGTTCGACGAGTTCGTGTACTCGTATCCATCGTCGTCATTCGAAAAAGTCTCGGTCAGTGCCGGCATTACTAGGTAATTTGGAATCACGATTCCTTTTGATCGAGGTCTTTATAAAATGATCAGAATAATATCGTTCCTTCCTCTCCGATTGTGACATCCATACTATGTTTATGATGAAATATGTGCTTTGCTTTCTCACTGTAAATAGTAGTCTTCTAGCTTGTGGTTGTAATAGTTCTTTCTCGAACGGATGGCTTGGAATCAAAATAATATAAAATTTTGAGCAAAACTTCAATTTTCCATTAAAAAAGTTGCTTCTTTGGACAACATTTTGTTATCAATTAGTGATGAAATTGTTCGCCACTTTAAACCATACTCCGGAATTCTTTTCCTCTCTCACTTTTTGTTCGGGAGTGATCACAAATGCCAGAGGAATTGAAGGATGTCCAACTAAAAGATAGATCAGTGAACAAAAAGCAAGTGCAAAAGGATTACTGCAGAACGTCTGTAACACGAAACGTAAGAACTATGACATTCGACAATTTACTACAACTTATAGACCATGATCTTAGTTTTGGTATTAATCTAACCAACCATGGGAGCCTTCGCAACCTTGCCAGATGAGTCTATGTAGATTCGAACACGTCTGGAAATGTAATCCATAGTCACAGCGTGATCAGGTGGTACCACCTGAAAGTGAGCTTCTGGTTTGTCTTCTTTGATCCTCCTCTCAGCCTCTTCTACAGCGAGGCCTACTACCTCTGGCCATGAACTTTTTGGAGATGATTTCTCTGCCATTTCCTCTGTTTCTCTTTTTCTAGTAAACACAAAGCAGAACAATATTAATGCTTGGAAGTTAAAAGATTTTTGGCATAGATTGCAAAGCTCATTTATATGGACGCCTCCCTCTGGTCGAACCCAACCAATATGAAAATTGCTGATGTATGTCTCCCTCTGGTCTTCTTGAGAAAGTCTTAACTTCTAGTTATCCACTCCAGAGAAAGAATTGGTATATAAGGAAGAGAAAGCGAGTAGGAATTGCCAGCCGTTTCATTATGCAGGCCTTTTTGTTCTTATACTAAGAAACGGTTACCTTCTTTTATTAGCTTTGAAAATTCCTAGACATATGTTAGCTTGTGACGGGCTCCATTTAGAATATGAAAAACTCCTGCTTTGTTATCAGCAAACATTATCAAATGAAGTAGGTCATGGATGACGACTGTGAGCGAATTAATCTAAATAACGTGACATTATGTTAGATTATAAATGCCCGAGCTTTTCCTATGAGTGGCCCCATTGCATGCTGACTTATAGTAGTAAATAAATCAATGGTCAGATTTGGCCTGCTTCAAATATGACCTAGGAGGCTGAATAGACCTCATTAAAATCAAATAAAAGCTAGTCAATAGCCTGAAGAAACCCTGGGAAGCATCTTCCAGTCTTCCATCATCTAGTTTAGCTGGGAGGCAAGAAGAATAAGTTAGTATGCTTGACCTTGTGTAATTTACTAGATTTAATTTACAGTCTACAGTCTTAAAATCTTCAGCTATCTAACTCTCTGTTCCATTATAACTGTTTCTAGCTCCATGTCCCCTCACCCTCCTTTCAATTGGACAATTCGGTATTATTCCATATTTACTGTTTGGTTTGCTGGAGCTGCATTGGGTTGCTCTGTGAGCTGCAGTTAAGAAAGTTCTTTTATTAAGCTTGAGAGAAACTACCTACTATTTCATTAATTAAGTCAATGAAATGATGTACAAAGGACTGTATGAAAGGGTAAGTAAATTAATCAAAGGACAAATAACTTTTAGTTTTTCTCATAGAGATCGGGAGGTTGCAGTAGCTCTCCAAGATCGATTTCAGCGGGAACGGGTTCTCCGGTCCGATCACACCTAATAATTCTGACAGTTCCTCAGAGTATTTACTAGTTGGCATATGCTTGTGCTCTCCTTCCGACAGCTTCAACTTCTTCTGCATGTTTTGGAAATCTGGAGTCACTTCTAATGCCAGATTGATGCTGTTGATATGGCTTTGAAGTCATCATGCCTCCAAACCTATCTATACGAGGATTTGTAGAGATTGGAATTGGCGGCCCTTGTGGGTCTTTCAGATCCAGACGAAAAGAGGCTCGTTCCCTCACCTTCTCCACCGCACCCTTCCCTTCGGCTCGCCGCCGGCAAGCCATTGCCGGCCTTACGGACTCAGTGATGACCTGGCAGAGTGCTCTGTCATCTTCGCCAGGCTTCAACCTCTGTATCAAATAATCTTTCAGTACTACTCTGTCATCCCACATCTTCTTCACGAGAATCTCATATTCAGATCTCTTCTCTTGAATCTTAGAGGCTAACTTGTGAGTTATCTCCAAAACAAAGGCGTATGCCAGTGCAAACATCTCCCTCACTTTCTCAGTAAACGTCTTGTTGTTATTTGACGTCATGAGTCTTTCCTTTATTACTGCAGGCTTATTAAGAGTTGGAGAAACCACCATGTCTGTCTCCTTGAATGCATTAACGTGATGCAGTTTTGGTTGTTTCTTGACATCATTGGCTTCCTTCATTTCTAATTCCCTGTTTACATTGTTGGGCTTGTAGACTGTTGGTTTCTTATACTTACTAAGAGGACTTTGAATTGGTGAATGATGTTGTGGTGCTGTCTGTCTATATATATCAGGTGCCATCTCTGATTCATACACTGAAAAGTTAACAGAAAAAACAAAAAGAGTCGCCTTTTTATCCAATAAAACTCAATAATAGATTGATTAATTCAGATATAAGAGAATTAATTACTTGGGGCACCATGATACTCTGGATCTTGTTCATCCTCCTCCTCCTCGTCCAAGCCATATCCCCATGGCAGCGTCCAGCTGGCGTCGTCGTGTTCATGTTTCTTCTTGCTAAGCATGTGTTTCCACTTCTTTGCCTTATCCTTCACCTTCGAAAGCACTGATTTCTTCGAATGGTGGTCGTGATCATCGCCATGGTAGTGCCCATATCCGAAGGTGGGAGTTGTGGGTGTTGTGGGTGTTGTCCAATATCCTTGTGCTTCATCTTCATCATCAAATGGATTATGCCCTGTAAATATTAATCATAAATATAAGAAAATTGCGACGCAATAATTATGCTATCACAGAGACGCAATGTAACTGAATACATCGCATCTGTCTAGCAATCAAATTGTAGCAAAAGCAAATCTCTGACTTCTAATCTCCTATAGGCACTGGCAAACAGTTTTACCAGCCGTTTTTTCTTTACTCTTTGATCACATTCCATCCACTGCATAAAAGCTAGTGATTCAAGCAGCTAAGCCATTAAATGATCTAAACTTGAACATCTTTAATCTACTAGTGTAAGTAACTAGAGAGCAATAAGGATGCAAACGATTAATAATATAGTGGCAAATAATTCAATGCACCTTTAAAAATTATAATCTTAATCCAACGACTATAATAACCAGTTTTCATATTCGGTACCGGTTTCCCGGTACCGGTTCCAAAACCATATTACGTAAGAACACGAGTATATTAGTTTAGAAGATTAATTACGTGTGCCTAATTTCCTAATTTTCTTGTTATACCCTTGAAGATCTTAACCATTAGATCTTCATCAAAGTGATTGATAAACAATTAACGGTACAAAAAAAGCGCTCTACACGTTTCTTTTCTTCCGTTAAGATTTATCTCTTAAATATAATTATGCCTAAATTATAGGAGATATCATTTAATATTAAATAATTTAAATTTGATTATTTGGAGATAAACTTCAATTTAAATATAATTCTCTATCTCTATCTATTAAAATTTAATTTAAGTCAATCTTAAACTAATGAGAGATATATGTAAATAATAAAAATAATCAAAAAGATAAAATGTAATTAAATTTTCATCAAGTTAATTATAAAAGACATCGATATCCTTATTTTGATATATATACATTATTCTCAATTAATGATATATATATCTTTTACTTAATAAAATATTAAGATAATATAATTGTTAAAAAATAATGTGCAAGATTATATATTAAAAAAAGTTACCTGCTGAACCGGTAATATCTTTCATTCCTATTATACCCTTAAAGATCTTAACCGTTAGATCTTCATCAAATTGATTGATAAAGAATTAATTCTATTGCAGGAAAGAAACCCTCTAATATAGTGGACAACAAATAAACTCTGAAGAAAAATAGAACACATTATTATTTACAAGGTGCAGATTACCAGCAGCAAAATGATATACCCCTCGAGGGGTACTGCCTCCATATCTCGTGATCCCTTCCAAGTCAGCCATTTCTCTCTCTCGCGCGCGCTCTCTCTCTTATTCTTTGCCTTTTCTCTTCAAGCTATATCCATAACCTTTATAGCTCTAGCTTATGAACTTGTGGATTTAGGGTTGCATTTAAACTTGCTGGTCGTTAGACATGCCTTCCTATTTCCTTGGCAGTGTTGATGGCTACTGGGAAACGAGGCCTCCCTACCAATCCATATCCCACTTTAAGTGCATGGCCACGCCTGAATCTGGACTTGCCACGTGTTCTCTCTCATGGCCGGTCAGAATCTATGGAAGAATTGAAGCCCCACGTGGCTTCCACTGACGTGGCTTCCTATGATTCTTGTGAGGTATAGTCACCGGGCAGTGATTGGATACTTTAGCCCCATGTAAGAGATAAGATGGGGAAACCACTGGCCAGTAGGTAGTACCCAGAATTAGAAGCACAAGAATGGCAGCAATGGCAACAATCCCTTCTACGTTCCTCTCCCATCAATCCCTTCGCCATGATCTCAAGAAGAATTCAGCATCCTTCAGAAGAGCAAAAGTTTTCCGAGTGCGAGCTGCAAAGGTTCCTGCAGGAGTAAGTAGAAGTTTCCCTTTTTGTGAGCACTTTGAGTTCTTTGCTGGTTTTCTTGTACTTTTATACACTAGAAGAAGAGAAATTTATGAATTGGGTTCAGGTTGAGATGCCCAAAGTGAAACCGAAGCTCACTGAGCCATTCCTCGGATTCACCAAGACCGCAGAGATTTGGAACTCCAGAGCTTGCATGATTGGCATCATTGGAACTTTCATTGTAGAGTTGGTAGGTTATGTCAATTTACATCTTATAGTTCTCTCTGTATACTAATTATGAAGTATGTTGTGATCAAAGTGTACTCTTTTCATATCTTTTTCTTTTGATGGCCCTTGCAGATCTTTCACAGAGGCATACTTCAGATGATTGGGGTGGATGTGGGAAAAGGCCTTGACATTCCTCTATAGTTTCAGATATCTGCAACTAAGAAGCAACCTAAGGTCCAGAAATGCCTTGCTGTTTCAATGTTGTCATCTTTCTTTCTTTTATTTACTACGCAATTTGCCGAAAGAGTTAATGTAATTGTAAGCAGAACGTGATTCAAAGAGAGAGGAAAGTTCTAATTACTGAATTGTTGTTCTGATTTTATTAAGTGGAAATGGGCTGATGCTAGCTGGAATTAAGCAGAAGCAGATGACATATTTTTTATTAGGAAAATGACTTACAGAGATTATGCACATATCATGGATTAAATTTCAGGATTTGATATGGTATCGATCACATTACGTACATTAGAAACATAGAGTAGCCTGTGCTCTAAAGTTGCAGAAAGAATTCCCTGCAAAATCTTTCAATCAATTCATGGGAATCTCCTAATGCTAGCATCTTCTCCATACGAGCATGGAACCCAAAAAAGTTTAAACACAGAATATGGTCTCCGAGAAGCTACTGTACAGACCAAGTCTACAAAATTTCACCTACAATAATTGGCAAGTGCCACTGCGAGTGTCCGTGACCTGGGGCGTCCTTATGTGTCTACTTCTCTTTCAGGCATTTCGTCGAGCAACTGCTGAGGGACAAATTTTCTTCAGCAGGCCTACAGGCCCCCGAAACTCAAAATGTCGGATCAAATAAACTTGGTCCCATTGGACGGCTCATTAACAGTCCAACCTGAATCCCGTTCTCCCGCCGTTCATCGGCTGTTAGCCTTCCACACTGTGATCACTATATAAACCCTAAACCCCGAATTGCCATTTTCTTCTGGGTTATCGTCACCACCCGTGACTATAATACTCATTCTTCTTACTCAAATTCTGCACCATGACAGTATCAAAATGACACTCTCTGCATGGTAACTTGACCTCGTCTAGTCAACTTCTCCTCACCTTTACGGTTTACCTACCAAAATAAATAAAAACGATTCCATTCTCTAACCTTATCGTCTCTCCCCCCTTCTTCCACCTTCCTCTCCACGCCATGGCTTTCTCCGCGCCGAGGCAATTCATTTGCGCCCAGATCGGCGTCTCCACTCCTCTTCCGCCTCGTCGCCGTCGCAACGCTTCCTCCGCCGCCGCTGCCGCAGCCCAATTCCAGGATCCCAACTCTTCCTCTAAACCCCCTTCGCTTACTTCATCTCCCAAGAAGTCGGATACCAAAACGCTAGTCCTCTTCTCCACCACATTCGCCGCCGCAGCTGCTGTCCCTGGCGCCTTCCTCCTGCACCTCTCCTCCTCCTCGCCCCCTCCTCCAAGCAATGGCGGCGGCGGAGGTGGAGGCGGTTGGGGATGGGGGGGTGGCGGCGATGGGGGTAGCTTCTGGTCTCAGATCTACTCCTTCATGACGGCAAACGCAAGGGAAGAGGATGGCTCCGCCGGTGGAGGCCTGCCGGAGTGGGACCCGCACGGCCTCCCGGCAAACATCGTGGTCCAGCTCTCCAAGCTTAGCGGCCTCAAGAGGTATAAGATCTCGGAGATCCTCTTCTTCGACCGGCGGCGCGGTTCCCTCGTCGCAGGTACCGAGGACTCCTTTTTCGAGATGGTCTCCCTCCGCCCCGGCGGCGTCTACACCAAGGCCCAGCTCCAGAAGGAGCTCGAGACGCTAGCCTCCTGCGGCATGTTCGAGAAGGTTGATATCGAGAGCAAGACAAAACCGGACGGCTCCCTTGCCCTCACTGTCTCCTTCACCGAGAGCACATGGCAGTCGGCCGATGCGTTCCGATGCATAA
Organism: Typha angustifolia; assembly: GCF_048772165.1. NCBI lineage: Eukaryota > Viridiplantae > Streptophyta > Magnoliopsida > Poales > Typhaceae > Typha > Typha angustifolia. The sequence goes on along the minus strand of NC_133246.1, from coordinate 17,531,857 downwards.
ACGTGGGTCTGATGCCGCAGACGAAGCAGATGGAGATGGATTCGGACATGACGGACCGCGAGAAGATGGAGTATTTCCGAAGCCAGGAGAGGGATTATAGGAGGAGGATTGAGAGGTCGAGGCCGTGTTTGTTGCCCGTGCCTGTGCAGCGAGAGGTGTTGCAAATGTTAAGGGAGCAGGGAAAGGTGAGTGCGAGGCTGCTGCAGAGGATCCGAGACCGGGTGCAAAAATGGTACAACGATGAGGGGTATGCGTGTGCACAGGTGGTTAATTTTGGGAATTTGAATACCAGGGAGGTGGTATGTGAAGTTGTGGAGGGGGACATTACGCAACTTGTCATCCAGTTTCAAGATAAGCTTGGGAATGTCTGCGAAGGGAACACCCAACTCCCCGTTATCCGTCGGGAGCTACCAAAGCAGGTAATTATTATGGATTGCTCAATAATCTGTGTCACTAGGTTTCTTACACACCAATTGATACCTTGATGCCTCCACAGCGTGATGTTGTTGATCGATAAATTGTCTACATAGACGATTGACCTGCTATCTTTATTTGTTGAATATTTTGTTAACTGCATGCCTTGCAAAGTATCTTCCATGTCAACAAAGACCACTTCTTGTCAACATTAGATATGGCCCTTCTGGAAGGACAAAATTAGGCTTTAGTCAAAATCTGGTGAGCAATGCACGATGCAATGGTTCTTTTCTGTATTATGCTTAGGCAGTTTGATCATGTTATCATTCAGACAATTCAAGAGATTACATTGATTGTTATCGTGTAGCTACATTTTCTAAATGATGCTCGTTCAAACGGTTTCGGTTCTTGATAACCTGGTGCAGCTTCGACCAGGACATGTATTTAATATTGAAGCCGGAAAACAAGCTTTAAGGAATATAAATTCCCTTGCTCTGTTCTCCAACATAGAAGTGAACCCTCGAACTGATGAGAAGAATGAAGGAGGAATTATTGTTGAAATAAAGCTTAAAGAATTGGAACAAAAATCAGCCGAAGTGAGCACAGAGTGGAGTATTGTACCTGGACGTCAAGGACGGCCGACACTGGTAAGCTATTTCCATGCCACTCCCTGTGTTATGCATAATTTAGTACACTTTGCAGTTGCGACTAAGTATAGAAAATTCAACTGAGAACATTCTTATTCTCAGGCTTCAATTCAGCCTGGTGGAACTGTCTCATTTGAGCATAGGAATATCAAAGGTTTGAATAGATCAGTTATTGGTTCAGTGACATCCAGCAATCTGCTCAACCCTCAGGTGTGTAGTTAGTGTATATTTGTGGAATGTTTTTTCTTTCTTTAGATTATATCAGCAATTTATACTAATTATCTACTTTTCCCCTATCATAGATTGATGTCTAATTTGTGTACAATTGGTGCAGCTGAAACCTGCATTAGTTGAGTTACCTGGGTTTAGGGTCATTCATTCCTCTTGATAATATCTGTTGATGAAGATTCTTTTTCCATTTTATTTCCAATTTTAGAGTTGAAAGATTACAACTCAAAAGATAAGAAGGCTTAAAAAGAATTGATGATGAGACAAATAAGCAAGTGAAGATTAATCCCAACATTTATTTCTAAAATAGCACTATGGAATTCCTTACTTGAACAAACTTCCTAGTTCGAGGCTTCGAGCATTTACATTCTTCTGAGGATTATCTTCTGTTTATTTGAAACTAAATATTACTAGCTCCGTACTTGATTTCCTATTCTGGAGTGTCTGGTCTTAAGAGTAACTTGAAGAACTAGTCTGATGAAAATAAGAGGAGAATGAAATATCTTGATATTAGTCTACAGTGTCGATATTGATTATTATATGTTACTTTTATTGGCCTCCTACATTGTTGTTTTGATATGGTTCCATACATTTTAGGATGATCTATCGTTCAAGCTTGAATATGTGCACCCATACCTGGATGGTGTTTACAACCCTCGCAATCGTACATTCCGGACTAGTTGCTTTAACAGCCGGAAGTTGAGCCCTGTTTTCACTGGTGGGCCAGGGGCAGATGAAGTTCCTCCCATATGGATTGATAGGGTTGGATTGAAAGCCAACATAACAGAGGTGTGTAGCAGTTTTCTCTTCATTTATATTCTTATTTTTCCACATCCCCTTTCTTGATAAAAACTTCTGAAGTGATCCCTATATAGTGAGAATTTTTGACATTTTCAGAGCTTTACGCGACAAAGCAAATTCACATATGGACTCGTGATGGAAGAGATCACAACACGTGATGAAACTAGTAGTATATGTACTCATGGTTCTCGAGCTCTACCTAGTGGAGGCTTAAGCAGTGATGGACCTCCGACTACTCTCAGTGGTACTGGTGTAGATCGCATGGCATTTGCACAGGCTAATATTACTCGTGATAACACACAGTTTATAAATGGAGTAGTTGTTGGTGAAAGAGATGTTTTCCAGGTATTTATCACCCTATATGTTTGTTGTTCTGAATAATGGCTGTTAACTCTTGAATCATTCATGCTACAAGTGCCAAGTAGAAGTGAGTGACCCAGTTTCTGCACTAGTTTAAACATTTTCTAGATAATATGATCCTGACATGCTTATAATGGTTTGTCGGTGTGAAGCAGATATAATCAATCCTCTATCTGATGTCATTTTCATTTGTATCATCTTCCTCTTTAGGAGTTTGAAGATCTGATTGATGGTTTTTTATATATGTACAAATTGCACCTTGGCAAATAACTGCCCTGATGCTTCACATCTGGAAGTGAAGGTTCAACATGCTTTCATTTATATAGTGTAAATGACATCTGAAATTTGTCACCTGTCTATTTCTAATTAAAAGATTGTGCTGTAATTTAACTTCTAATGACAATTCATGGTTCTCTGCAGGTAGACCAGGGCCTTGGTATTGGCGTCAAGTTTCCGTTCTTCAATCGTCATCAACTAACTCTAACCCGCTTCCTCCAATTGAAGAAAGTAGAAGAAGGTGCTGGCAAACCACCACCACCTATTCTGGTCCTCCATGGGCACTATGGAGGTTGTGTTGGAGACCTCCCAAGCTATGATGCTTTCACTCTTGGTGGACCATACTCTGTGAGAGGCTACAACATGGGAGAATTGGGTGCTTGTAGGAACATTCTTGAGGTGAGCAGGACAACCTTGTAGTTGTTTGAGTTTGCATGTATGATACAGTAATGTCTGATACTGATCCTCAAATTTACCATTACTGTGGATTTTGTGATTGCATTTATTTTACTAATCAGATAAATCTAACTCTTATTTTGTTGTAACTAGCTTGCTGCTGAGCTGCGGATCCCTGTGAGAAACACCCATGTATATGCATTTGCAGAGCATGGAAATGATCTTGGTAGTTCAAAGGATGTGAAAGGAAATCCCACTGAGTTCTTTCGCAGGACTGGACAGGGATCATCATATGGTGTTGGCGTTAAACTTGGATTAGTGAGAGCAGAATATGCGGTTGACCATAATGCTGGTACTGGCGCAGTATTCTTTAGGTTTGGAGAGAGATTCTGAGGCAAGAGTAACTTTAATTATAGAGAAGTTCCCATTTTTGCAATATATGGTTCTTTTAACACAACTAGGCTTCTTGGCTACATAATTCGGCTATACAAGTCTTCAAGGAATAATATGAGTTTGGTCTTTGTTGAGATTCCGATTATCTGTTTCGATATATCCTTCTTTTCAGATTTTGTAGTATGTCATTCATTACGTGCTGCCTAATGGTTTCTACATTTGTGTTACTTTGTGCGTCAAACCTATAACTGAGCAGTCCCTGCTACATAATTTGATAGTTGAAACTCACCTCAGGCCATAAGCTTACAATGATACGCTCAAAGAGAACCAACCCAGTTTTGAACCAAGCAGCCGGCCCGCTCAATCCGATCCACAATTTCGGGTCGGCTCTTCATTTTGGTTTAAAACCCGGGCTAAGATTTTTGCTCGATTAAATTTTAAGTCTTCATTCACTGAAATAAGAATTGGTTTATTTTAGAATTAGCCTACTGGTATAGTAACTGAATAATTTTTTTTAAGTAAAGCTTGGATTTAGTGACATTTCATATCCGACTCAAACCCTCTATTATATATTTTCTATAATATATATAAATTTTATACATTGAAATTTAACTATACAGTCTCAACTTTTAGAGTAGTCTGTGTGAGTTTTATTTGATCTGATTAGCTCTTTATCAGATCATAGATCAGGCTTTCGTACTCTCTATTTGGACTGAGAGTACGTTGGGTTGGATTCTGACCCATCAAATGCATGGCGAGGTAAACGCAAGAATAACAGAATTGCTGAGAGACCACTTACCTTGACAATAGTATCTTAATTCAATGACATGATATGACATTGGCATGTTGACGAACTTTACGTAAGCAGTTTTCCTTCATCCTCTAGTAATGAGTTCACATTGACCCAGAAAAAAGAACATTACAAACTTTCTGAGTCCCAGTAGGTAGAAGAGGGGGATAGACATTACATATAAATTACAGCCCAATTACATGTGAAATTAAACACACTATGTTGAACAAATGGCTCCGTATATTATGTCTTTGAAGTATCAAACATTGTTTTAGGTGGCAATTACGCTCACAAAGATTAATTGTTCTACAGTGATGTTATGCGTTGCCCTCAGCTTATAGAACATTATTCCGATGATGAGTTCAATATTTCGATCACAATTCACCATGACTAAACTGCAAACAGGTTCGACAATGTTAGTCCTTTTAGATTTAGTAGTGAACAGCGCTGCCAACAAGTAGCATCAAAATGGGTAACATGATTCCTTGAGTGCCGAAAGCCTACCTGGCTGGATACTGTTCCTGCACTACACACGTCTCATTACCACGAGTCAGTTTGAAGACTTGATCATATTCACACCATCTTGCTATCTATCTTTAACCCTCCTGAAGGATAATGAACGATTACTGTCTTTTGTATTGTGACTATCCATTGAGGTAAATTTGTAGTTCTTGTACTGTATCCAAGCTGCACTGGTAACAAAACAGTCCTTGGATTTTTCTGGCTTATAGACTGCAAACAAACAAGTTCCAAATCTTTAAATAAAACTTGCTTTACGTGGAATCAGGTATATAGACTGTCTGCTTAACAACAATACAAAATAGACAGAAAAACTCCAGAAGCAAGAACTAGTACCATGAGTTGATTAGTTTGGAGACACAAAATCTATTTACTGCCTGATCAATTGCATAGTATAGATTTAAAAATGAATGGCAGAGTAAGACATAAAAGACAGAAGAATTGAAAAGTAATTACTCATTGATTTAAAAGACATCAATGGGAAAAGCTCGAAAGTAACAAAAGTTGTTCAATAAATAGCAAGAATTCAAAAGAATACTTGCCCATACATAGTAGCATAATAATGGAAAATTACTTACAGTAAGATACCAAAAGAATCCAAAAGAAGGAATTCAGAAGAAATTACCTGAGCTTGCTTTATGAATATTAACACAGTTCAGGAGAGAGTTCATTTTGGACACGCGACCTTCAATCCATCCATAAGTCCGGACGCAACATGGGGAAGAACAAATGGGAAAATAAGGAAACTATTCTCCTTGGTCTAAAATTTTGTTCTCTAGTAGTTACCCAAATCTTGCAAGCTCATATGCAATAGTCCTATGAAACAGAAAAGGATTTGATACTGTGAATATTTGTCTAAGGAAGTATACTCTGGAATAATAGCATTCTAATACCTAGAGCAGCAGGATGAGACAGAAAGAGTGCAGTTGCAGTCATACAATCTGACAGTAAGTTGTATTTCGTCATGAGAAATGTAATTAATATTTAAATTGCGACTTATATATTTTGATAAAGACAAACTATCAAAGGTAACACCCAACAGAGAGAAAAGAGGGATATATTGGGTTATCAAATGGTGATCCTACGATGTGAAAGCTTAAAATTAGAAGTGCAGGTGGATTTCTTATGTGTGACAAATGAAACAGAGAATAGTCTTACCTGACATAATTTCACGATCTGTGATGAGAGAGAAGTTAGAAATTTCATTATCCAACATGTAGGATGAGTTATCTCCTCCCAAGCATTTTGTCCAAAGTAATACATAGTTTAAATATATCTGCACTAAGACAAAAACCATGCCTACAAAACGCCCTGATCGTTGAATCAAATACTACAACATCTGGAGAAAAACCTCGATCATCAATTCTCTTAAATAGTTCAAGAATTTCCTTGAGTCTTCTTCTCTTAACCAGTCTACAGATTAGACGAATAACAAGATCTTTGGAGAGTCCATTTTCAAGAGATGTCTCAAAACAATCAATAGCCTCAGAAATTTTTCCTAACTTACAAAGGCCATCAATCATGACGGCGTAGGTAATTATATCAGGAGAAATCTTCCGGACAGCCATGTCAGAGATTAGAAGTTGGACCTCAGTAAACATTCCTTCCAAGAAAAACCAGTGGATTAGCGTATTATATGTCACGACATCTGCAGAAAACCCTCGGTTGCTAATTAAACATTTTGCTTTGGCAGATTTCCCACCAATACAAAGGCTATGAATCACAATATTGAATGTTCTTACGTTTGGATTGATGCCCTTTTTTATCATGTCAGTCAAAAGCTTGAGAACAGCCCGCCATCTCCCTGCCTCACAGAGTCTGCTCATAACAGTGTTGTAGCCAACAACACCAGGATACCATCTCAACTCAGTGTTCCTTTCCAACAAGCATTTGGCCTCCCAAACATTCGAACAATGGCAAAGGCAATCAAGAAGGATAGTCAAAGTGACAACAGTAGGATGTAATCCATTAACTAGCATGACTTCCAACTGGTTAAGGGCCTCCTTAGGCATCCCTTTCTTACACAGACCATTCATGTATGTATTATAAGTAACTGAATTGGGCTTCCAACCCTTCAAATTGCATTCCGATAAAACCTGCTCGACTTCATCGAATCTCCCAACCTCACAAAGTGCTCTGATCAATATATTATAGGTGAACGAGTTCGGAGGGCAACCAACACTCTCCATAGTGGCCATCAGCTCTTTAGCCTCTTCAATTCTGTTCTCCAAACAGTAGCCTTGGACGATTGGCGTGTAAGTGTGGACAGTGGGCGAGCATTTCTCCTCCAACATCCAATCAAGGGCACCCCATGCCTCTTCCATCCTCCCTGCCCTACAGAGACCGGTGATCAGAGTCGAATAGGTTGTTGTATCAGGACTAAAACCGCAGCTTCTCATCCTCATTATGACCTCATAGGCCAAATCAAACTGCTTCAAATACCAAGAATGCAACTTAACCAAAATGTTGAAAGAAGAAACGTTGGGAGTCACTCCAGACAATATCATCTCCTCAAACACTGCTTCAGCTTCTTGTGGGCGGTCGGCTATCACCAAGGCATTGATAACTGTGTTGTAGCAAAGGACGTTGGCCCTGCATTCTGACTCCTTCATCTCACTAAACAGCCTGAGGACTTCGTCGACCTTGCCAACCCGAGAAAAGGCCTTCATCAACATGTTGTAATCAAACAGGTAAGGCCGAGTCGGCCTGGATCCGCTCTCTGGAGCATACACTTTCTCTGATTCCAAGGACTCCATCACCGCATTGGATAAACTACGATGCGGGTCAATTCCTAAAGGCACTTCTGGAGACACCAAGATCGTATTTTTCAACTCTGGAACGTAAACTCGCTCTGGTTTCGGTGGCTGTATCAGTGCCCTGGAGAAATTAACAACTGGGTCTTCTCCTGAAAAATGTTCGAGTCGAGAAGAGATACTGGTGGGTTCCTCAGGGATGTCGTCGAGAAGAAATGGGCGCATCAAATCGAAAGCGTTGGACGCAATGGCTCGGTTCCCGGAGAAGCTCCGGTTCCTCTTGAAGCCTAAGCCATGGCGACAAGCGGTAATCGAGAGCTTCACAGTCTTGAAGAAGGATAGGGCGGCGGTCGCCAATGGCGGAGAGAGAGATTTGAAGGGGAGAGAAGAGAAGGCTGGAACATCGGCGGCCCGAAGGAGATAACCCTACTCCTCTTTCGGATCCCTTCATCCAGGTTACTCCGAGTCCGAGTTAATAAATTTTTTTTGAGCAAATTACACTTCACCCCCTTTAGTTTGGCAAAATTTTAACTTACACCCTTATGCTCAGACTAAATTATAATTTTTAGATTTTTATTTATTTTTACTATAAAGAAATTGCTAATTAACTACACTATCTCTCTGTATCATCAAATCAAACTATATTTCTATAAAAAATAATTAAATCTTTATTTTTTTTACGAAAGACCAAAACCTGGTATTATTGAAACATAAAAAATATTAATTCTTCCTCACAGATTAACAAACAACCAAGTAATTAAGATTTTTCATAACTCCGTCAAAAGTTGATTAATAATTACAATCGGATTAGAACCACAAAAAGAGTTCAATATTTAAGTTTAAGATATATAAAAGTAAATTAAAATCAGACTAAATCACTATATTTCTCAGATTGCATCTATAACCCTGGAGGCATTGCCGACAACGCACATGATAAAACACCACTAAGTGCTACACTTCAAGATTGATCTCAAGAAAGAACTGTATCTAATTAGCTTCATCTTTCTCCAGGTTATGATTCTTGATCACATATAGAAGGTGAAAAGAATAATATCCAAAACACGCTTCAAGATTGATTCCGAGAAAGAAATTATCTCTAATTACCTTCACCTTTCTCCAGGTGATGAATCTTGATCGCGTATATTGTCAAACTAATCACCAATTTCTAAAAGATTACCTTCGATCTCGGCTGGAGTAACACCTCCGGACTCCAAAACGTCCTCCTCGCTTCGATCACAGCAACAAAAGAACGATATGAACGGCTAGAGGGAGGTACAGATCGCAACCCATCCCACGCTTCAAGACTTGAACGAACGAGAGAGAGTGAGAGAATAGGAGAGTACTGGACCTTTCTCGGCGCACCTCTATTTATAGGCCGAAGCAGTTCCACATATAGAAATTAAAACAGATGAACGATGGCGGGCTGATCTAACTTTAGGTCAATTAAACCTCATTCAAATCGTATAAAATTATCTGTTGAAGCAGTAAAAAATTATTATTCATTTTCTTTTTAAACAGAGCAAGGTCTGATCGCCTGTTGTTTAAGTTTAATAAGGTCAACCAGACCCCATTTAACTTCTATATCTTCAAGTTATAAGAAATTGCATTGGAAACAAAATCACTGCAGCTTCTTTTGCATTGGAAACAATATTCTTTCAGACAAATTGCACACAACTGACTGCAGCAGTTCATAAAGGAAAAGCTAAATATATCTCTCATGCTTGAATGATCAATCTCATTGAAGGATATATAGAAATTAACCATTGAGAACGAGGATGAAGTTAAAAAAAAAAAAAAAGTCCTCCAAACATAGGCTAAGCTGCCTGAACAAGGAATATTGTATATTATGGATACAGCTAAATCCCACAAGAAATGAAAGAAAACACTAACCTGACTCAAAACAACCAACAGTTCTCTCCACTTTGCAAGATTTGTACAGTCGCGTTAACACATTCTCTACTCTTCTTCTCTTTACATCTAAATCGTCAGTTTAGATATTTAACCTCTATGCGGATACCTCAGCCTTGGCATGATTCACTATGACCTCAAATTACAGAATATACAGTTTCCAGTGCAAGCAACTAACTTAGTTTAGACTAGACTATATTGAATGTCCATATAAGTAGATGAACGGAATAGGGAGCAGCCCACACTAGCCCTCGGTAGCTGTACAAGTTCTATTTCTTTCAGGAAGTATATGATGGCTGAATTCCAATTCTCCTTTCTGCATGTAAGGGAAAAAAAATGACAGGAGTTATAGCGGCTGCATTTCCGAGACAAAGGTGTCCCTCCGGTAAGCGTTAAAGATGGCATTATGCCATAAAAAGGCATATTGAATTCATCATACCTCCAGCTGCAACAAGCTTCTCCACACGTGCAACTATGTGCTTTCCGTAAGTGTACCTTTTCAGTGCATTTAAATGAACCTTTATTCGTGTAAGGATCAGCTCTCTCTGCTGATCATCACAGGTCTCCAAAACTTTCTGTACAACGTAATTCGCAAACTGATCTTTCATCATTGCCTACATATAAACGAGCATTCATGTAAGCCAACAAGCTTTGTATGCGTATACCACATGCTTGAGAAAAAAAAAATGAAACTCAAAAACAAAAGTAGCAATCAATACACATTTTGTCTTCCAAGTTTGAGATGTTCAAAACTGACTTATTATTGTTTAACTCACAAATTAGGTCATTTGGAAATATGAGGTTCTAGCCTATGTTATCTGAAATGACATTTTCCTTCTGTGAACAACTAGGCCGGTCATGTGCATAACAGGAAATAAGGTCACTCTGTTATCAGACCACATGAGATAGCAGTTATGTTTTCTCCAATACATGCAACGGCACATTATTCCAAGAATCTCGGCTAAAGAACTGTGTAAAAGAATTTGCCAACTGTGTCAAATTTAATGAGAGTTTGAAAGCTACAATACCTGAAGAGGTTCATTTTCATCAGTGGATCCAAGCATTTCATTAATCAAAATTTGACGTTCCACAGGACCTCCAAAAGCTAAACACTTCTCAACGACATTTGAAGCAAACTTCTGCTGGCTCATTTGTACTATCTGTCCAGCTAGCTTCTTGATAATAGCTGATCTCTCATGAGGTTTTCCATGTTCTAGCACATGCTGCAACAAATCAGAGTAAGAAGGTTCATGCACATGTTGCTCAAATCCAGACATAAAAAGGAGGTGCTTACGGACGACACTGATCTAGCTATAATGTTCATCATCACTAAAAAAGGAGAATTGATGTAGTAAGATGATAATACTAGAACTTCAACAGATAGGGTACCAACCTGAACAACATAATTCCCATACTGGTTTTGTGCCAACAAGCAAACAGACTGAAAAATTTCATCCATCATTATTTGCTGGGTTTTAGGTTCATCACAGTGCTCCAATACTCTCTGCATCAAACATATTCCTGTCAGTTGAATAAATGGTTGCAGGTAAAGACATGCATAAGCATCTCCATGCATATAGCCGCAAGAAACTTAAGGATCTGCATACCTGTATAACACGGCAGCCATATGGATGGGTTGACAGTGTCACAACTTGGTCATAGAAGGTTGTGATAATAAACTGGATAGCATCTTGAGGAATGCACTCAATGCATTTTTGTATGACATGATTTCCATTTTGATCCCGCACGCAGCGCATGACATGGCCATCAAGCTCGGCAACCATTTTCATCTGCTGATCAAGATCAACAACTTCTATCGCCTGCATTCACAGATTGTTATACAAAGGTGATGTTAAGCCCACAGGAGTAAAGAAAATTGTTACTCCGAATTGAGCTGTTAGTTGTGCTGATCTCTGACTTTCCTCTAAAGTAGCAAAGCAAATAAATAAATAAATAAAAATAACATTTGACATCAGAAGATGCATTGCTGCAAAGGAGTTATTTCTCCAAAAGCAACTGTATACCGTTCAACTTAATATCAGTGGTGTTGATCATGACCTATATCAGAAAAACCATCTATATATATATAAAGTTTAAGAGTTCATACATAAGCATCAAACAATAGCACAAAATGAATACCACTGAGGTATTAAGTGTTGCCAAACATATGGTGGAGAAAAAACAACAGATGCAGTTGACAGGAAAAGGAAGAATCAACACACAGAAAAAATAGTATGTCATCCTATTGCATGGAAATATCTGCATTTTAAATTTAATTTTTTTTGGTAGCCACATTGCATTCTCTGTATCAGTAAATACATTCTACCAAGTTACATGTACCTTCTGGATAACTCGGCAACCATACATCTGAAGACTGAGTGCCAGTACATGCCCAGCCAGCTGATCAGCTAGTTCCCCTCTTTGAGCTGCACTTCCATGCTCAAAAAACTGATACGAAAGCAAATAATCAGCCTTCAGTGATCGAAGTAAGAAATATCATGCAAATACATCATGAGGGACCTAACCAACAAGTACCTTTTGGACCACATAATTTCCAAATACATCAGTCATCAATGTAAGAGCTTGAGGCATGATTTCTTGGAAAACCATGTTTATTTCTTCTGTTGTAGCTGTTTCTAGCTTTTGCTGTATAAATCGGCTTCCATATTGATCCACACTGGACATAGGGATTGTTCAATATGATGTAAAAACAAATTAATAAAGGAAACATATCATCAAGTTATTGTAAGGATGACACTAATAGCTCTAGATTCTAAATGAAGATAATAGCAAAATGGTGCGGCTTGCCCATTCAATTTAAAAGGTCATGTGATCAAGCCATAGAAACTGCCTCTTCTAAAGTGAAGGTAAGGTTGGTACATCATATCTCCCTAGACCCCATGTAGGCAAGAGCCTCTTTGACGGAGATGCAATTCTAATAGTAAGATTTTTTGCACTTGTATAACTGTGTTGCATACCTGAATTCAACAACATGGCCACCAATTTCCAACAGTTCATAGCATTTGGTTTTGTTGCTCTTAAGTTCCTCCAGAAGAGTGGGTACAAAACTGTCATCCATGTTACTTTTTATATCTGAATGCCATGAACTCATGGCACCTGCAGCTAAATTTCTCATGCCAGATGGAAAACACATGTTGGGCTCACCGTGTCTAAGGGGACTACCAGGTCCTGCTGGAGAAGCAGGAAGGATAGGACTTGCTAGGGGGCTTCCTGGATAAGCAAGGCAAGAAGCAGGGTTTCCGTAGTATACATGATTTAGACCCCCAGAGTTACCCACCAAAGGTATGCTATATTGTCTATGTGGCTGAGGCATCATGCGAAGGTAAGCTTTCTGACAACCAAGTAAATCAACGTACGAATTCCCCAGGTGAGTCCTCTCCACAGGAGGAGGATCATTAAAACTAGCTGCAACTTGAGCTGCAAATTCAGCTGCTTTGATGTACTGAATATAAAGGGGATCGATAGGCTTCTGAGGAGCAGCTGCAGCTGTTGGACTTCCAATTCTGTTAGGATCTAGCAAGTCTGTTGCTCCATTTAAAATCAATCTGGAAGACAAACCTCCTCCTGGTGACCTAGAACCAAGACTAGGGGATGCGAATCCAGATCCAACAGCAGCATTTCCAAAAAGTGGTGAAAAACTAGGATTAATATGATTTACTGCTGGATTGATGGAACACCCACCTGGGCCAAAATTTGCATAAGCTGCATTTCCGCAATCTGCATTTAGAAAATGAAAAAGAAAATTGCCTGGATTATCAGCTGAAGAGGCAGAAAATTTCCCCAATGTTAAAATACTCTCCATTAGACCCCCCAGTTCCCCTAGTGAAGTCAGAAAATAAAGGTTTCATTAGTTTTTTAACAGAGGGCATACCTAAAAGTCCTGGCTCAGACAAGTAAGAATGCTGCTCAACATTATGCTTAGCTCCCTGACGTTCCACAAAGAAGTTCCGATTATTATCAATTTCCGTTTGGAGATTGGATGGTGCAATAAAATCTTTGTTGATGGATCGAGATGCTGACAAGCTCATGCCAGAAAACGACGCTACAATGTCTTCATGCTCAGCAGCACCAGCTGAAGCGAAGGAACATGAATTGCTGCTGCTGTTTTTATCATTGGCACCAAGTCTCACACCTACAGGAGGATGGCGAGGACTAGGAGCCCTTCCTATCAGTTGAGGATCAGGAGATGCAGTTCGTGGAAGAGATGGTCCTAAAACAGATGCAAATGTACGAGAAGCTGATGAGCCATTATTTTGAATCCCGGTGACATTTTGGGCATTGCCACCTGGCTGCAGGCCACCTATAGCACCAACCTCATTATGTAAAGCATTCTGTGTTTCACCAGAACCTAATAAGCTGAAGGCATTACTGTTTGAATTCCGACCATCGAGATGAGATGGATGACTTAGGCAAGACAGGTCATCCTGCAATATGTAATTACTGTAAGTTACAAAAAGCATAACAAAAGTTCATGTATAAATCAGCGATAAGGAACAGAAAAGAAAATAAAGTTAACAGAATGACAGCATATGTTGATATTTTCCAAAGTTTAGTTATAAACTATTTGTATCTCTCCTACTGGATAATTTTTTCTTCTTTGAGGCAAGTGCGACCATGGGCACCATCATCAACTTTAAAATTTTTAAGTTTTGACATTAAGTCCACAAGATCTTATGAGTGATGATCATCTTTAACTTCTATTGGACAAACTCGCAAGAGTGAAGCATTCCTATGAAAAATGAAGAGGGCTCAATTAAAACTTCAAAAAGTTAGATCAGCACTGCTAATCAATAACCTGTGATCAAATAGGTAAACAAGAGAAACATTCTTGCACAAATGAAGGCATCCCAACAAAATGGAGTAAGGCTTTCAGTTAAGCATTTGATGAATTGGTGCTGAATCAGCACCGCCAGATAAGTAGCTTAACTGCAGGTGATTAAATATATAGGTTTAAATAATCATTGATGCTACATTTGGCATCAGATAACTAAAATGGATTTCATCTATGTAAATAACATGATATAGGTACTGTGAAACAGGATAGTCTAATTGAATAGATTAAAAAGTACTTACAGAGCAAGTTCCAAATCATAAGACTTTCAAAACAATGAAACACTAATTTACCATGAAATGTATAACTTTCTTCCCCTTCACGTAGAATAACTTGCCCTGAAGGGGCTAAATCTATTGATCAGGTTTGGGCCATCGAATCTTACCTCAATATCAACCTGTCAACTCTCAAGTGCATTCTATAATTGCTACAGGAAGTACCGTTTCAACCCAATTGTTACTCCAAAGAGAATAGTTTGATGAACTAACATTCAATTGGATGATTAGGTGAGCGCTAACAGATAGGTAAACATACTGCAGTAAGTTCTTTTTATAAGTGAGTGTAACAATAGCACAATGGTGTAAAAAAGACATCACAAATATAAATAACAGCATTGCAAAGAAATTGACAAAGAAATAATCGGTACACTGAAATCTAACCGAAACCAGATAACATCATGTAGGATTTGCAAAATTTAGAACCATAAGATCAAAAGAAAATAAATCTTAGATCAACATTGCGCTCATCCTATGTTCCTATCACAAGAAAACTTGACAAAGAGGCACCGAGCGATCACCTGAAAGTAATCATCAGAGCACTTATGTCGGCCAATCTCAATCCCCGGCAACCCGATCAGGCCGTCCCCCCCCTTGACTAACCAATCCCCGGAATCAGACACGCCATTTGACTCCGTTACAATCCCCGGTTGCATCGAGAAGAGTGATCTGCCGCCCTCGTCCCCGACCCTATTCGGCTTCCTCCCAATACCTACCGGCAACCTCTGCGTGGATCGCCAATCTTCCTTGGAAAGCAAAGGCGGCGGGAGCCGAGGGTTCAAATGTGCGTTTGAGTAGTAGTAGGATAGGTACGCTGGATCAGAACGCAGCTCCTCTTCCGTCAAGAAACCATTTTGGTTCTCCAAACCCTCCATCGTTGGCGGCGCAGAGCCACTCCGGAGAAGATCCATCTCCCTCTCCCGAACGATCGCTTCTTGCCTCCTCTGCTCCAGTAATAGCAAACCTACATCCTCTCCACCATACCCATCTCTAATCCCCATCTCGGAAGGCATCTCTACTTTGTTCTCAGTTACGATTCTGCACAGAGATACGAACGAAAGAGATGAAACTACAAAGAACGGAAGCAACTTTAAGCAATCCAACACTCTCTAAAGTAAAAATTAAAGATTCGAACTTTTAGCCATTATAGACATTATCTACCACACTCGTCACGGAATACTGAGATAACTTTTTTATAAGAAAGAAAAAGGAAAAGGTAATCTTGAATCTTGAGAACTGACCATTCCGATTAATACAGCGATTTCCGTTGAAAAACGAAGAAACGAAACGGAAAGCTACGATCTTTCTAATCTCTAGTTCATGGAAATCGATGATTCTACTCAAATTTCATTCAAGTCGTTCGAGGCATTAAAAGGGAGAGGGAGACAAGCGAGGAGGACAGCGTTGGGGAAGAGGGAAGGAAGAAGAGAGAACAGTAACAAGTACGGTTTGGTTGATAAACACAACGGCCGACGCAATCCCTACCGTTAAATTCATGATCCAACGGCCGAAGTAGATTAAACGGGGAGGATTTGGTCTAGGGTTTTATTGCAGGGATTTAATTAGCAACGCACTGCCGGAAATGGAAATATTTTTCCTCTTAATTTCTTTGCTAAACATCGACCAGAAACGTCCCCCGTTAACCCGAAACGGAAAAGCATCTGATTGAATCCAAAACTAAATTCCATTTAAGATATTTTGGGAAGGTTTTGGGTATCTTTTCACTTTGTCGTAAGTGCGGAAAAGGGAGAGGGCAGTGGTCCCAAGTGGTCGTTAACGATGGGGGGAGTGCTAATTATCCGGTGTTGCGTGTGATGCGATGAAGGGCGAGGGATAGCGGAGCGCCACGTCGCGGTTGCTTGGATCCGCTCGTGAGAGATCGCACGTGAGCAGGTCAGGGATGGGGCCCCGCACCCATTCCTTCTTCGCTTCTTCCGAAAGCGACCGGAAATATCTAACCTAAGATTTTTCCGTACGGTCATTTTACGATTTGCTGAATAAAAAGAAGATCTGGATATTTCCTTACTGGAATTACGGCCGTCTGATTCCCGAGCTTCCAAATATCTGATTAGATCGAACGCCGATGGCGGATAACGTTTGTCATAGCTATCGGCATTTCTATTCGGGAATATCTTCCTCGCGGAATAAGTGGGGCATTGCAGGATCTGATAGCTTTATCTTGTTACAAGAACTTCAGCACTAGCTTAACCTGGACGAGTCTATCTATCTATCCTATCCTATCCTATCCACCGCGATGTTTTTCCAACAGCTTTCTCCCCTCCCCACCATGGGTTCTGCTTCTTGTTACGCTGGACAATAACCCTATCCACTTTAATATGTTCTTGTCTTTATATATTTTGATAGAAATTGCATTCTCCAGTTAATATTATTGCCTCTTTAAGTTTGATATCACTCTTTCAAATGAACGTAAGCTAAAGCTCAAAATGCCAAAAGCCGGTATAGAAAACGCCCAGCTATTTTGGCACTGTAACAAACGTAACCTGCAAGTGGTCATGCCTTTGGTGCTGCCATCTTAGATCTGCCATTTGCCATTTGCACCATTTGGATAAGGTCCATGATTGACCAACCTTTCCACCATCACCCCAACTACATTACATTCGTCTCATCTTGGCACCAAACTTTACACAGCGGTCCTACCTCTATTTCCTTTGAGATTTTTTTTTAATTTTATTTTTGATTTTCTTGTTAACCTCGAATTAACAAATGGATGCTTCAAACTCCAAAGCAATGGTCTCTTATAAACAATCCGGATATGGAGAGGGTGTGGCCTGGAACGTGAAAGCTTTAAAAAGGGCTTAGGCACGGGAGAGGAAAGATGCTTCCTTCTTAATTCATATGGATTAAAGAAGTTTTAATGAAGACGGATGAGGTTGTTGTCATCATCCAGGGAGCACGTGCATGGCATCATCTTCTCTGGTACGATATTAATTACGCACCAGCTGTTTGAAGTTTTTGCTGAAATGGCGCAGTTTACGAGGACGGGGG
Organism: Typha angustifolia; assembly: GCF_048772165.1. Classification (NCBI taxonomy): domain Eukaryota; kingdom Viridiplantae; phylum Streptophyta; class Magnoliopsida; order Poales; family Typhaceae; genus Typha; species Typha angustifolia. The sequence goes on along the minus strand of NC_133246.1, from coordinate 17,514,239 downwards.
TGGGTGTGGAGGTGGGAGAGAAGTCGGTGCATGATCGCCCACAGATAAAAGGGACCTGATTTTATGCATACCGCACTGGAGGAAATTACCGAAGGAATGAGTGCGCGTGGGAAGTGAACGCTTCTAGTTGACATGGATGTAGTTAATTGCCGCGTTTGAGAATGTAGACGATCTTCTGAGCAGAAAGAGGTGGTGGGCAGTGCTCCGTGCCGACCGACGGCGTGTAAACCGTGGATTGAGAGATTCTGGATAAGAGCTCTCCAGTCTGAAACAGCAAACAGGCTTTCATGACCTCATCCGATGGCAACGTGGCGCTATATGTAGTTCCTATGACGGGCCATGGGTTGGGCTTTATAAGGGCGTTTTTTATTATGCGATTGCTATTATGGGCTACAACATTTGGGCTTATATAACTCGATTGGAAGTTTTATTAACCAACTTCTCTACGAAATTTGACATTATTCATCACAACTACTTGTCTGATGACAAGGAATTGGCACGAGTATTAATCTAACCTGTCAGATTCCCACAATCTATTACTTGATTTACCTGTCAATGCATATCTAGATTATGGTAGAGTTGGCAAGATGAAACGTGGTATCGTATCTATCAAGTGACGAGGATGTCTAAACCTCTGGCCTGGCCCCTTCAACGTTGTCTTGCTTAATTTTGCATCATCAAATCAGGATTAGTCCAAACGATCAATAGCTAGCTAGCTTCCAGAGACGGCCACAAATTGCCTTTGTTCTCTACCTAAAGACTAATTCATTTTTTGGGCATAGATAGATTCATGTGGAAGGAAAAGAGAAAAGAGTTGGATAAGGAGCCACAGCCACAGCCACAGCCACCTCAATGATATGAGAGATATCCCCCTCCCCCCCCCCCCCCCCTAATTGGTGCTTGTAGTCCTTCTAGAAGAGTCAAACACCCCCAAATTGCCATTTAAAAAATTCCTTCACCTAACTTGGAGAAGAAACCAGAGGTAGGTGGAAGGTGGAAGGCTATCAGTTTCCTCACAATTACATATATATAATTACACTTAAATTTAAGATGCCAAGGTTAAGCGTTGAAGTTCAACTGAGTTCTCGCCACCTGTCGTCCAGCCATTGGCCGGTGAGGAAGTGGGTCACCATCACCGTGCCATACTTTAGCCAACCAAGAACTAGAAAGGTGGCGTCGAGTTGGAAAGTATTAGGTGGGCATGTCAAAGACTAAGCCATTGTCAAAGCCCCTATCTTCCTCTCCAATGCAGTTGAAGTCATTCCCCCATGTTACACAAGATATTTCTTAGAGGCCAAGCTGGCCGTGGCTTAGTCAGCCATTTCTTTCATTGCAACCAACTGACTAAATCATACAATAATTTACCCTGAAATTGGGATTCAGCAACTGTGAATACAAGTCCAGGTTAAAAAAACTCTGTTCGGCCATCTTACTTTTGATAAATTTACGCCACTAAGATATAAAGTTGGAGAAGGAAAAGAAAAGGTGGATCAAAGTTTGTCCTTCCCTGTGGATGAGTCTCTTTCTAATAATAATGCAGGCAATAACAATTAACAAGAAACCAAACCAGATAAGGGCACACTTTATCAGCATTAGGAGAAGGCCGAGAAAGAAAGATGAACATATTAGGAGAAGGGCATGAAGTTCCAACAAACATAATAAGTATCAGTACACTTGGCCCACAGACGCTTATAATTACAATATGTGGATCCAGCTAGGGCTAATAGGTGATGTAAGCTTTCTTCTTCAATCAAGAAGCAAGAAACTATGAGCAAGCCAAACCGAGCACTCTTGACTTGTTTAAGAGGTGTAACCTTTTAGAGTCATCCTTATCTTGATGTGCCACTGCACTAAGGAGAGTCGAGTTAAATAAGCAATCTTCCACTTCATGAATCACAGGGGAGAGTTGATTAATTGCAACCTCTGCAAACTAGTGGATGTAACATTTCCTCGGATAGTTGATATGTTTGAACCATTTTTAGTTTTTACTCTCTGCTAAACAGAGACGTTGTGCTAGGAAAAAGAGCACTCTGCTCTGCAAAAGGAAAGCCTATGTAAAAGGAATGGCCTTTGTTGTTTTTTAACTTTGCAAAGTTCAACTAAAATTAGTTTGCATTAGGTTAGGTGGTGATGGTCCACTTGTATTAGATAAACTCTGTTGTTGCTATCAAAAGATAATCTACAGAAAGAAAGAAAAAAATAATAATTTGTAGGAGAAGATGCTAAGCACTCTGAAGCCAGGGTGACTTGGCAGTCCAAACAGTGTCATATTTAGAATAAGAATTTGTTGCCCTGTCCATCTCTTTCAATTTGTGTTCGTGATCAGTCCCAATCAATGAATTGAGCAACAGACAATTGGATGAACAATGTCCACTAAGTTTTTATTTTCAGAGCTGAAATTATCTCATACGTTAAAAGGCTGTGGTCCAGACTTCCATTCCTCTTCTTGACCTCTTCAACTGTATTAGTGCATAACTAAAGAAGGCTAAAATGAAATTAACCAACAATTCGAACTGTATTACAATACTCGGGTTAAAATTTGTTGAGGAAATAGTTGTGAGATGATATTAGATAAGATAATTAATTGATCCGAAACCAAAGCAAACAATAGGGTTATGGATTAATTTGAATCATCATCTCCCAGAGCACGCAGTGTATGGTAAGAGGGGGGGGGGGGGGGGGGGGGGGGAGGATAGCATAGCATCTGAGCACGTGCGAACACAGCACTCCCACGTGTAGTCAACCATCCTTTGTCCGAAAGGAAAAGAATAGTTCCCGCATATGTCTAAAGCTATGGGAGTAGAGAAGACGGGGCTTTAGCAAGGTGACGTGGCAATATTCGTGTCCGTACGAGGGGGATTGGAGTAAGCCAGTAAGGTGAGAGCGGCCGCAGTAGGAGGAGAACTAGATTCTGGATCAAAACTAAAGTTCGCGGGGGTTTCCAGGAAGTTCTTTAGAATTAAAGATAAAGGTAAAATGTGGGTGGTGATTCGAAAAAGACGAGGGACTTTTCAGCAAATGTGAAAGAGGCAAGGGTGTAGGGTAGGGCCAACTATTTTCAACACGTCCGCCGAAGTTTACCTTCTCGCCGACGCGCTCATCCCCGATTAGGTTTGACTCGATCCGAAGCGGTCCACGCCGAACTAGCTAACGCCGTCCTCACCAACAACCAATGGAACCGCTCCACGTTGAAGTAATGCTTAACGCCATTCGCGAAGACGAAGCGTCCAAAATACGCCACTCCCGCACGCGGTTCGGCTGTCGTGGAATAAAATCCCCCAAACTCTCACCTCCCTCTCTTCAATCTTTCCTTTTCCTCCGTCTCCCTCGTTCTCTCCCCCTCTCTCTCTCGCAGAACGAAATCGTTGGGATTTCGTCCTCTCGAGGGAGATTTTTGAAACAACTTTTCAAAACTGTTCAAAAGATCGAATTTTTCATTGAAATCGAAACAAAAATTTTGTTTCTTTTTCTAAAAAAAGTTCAGATTTTTGAGAGTTATTCGTCTACTCCAAGAGAGGGTTATCTAAGGATCGGACTTTTATTCGTTCGGAGGATATATTTTGGATTTTGATGTCGTCTCCTTCGCCGGCTATCGCGACGGCGACGTCGTACTGGTGCTACAACTGCAGCCGCTTCGTGAGAGTTTGGCCCAACGATGCCATCGTCTGCCCGGAGTGCGACGGCGGCTTCCTCGAGGAGGTGGAACGACGGCCTCCGGCCATCGCTGGCGATCACCGCAACCGGATTCCCTCCGCCGCTATGTACATGCTCAACGGCGAGCGCGCCGTTGCTTCTGGCGGCTCCCGGCCTCACCACGCCAACGATCTCCGCCTCCGCCGCCACCGACGCGCCGCCGCCGGAGGCGACCGCTCTCCCTTCAACCCTGTGATCGTCTTACGTGGCGGCCGTGAACCCGCCGCCGCCGCAGCAAGCAGCTTCGAGCTCTACTACGACGATGGCGCCGGGTCAGGGCTCCGCCCATTACCAGAAACCATGTCGGAGTTCTTGATGGGGTCAGGATTCGAGCGGCTGCTCCACCAGCTCGCCCAGATCGAGCTCAATGGACTCGGAGCCGGGGGTTGCGAGCACCCGCCGGCTTCGAAGGCAGCGATCGAGTCGATGCCCACAATCCAGATCGCTGCATGCCATATCGGAATGGAATCTCACTGCGCCGTCTGCAAGGAGGCTTTCGAGCTCGGGAGCGAGGCCAGGGAGATGCCATGTAAGCATATCTACCACCAAGATTGCATCTTGCCGTGGCTCTCGCTCCGGAACTCCTGCCCGGTGTGCCGCCACGAGATGCCCACCGATGCTGGAAGAAGGGAATCGGATGGTGTTGAGCAGAGTAATGTGGGAGGAAGTGAAGAGGAGACGGTTGGGCTCACGATTTGGAGGCTTCCAGGTGGTGGATTTGCAGTTGGGAGGTTTGCAGGCGGAAGAAGAGCAGGGGAGAGAGAGCTTCCTGTGGTTTATACTGAGGTGGATGGCGGATTTAACAACGGCGGTGCGCCGAGAAGGATCTCCTGGTCATCTAGAGGCAGCGGGTCTAGGGAGAGTGGTAGGATTAGCGGCATGTTACGCCATCTGTTTTCTTGTTTTGGGCACATGCCATCTTCTTCTAGGCCAAGATCAGAATCTACTTCTGCAGCTTCTCTTAGGCCACAAAGCAGTTTAATTTTCAGCAGGGGTTCTAGGAGAAGAAGCGCAAATTGATCAAATCAAAGTGCGAATCTGAGGAAATTGCAGAAGATGGGACTCTCATGTTGCTATAATTCTGTTGTATATAGATTAGTGCCAGAAAAAAAAAACTTGGAAGAAGAAAAATTCTGATATATATTTTTTTATTAGGAACTTGGGAAGAACCTCTTCCAATTCCTTGTGCAAGAGAAGGGTGAGATTGATCTTCTGAATGGGCTTTTGTTATTAGGAAGTTATTGCGAAGTTATTGCAGTGTAAGGTTTATTGCAAAAGCTTTGGTTAGAGATTCATTTGATTCAATATGGGGTGTCCTCTTGATTGGCTAGTCATCCTTTTTCTTATTCTAAGAAATTCAGCTTTTCTGCTCCTTTTGTTGTCGTGTAACACAAGATGAATGCATCTTCTACTAGGTCTCCTAAGACCCTGCCAGCGATGACAACAACCTTGACATTTAAAATTGCTTGGCATATCAATTCGTTTTCAGTTATTGGTAAGCCAGTTAGAAGTCCTTTGAAATTATCAACTTCTTAGAGATAGGAAAAGCTACAGATTTTTCTGTTGATAATAGCCTATCGGTTGTTTTATTTGTCTTTGACTTGTATTTAGGAAACCGACAAATCTCTTCTATTTCTTCACTGCCTTAGGTAATTTTTTCTACTTCTTGATGATCTTTTTGTTTGTTCTGTCAATTGCAAACCCCCCAAAAATAATTCTCTATGTTGTGTCATAACATGGTCAATATAAGCTGCTTTAGGTTTGCTTTGTTTTTTTTTTTAAGTACTAATTCCTTCTACAGTAATGCTTTATCTGCACTGTACCAAGATGTTTAAGCTTTCTTATTATAATTTACACGAGTTTTCTTATTGTCCATAGTTCATTAGAATCCTGAATGCTGCTTACGCATGTTTTCTTTTTGTTGGGTGGTTGAGCTACATAAGCACACTGTATTAATCATAGAGGAGGTATTGCTCTTTTCTTGTTGACGTGGAGCAGGCTTATATTCCTACATACTGTTCTGTTGTAGTTCTATTGTTAGAAGTAGGTTTTTCTGTAAGGATTGTTCTATTATCTGTCCTTTTAGTATCTGAGAGGCTGATCCGTTCCTTTTCATACAAACATATATCTATTTCTTTGTTAAGTTTGTTGTTAGTAATTGTTTCTAGTTGTACAAAAGTATAGTTCTCTCTTGGTTATGGAAGTGAGCTATATGTAAGTTTCTACCTGATATAAATTTACACGATTGACCCGATGTGCTAACATGCAAGCTGTTGCTGCTGTTTTGCATCATTTTGCTGAGTAAATAGATGTTCAGAATCAGATTTTTTTGACCATTTGCATGGAGGTTTGAATGTGTTATTTATTCAGCTAGGAGAAACTTTGTTAGTTTCAGAGCTTCTAATCTAGCAATATCCTTCTTGCTACTTCTAATTTCTTATATCGGCAGGGTTCTTATTGTGTCGACTCTAATGCCAATTCTTATTTCCCTGGTACATTTTTTGCTGACCTTTTCCTTCCAAGATGGTGATTTACTGGAAAAGAAAATGTTATAGTGTTAGTCCTGGAGAGTCTATTATGCTAAAGCTTGGCAAAGCAAGTGGAAGAAGACCTTGAAAAATTGATAAGAGGGTACTGAATTCCAGAATCCTGAAAGAACACAAGAGAGTAAGACATTGGATAATCACATGGTGAGGTTGCATTGTTTTGAAAGACTTGAAGCTGGTCCAAACATGAGTCCTTACAATCATATGAAAAGGCACTTGTGTTTGTTCCAATTTGGAGCTTTGCATGATCTTGATAAATTCTGGTATGGATGTATGCCGCCTATGTCTCAACACTATATACTTTTATGAGTCAGAACAAGGAGGCTTCCAAGCAATTGGCTACAGCATGCAATTCACATTGGATCCTTTGTTCACATGCTTTCACTGCATGTCCAATTGTCCGTGCTTCTTTGCTTGATTCTGTGATCTTGTCTTTCAGACAATCTGATCAAACTATTCATAGATTTATCATCTAATCTCACCCTATAAAAATTGTGCTGCTCACCCGTACTTCTCTTCCATTTTAGAATAGTGGATTCCTCCTTTGCGATCACTTATGCTTTTATTTTTCTCACTCTCTTTTATGTCGAAATCATTGCAGGATTGGTAGAAGGGAACAATTGCACACAGAAATGGGTGGTCCATGCTATTAATTTGCCGTGTGCAGACATGCTTGTTGGTTTGTGATGGATGACTTCTAGCCAGCAGAATTACTGAGTAGGTTGAGTCTCCTGGACTATTCGAGGATAATGCCGCAGAGAAATTTGATAGATATGCTTGCAGTGGGGTCACTCAATGCAAGCTAAAAAAACCCATCTACCCTTAATTTGAATCTCTACCACTTCTGTGAACAAGGTTATAACTTGGATCTTGGAACATGAATCCGGAGAGTGATGAATGAGGTGAGATTTGAAACAGGGTGCTGCCATAATTAGATCTGATCATCCTGCACATGAGCTGACACCAGTATTGCCTTCACAAACTATCTGCAAGACTGCCAATGCCCACTACTTGCTTGCCAACCTTATTCGGTCTGGAAGAAAACAAACGTCACTAACGGGAGATTAAATATCTGGGCTTTAGCAACTTGGATGGGAATGTCTTGTTGAGCTGTGCAGGCTTTCTGCAAGATGATGCCCATCTTGTGCAACTAGATGGGCTTCAAAGTCCTTTGATTGTTTTCGTTATTCCATATGGATTATGGGGGACCAAACTTGTTTGTTGTGGCGTCACTGTTGGGAATTTTGGGTACGAAAAAAGAAAAAGAAAAAGAAAAGGTTTTTCCACGTCAGATCGGCCAAAGAACGACGCTATCCTTTGGACGCTGACGTGTCCTTATCCATTGCTTCTGAGGTCTCAATTGCACCTCCTACGTGTTAAAGCTACGCTCGCATGCTTCCGTCCCCTTCGTCCCAAGATCGCAAAAAATGGCTTCGGCGAATCCAATCTCACCTCCACAAGTAGCTCGCCCTCGACTGTCACCGCCGGCTGCGTCCCAGCGACCGGCGCTTGTGGGTTTCCCTCTCTACGGTCGGAGGCCGCCCTCCCGGCTGGTGACCGTGTCGGCGGTGGGTGACGTGTCGGCGGACGGAAACACGTATCTCATAGCCGGCGCTATCGCGGTGGCGCTCCTCGGCACCGCCTTCCCAATCCTGTTCTCGCGCAAGGACTTGTATAGATCTCCTCGAACTTGCTATTTTCGAAGTAACTTTCTGCGAATTATTTTATGAATATATTGTTTTGTTTTTGGTTGGATTTAGATGTCCAGAATGCGATGGAGCAGGATTTGTTCGGAGATCAGGGGCGACATTGAGGGCGAACGCGGCGAGGAAGGACGAGACTCAGATAGTATGTGCTCGTTGCAATGGACTTGGGAAGCTAGGCCAAATTGACAAGTAGCAAGTAGGAGCCTAGGAAGTTATTAAATTGTATTCCTACATTGCTGCAATGTAACTCTCAGTAACTGTTTAAATTTATTTTGCCTCTCTCTCTGTAACACCCCAAAACTATATAAATAAAAAAAATTAAAATAAAAAAAATCCGCCCCCCTCCTCCTCTTCTTCTTTCCCTTCCCTTGCCGTGCACGCCACCTTTCTCATCTTCTTATTTCCTTCCCATTACCGCAGCCATCTCGATCCTCCCCTCTATTTCCTCCACCGCATTGCCTCTCTCCCTCTCTCTCGCGGGTTGCCGACGTCGGAGTTGACGAAGCCTCGGAGCCGCCGAAGCCCCGGAGCTAGCAAAGCCGAGTGTGCGGATCGCGGTAAGCCTCAGCCCTGTTAAAACGCATTAGTTAATCATTCTTGGCGGCCGACGACCCCGCGTCTCGCCGTCGATCCGAGAGCTCCGAGGAAGCGGTTCTCTGGACGGGCTTCGGCAGGCCCTTTGGGTTGGGAGGAAGGACCTCCATGGCCGTCGGCCATGGAGCTCGCCTCGCCGCCTCGTTGGCCACTCCGGCCGCGGGGCGAGCTTCTCCCGCTCTCCTGTGGGCGGGGAGGACGAGCGGTGGCTCCTCCGCAGCGTGAGTTACGCCCGTCGAGCCGAGCCGCGCCCTCCTCTTTTCCTCCCCTTGCTTTTCTTCCCTTCCCTCCCTGGCGAAGTCGCGTGGCGCCGACCTGAGGGCGGGCTGCCGGCGGCGTGGGCCACCGGCAGCGCCGAGACTTTGCTCCTCGCCCCTTTTGTCTCCCTCCCTCGAAGGAGATGGCGGGAAGATGAGTGTGGGTGGGCTGCAGGCCGTAGCCCACTGACTTAGACTCGGGTGGGCTGCAAGCCCACTCAGACTTGGACTCGGGTGGGCTGCAGGCCGTAGCCCACCTGGTCTTGGACTCGGGTGGGCTGCAGGCTACAGCCCACTAACCCAAATGTTGTGTGGGCTACAGTCTGCAGCCCACTAATCCAACCTTGGTGGGCTGTGGTTAGGCCCCCAGCCCACCAAGGCCCTCTTGCTATTTGGGTTGGGTTTGAGTCTACCCATTGCCTTTAGCCTAGCCCATTTGGGGCCATTTGGACCCTATAACATTGTTTATCTTTTTCACCTGATTTAATTAGCATAATCCCTCGTAATGACAATCTAGTATTATGTGAATTTTAGGATAACATAAGAATCGCCCTAGGATACCCTTGACTCATGTATTTGCCAAACATAAATGCGCTAATAAGATAATTAATTCGATTAGTTCGCTAATCTTACGTATGGCTTACTTGCGTGAATTAATAAGATTGACACCGCGTGACGAGGATTTTGAGATTCCGAAGGAGCCGGCTAGCTGACGAGATTTACCTTACTGTGGAGACCCCCTAGGCGAGTAGAGTTATACAAATCTAGAATAATATAATTACAGTCATTATACCTGTAATGACACTGTAGGAAATATCGGTATTAATGCATGCATTTAGTACACCATGTTATATATTTACATATGCAGTTATTGATAACTTGCTCATCATGATATTATGAGATTGTTAATGTAGTATAAGCATTAGCGTGGTATGCTTTGCATGTATTCTGTATGATATACCCTTGCATATGTATCTATTGTGAATATAGAATGTAACGATCATGATGACTATGATATGCTTTATACACCCATAGACACTGCACCACTTCTGACTAGGTAGTACCCTTACTCACTCAGCCCAGGATTAAGGGTAGAGTGTATCTTATATGACTATACTATTAGCGGCCTATACCTGAGGTCGGAAAGCCTGTGTGGCATTCAGGTAGTTATGCTGCATAGTCAGGACTAGATTATGATGATAGAAGAACATAATTGTGAGGCAGGAATATAACTCTAGCGGTACCTGACGACGCAGGGTTATGGCGTCTGTTGATGAGCCAAGGGTTCCCGATTCTCCCACCGAGGGCGGTGATGATTTAGAGAGAGTGAGATATAGGCTTACGACCGGGGTCCTTAGTCTGATGGTCACAGACAACCGGTCACATGTAGTGTCGCCGTGTAGGTGATATTACCGCTAGATGTGTATATATCCCCCTTGATGTATGAGATGATAGATGATTATGTGATGGACGATTGTTTCTTGATAGTATTTACCCTGTGTGATGAATAGCTCGGTGAGCGATGATAAGTATGACTAAACTGCTATTTTATTGCTATGCATAACATGTAAAACCTATGATTGAGATGTGTACGAATAAGAAATTGTATCAAGCTTTATATCTGTATGAACATATCGTGATACGTTTAGGAACTAGCATGTTCTAGGATAGTGACTGGTAATCTTAATCAATTGCATTGATTTAGTAAATTATGGTAAGTCATTTCAACAAGTATATTGTTATTGTCAACAAATATAGGCATACATTGGATATACACATGTGATTTCATTATTTTAGATTGTATGGATCCTACTCGCTGGGCTGTAAGCTCACCACCTTGTGGTAGCATTATTTCAGAGCTAGGGGACGCAGGTGCGGGTAGCAAGGAGTAGCTGCTTTTTATTTTCAGTATGTATGTTAGTTGTATTAAGCCCCTGCGAGGGCGTTATGATGATGTCGTATTTTGGACTTTAACATTATATTTTTGGATGTATATTTGGAAGGTTTGTTGTGGCCTGTGGAACTTGTATCCGGACTCTTATAGTTGAGTTTATTTATAGTGAAATTGTGATGTTGTTTGCCTTGTGAAATCCTTGTATCGAGGTTTGGGTGTTTCACTCTCTCTCTTATAATAGGATAATTATTTGATAATAATTGCTCGTTAAAAAAAACTAAGCGGGAAATATATGCAGGCTCAAATATGTTTAAATGGGCTTCCCATGCCTGAGCTGGGCCTTGAGATTAGCTTTCAAACCCAAGCTTAGGCTCAACCACACACACATACACAGAGATCATTTTGCAAATAAATAAGCCTTTCGAGGTGAGATGGTGGTTAAGTAGTCATAATCCAAGGGGTACCATTTACTTGCACATCACCGTTTCAAGGACAGATTTCTATAGTAAATTCCTATATCGGATGCAATTCATGGATCCAAACCCGGGAAGTTATCGGGTCTGCCTCATCTATCGTGGAGTACTTATTCGGTTCGTCGTTTATGCGTCGTATTATCCTTTTTGTAACCGAAGCGGAACTCGTGTCGTCCTCTTCTTTTTGAGGAGTAAAAAAAAAAGTTAGTGGTTTTAAGCTTTGTAGCCAAGAAGATTTCAATAAGTGGAGTTCGCGATCGTTGATTTCTGGGTTTTTTTTTTTCTTTAATTTAGCGCGTTCGCGTTCTCTCCATTATTTTTGGTTTGGTGTTTCGATTCGAATGCTCGATGCTTCTAGGGTTTCTCGGAAGCTTTAATAAAGTGACTCCATTCAGTAGTTTCTAGAATCGTTTGCAATAAATGTATACTTTACTTAGAATTTTGTTGGACGATCGCTTTCGATCTACATCTGAATTGAATTCGTGGTATTAATTCGGATCTATATTCTGATGTCGATTTGCTTTCTCTCTCCGACATCTTTGGCCTCCGCAGTTGAAGAGGGGAAAAGAGCAAACTTTTTGAGAGTTTAGGGTTTAATCGAAGCAATTGCAAGAAGAATAGTTAGCGATGAGTTTTGTTTTTAGGGGGAGCAGGGCAGACCTTGAAAATGGATTGCCGGAATTTATCCCAGAGAGGCGCTCAATGGTAAGGTCGCAACTCTAAATGATTCAGATCTCGTTGTTTGGTGTTGAATTCAGTGATTTCTTACTGTTTCTTTGGTCGGTTTTCAGCGAATGCATGGTAGTCGACCGGTTAATACCAATTCTCTGGCTTTTCTTGCCACAGGTATACTGCATTACCTGTTGGAGCAATTGTAATTTGGTCGTGTGATTCTATCTAACATTATCTACCTTATTTTTTGGCAGTTCTTTTGCTATTTATGATGCTGAACTCGCATCAAATGTCGCCAAATTTTCTGGTATTATTATCACAGAATGTTACATTTGCGTGGTTCTTTCTCTGTAGAATCATATGATAATTTTCCTTTATTGGTTATGTTGCTCTTGTAGATATGGCTAGTTTTGGGCGTCTTTCTAATGGCTACTGGCCTTAGGATGTATGCTACATGTCAGCAACTCCAAGCACAAGCACATGCTGCTGCTGCCAGTGGCTTGCTTGGGCATACAGAGTTACGGCTCCATGTGCCACCGTCGATAGCCTTCGCAACTAGAGGGCGGTTACAAAGCCTTAGACTCCAACTTGCTCTTCTAGACAGGGAATTTGATGATTTAGGTGCTGGAATATTTTTGATCTTCTGAAAAAGTTGCTCCTTCTAATGTTGGATAAAGATTAAGGATCAGCTCAATTTATTTTCTTGCAGATTATGATGCTTTGAGAGCCTTAGACTTTGACAATAGTCCGCATGCGTTTTCTATGAGTGACGAAGAGATCAATTCTCTTCCGGTACATAAATACAAAGTCCAGTCACACCAGGAAGCTGCATCTAGCAGGCAAAGGCAAGATAAACTCTCTCCTGCTTTACCAGTTAAAATAGTTTTACTGATTTAGTTGTAATTCATCATTTCAAATGTATGTGTTGTTTCACAGCAATGGGCTATCGCTGCAGCAGGCATCATCACCCTCTCTATCTGTAAATGAGGTATGAATTAAGTTCTATCCTGAATTTGTGATTATATAGTACTGATTCTGTTTCGCAGTCAAATTCATTAGTATATTTCTGGCAAATTCTTGCATTTTATTGGTACTTACACTCATGGGATTATTTAGTGAAATAATTATTCTTCATACCTTGGATTAAGGTGACTGTTTTAGGTCTTTATGTCATTTTCATGTCCTTAAGGGTAGAACTGAGTCATAAGTTGCTGTTAATTATATGATATAGCATTACTCAGTGAAAAAAAAAGATAACATCTAATTCAGATCTTAAGAATCCTACCTTTTAAAGTTTTTATGCCTACTACTATTTACAAAGAGTATTTTTGAATCATCTATCAGTGTAGGAAATCCATTCCTCAATCCAGTTTCATGCATTGGATTCTTTTTAGATGGATATTGTAATTTGAAATCTTATTTGGAGAAAAACGGATTTACTCGAGGGCCTAAAATTATATTTATGTTGAATAACTGCTTTTCTATAAGAGCTACAGAACTAAGTAATTTTCATATGATAGAAATTGCAATTTCTCTTGCTGAAATGCGGGACCTATCAATTTCATTCTTTCTGAGCAGAAAAGGCAAGATAGCACCAAAGTAGAGGGTACTCATAAAGCTGTGGAAGATGAACTTACTTGCAGCGTTTGCTTAGAGCAAGTAAATGTGGGAGAAGTAATAAGAAGTTTGCCATGCTTGCATCAGGTACTACTAATTTTTTGCGTTGTAACAGTTAGTATAAATTATCTAAGCATGCAATTGGTCCATCCGACCAACTCTGTGTCTGTTCTTCCACATAAAAATTTCTTCTACCTTTCTCGTTATCATGTTGTACTGTATGAAGTCGTCAATTTCAACACTTCTCTGTTTGAAATACATCTCCACCATAGAATGTGTTGTGATTTTTTAAAACCCATTGGACTATTTTGACATTCCCTACTAATTCCCTATACATGTGCAGCAGTAGGGTGGTTCGCTAAATTTACGTAATTATAAAAGATTGTTTGGCTAAGTTATTATGTTGACTTAATTTTTTTAAGCTACACTTCAGCACGCTTGTCCAGATGACATTGTATATTCTAACACATCACTTTTATGCAAAGTAGGAATGTTACAAGCACTTTTTTTTTGGCTTATGTCAAAACTTATAGTTCATGTCGACCACTTTCTAGTTGGGTGTTTATGTTCTGCTTTAATCAGATTATTTGATGCAACAAGAGTTCATGATGCCATATTCTGGGGGTACTTTGAGGTACTGGTTTATCTGTTTCTTTTCAAACAAGGGGCATGTTAATAGTGCTGATTTGGCTAATTGTTATGTCCTCAATATTTGAGAAACATCCATATCTGTTTCACAACTATTCCCATATATTTGTGTCAATGACAAAGTTGATCCTATATATTGCTTCTAAGAAGAATACAGTCATTGGTTAGTTAGTTACCATTCTTAAGTTTGCAAATGACTTGCCTGACAATGAAGTGACCTTTTTATCTTCCTTTCTCCTTTTGTTCAAGTCCTTCGATATTGGAACTGGAAGGGAATCATTTTGTTATATATTTCTTGCCATTTGGCCATATGATATTCTCTTCTACGTGTTATCAGATCAACTTCTAATTATGATAAATTTCTCTATGTTTCTTTCTCCAGTTTCATGCCAACTGCATCGACCCCTGGCTGCGCCAGCAGGGTACATGCCCTGTATGTAAACATAGGGCAAGTTCTGGGTGGCAAGAGAGTACTAATGCTGAAATGGATGCTTCTGATATGGTGTAGCCATCTTTGAAAATATCCTAGTTACTGACAAGCCAGTGTAAATAAGTTTTTGGAGTTCCTAAGAGCATGTAATTTGCCTGTATATAATGGCTATGCAGATAGGTATATGCATTTATTCTAAATGTCTACCAACTTTCATCTCCTTTCTATCTATGATCACACTCGAATCATCATCAGCTGAATGACTTCTTGAAAGAAAGTTTGTTTATATTCTGTCAATGTCTAGATGCCATTTAGCAAGTAATACACGAACTGATATCATTTATTTATTCATTTGTCAAGGATTAAGAGTCCACTTGATAAAGACAATAAACACCCTGCAGGGAAAAGAAAGCAAAAGATAAAATCACCATTCAAACTTAACGTATTAAATTGTTATATTATTTTTATAAGAAACCTTTTAACGTATTCCATGCAAAACACACAAAGATCCAACGGTAGAAGCGCCTTAATTAGTCCCAGATCATGACCACAGCGATCACTGCAACGCCCATGAGCACGGCAAAGAACTTGAAGAAGGGAGTGTCGAAGGAGCTTGGCTGCAGAGGCTTAAAACCTTTAGCTATGAGATGGTTGATGGCCACATAGACGAACACCCCAGTTGCAATGCCCATGGAGATGGCATAGATCCAATCAGCCACTGACCCCTCCGTCGTGGCGTCGATGGCGACTCCGATGCCTACGCCGATAGGGCTTGACACGGCGAAGGCCAGCGAGTATGCCACAGTAGTCAGCAACGGCCTCTTTGGTAACATTCTAAGCAGTGCAATGCCCATTGCGATGGCTGCAAATATCTTATGCAGGCATATGGTCCATAGATTCCTCCATGCATCATACTTTGTACCTTAAAGAGAAATATATAGAGTAGTCACAGGATCAAGTTCTACGTCATCCATGATACGAGCCCAAGGTGTATACGTAGTATATATTCTCTCATATATATATATATATATATATAGAAAATGTTAATTTGATCTCACACCTGATACTCCAATAGCTATTCCTTCAAACACAGAGTGGAAGCAAAGAGCAAGGATGAGCAAAAGCGTATCTCCAAACGACGTCGTCCTCACGAAGACCAGATGCACCTCCGCACTCATCTCCCTCCCTTGCTCTTCTCCACCACTCCCTCCTTCCACTTGCACTTTAGCCTTAATCCTCTGGCTACTCTGCGTCACTGTGATAATAACACAGTCGCCAAGCATGGTGAGCAAATACCCTGACGACGCCAGCATGAAGGCAAAGGGGTAAGTTTTCGACGTAAGCTCCGCGAAGTTGCTATTGGAATCGGCCAAGAAGTGCATGAGAGATGTGCCCAAGAAGACTCCTCCTGCGAATTGCGTCCCCATAAGAAGAAAACTTTCGTTCCATCGGAAGAAGTAGGGCGAGACGCCGCCGGCGAAGGTGCTCACTAGAAGGATCACAAGGCACCAGATCTTTACAGCAACCAAATCTTTTGCTCTCAAATTGATTTGGGTATCAGTTGGGGGACCGTCGACGACGCCGCCATGACCACTTGCTCGAATGGATAGTAGAGTTAGGAGGAGGAAGGTCACATAAAGAGGCCTCATGGCTTCCATGAAACTTAGAAAGCTTTGAGATGGATAAGAGATATGGTTAATTATCCTCAAAGACTGTTAGCCGCTTACCTATTAATACATGCATGTATGATTTCATCATTCTAACTGGTTATAGTTGTTCTTCTTCTTGATCTTGCTATGTAGTACATCTCTGACTTTTGGATTGTTGTACTTGTACTGCATCGGATTGCAATATTTTTGGATATATTTCACAAATTGCAGGACACCAGATCAACCTCCCTACGTTTGTTCTCAAATCTTTGTTTATTAATGTGGATCGCGTGTGTTAAGTTTCTATTTCATTATTGTTGCTGGAAAGCAACCATGTCAGCTCTGAACAAATGTAATAAGAAATATATATATATATATATATATATAAGTTGCGCATCTTAAGCTTAATATATGTAGAAGAATTCGCTTGATATATAATAGAGTTATAAGGACCTTTCTATTTAAAAAATATTAGTCAAAGTACTAATTTCATTAAGCTTAAAATATGTGTACATGTTACGCATATTCTTAATTAAAGGAAGAGATTATCTGGGGTCATCCAATCTAGGGCCAGCTAGTTATATTTATCTAATAGAAAGAAAGTTTGAGTGTAAATTAATTATAACATTATCACTTGATATCAAACTCATGGTATTTAAAACTCAAAACATAGTGTGACAGTTGGTTGGCATGATGGATAATATTTTACATAAGACTAATTAAGAGAAACAATTATACGACCTAACTAAGGGAGAGCAGACCATCGAATGGGCATTCTACATGGATGCCAAGTGTCTGGATTGCGGAAAATTTCTACCATTGAGTGCTGTAGACGATCCTGCTGCTTTTGATACATGGGAGGCCCAAGCTCGATCACCGCTGTTCTGCCCTTTTATTCAGAAAAGGAAAAAAAAAGAAAAGAAAAAAAAAAAACACTGCTGTTCTGCCCTTCTAATGGATCCGTTGCGTTCCCCCAATTACGAAACACCGTCCGATGGAACCAAATGTGGGGTACACGTGTCTTCTGTCAAGTTGCAGAGCCGATAAGACTTATCTTTTCGGTGGTCCCGACTCGTACCCCATCGCACTGTGAACCGCTGCTCGAAGATTCGTGCTCTATGTGATTCTTCCACGAATTTGGTGGCGCGGATCTCGATGCTTAATGAAGCTTTGCCTTTTTTTTTTTATAATTTAGAAAGGTGGGATGGAAGCTTTTGACATCCGAAGTCCAGATTGGAGCTCAATCTTGGCTCCTCCTCCTTCTGGCGACCTCTGGGCTTTTTAATGGATGAAGCAATGGAGAAGCAGCCTACGGCCAATAGGTTAATTTCAGTAAATTCTTTCTCTGTTTGCTTTGTTTTTGGTTATAGTCCATTTTCTGAATACTTAAAAGTTGATCAATTTGGTGCGGAATAACTTATTGTGTTCTGAGTCTAGATCTTTCAATTGTTTGACTGATTTAAATATTCCTCTGTGATCTTGGATGGATTCCAAATAAGTATCTTTGCATATGTTCCAAATTTGATCACTGTTAGTCATAACTGGAAGCAAGAATTGGGTATCCAGCAATACATAAAATTAGTGGTAGGCACAGAGATAAACTGAGCTGGTCGTTTACGAACAGCCCATTTTTGGTATAGGAGGTCAAGGAGGACTTCTTTTATGAAGACCAATCAAGTAGTCAATCTGTTTTAGATATAGTTTGATTTGCCCATTTAGTCTTGATCATCTGTCCTCCTTTTATTTTTTGAACGCTGATTCAATTGTTGTTGCTATTCCTTCTGTTAGTTTCTGATGTCATCCACCTATAGCAGTTGTTCTTCCGAGGCATAACTTTGAAATTCTGTGTATAATTTCTGTACCAATTAATTTGTTTAATCTCTTTTGTCATTTAGTATTACTCATCAATATTACTTATTCCATGCTTCTGTGTTCATGTCATAACTTGCATGTTACCTAAAATTGTTAGTTCTTAGTTTTTAATACTTTTAGCTTTTAATCTTTGCAGCTTGAGTACTTATTTAGCTTGTTTAGGCCCAAGTAGAGTTGAGCAAAGATATTCCACTCCCAACAAATTGTATCATAAAACTATTTCCATATAACGTTTTTCCTTGTTGATTAAAGTTGCCTGTCATCTGGTTCACCATTTGCTTTCTCCCAGAACATATTGTGTTTGGAGATTGTTTGCAACCTGTGACAGTTTTCAATACTCAATAGCTTTGACAGTTTTGATTCACTTTATTGGATATCTATGACCGAGTAAACTGCATGATCAAGTAGAAGCAACATGTCATCTATAATTTGATTATGGCTTTGATTCAAACTAGGAACTGTACAAGGGTATCGATACTAACGGTTTTGTGCATCCATGCACTTTAATGAAGGTTTATATCCTTCAAATAGGAAAGGGAAGTGGACAATCAATTAGTTGCACGATAACTGAGAATTGGAATTGGACATTCTTTGGCAGTTGTACTGTGCTCCAAAAGACATCTGAACTTCCTATATGCATCAAGATATCAAGAGATTTCAATTTTTTTTTTTTTTGTCACATAGTAAGTGCATTGGTCTTGTTAGACCTTTTTCTACTGTTCATGATTCCTAGTCAGCTTGCCTGTATTGTTAAGAGTTTGGTCAGAAGCTGCTAACTTTGGAATGAATCATCTTAGAGCTACGGAACCATGATCTTGTGTTATATTTTTTTCATCCTAATATTTCAGCTCTGATTCCAGCAAAGAACTTTTCCCTACTGGCAGCGAACTGAAGAAGAAAAGGAAGTTAAAATTTGAGCTGAGTGATTTCAACTTGCCATTGGCAAAGCATAAATGTGTAAACCCACTATTTAGCTCTGTTTGTAAGTCTCCGATTGCAGGTAGCTCGGAGTATGAGGAGAATTCGCATGATGAAATAAGTGACACTGAAATAAGAGATGTCCTGGAAGAACAAGATTCTGACAGCGATAGTAACAGTTATCTTGAAGTTTATGACACCAATGTTGGGTCACATCTAAAAGGTACATCTATGGAATCATATGGACCAACCATGATTCTGGACCGGCCTTCTACATCTTGCAGTTCTAGCAGCAATGCTATCACAAACACTCTCAACTCCTTCCAGAGTGCTAACACAGGAGAAGTGAATAAGAGGGAACAAGCAGAGGATAATTGCCAATATGATCCAGGGCATGGTGAGCTACATCTTGAATTTGAAGCAAATAATGATGACATTATCCATGCAAAAAATGGCACGGAACATTCTGACGAAAAAATTGAGGACGTCATGCTTTACTCAAATTGCCCCCTACCAAATGCATTTCCACTTTCATCTGGACTTTGGAGCACCCGTCAAGGTATCGTTCTTCTCATTTCTCCCTTTGTATATTTCCACAGCTTCAGCGGAAAGAGCTTAATGTTCTAGCTTGTGCAGATGCTCGACTGGGTGCCAGGAAACCAACAATTGATCAAGAATTTGAGCAATATTTTTCCATGCTCATGCTTTAGGATAGGATGGTATGGAATCACAGGATCACGCAATCATGTAATCTTTATAAAACTCAAATTTAAATATTTACAACTAATGGTGCTGTTGTACTTCACAGGAAGGAGCCACATCTTGAAAATCTCACAATCATGGAGAAGATAACAGAAAGAATTCACTTGGATTTTATGGAGCAGTAGAAGAAAAGTTTATCCTTTTGACTCCAGCAAACATCCAATAGAGGTCATAATTCAGAATCAATGTATTAAGATCCCGCACATATGAGTAGCCTCCTATGATTTGTACTGTAAATTACAACATGCAAGTAGTCTGCATTGGCTAAGAAATGTTCATGTTACATATTATTCAGTCAGCAGAGTTCATCATAGTATTTAAAGATTTTCCAGATTGCTTGTAGCGCTGTAAGCTTCCTGAGAGAGACCACTGAACATATCATGCATAATTGTATATCCATCCACTGTTTCTCTTTCAAGGAAATGTTTACATTGACAACCATTTTTCTTCTCTCTTTAGAGTAGTGCAGAATTAGGTATTCAGACATATATCTGGACCAACTCGATCCAAAAGCATAATATATAAAAGTTTGGGGACCAATAATGCATATCAACTACTTCCTCGATATTTATTCCATTGGGACTAAACGTTGCCATTGCGACCAGAGATCCTTATCCCTTCCAATCATTAAAGGGTACTCCTTTTTGTTTTCATTTTTTATTTTTAAGGAGATTTAAAGGGCAGTGAAATGGGTCCAAATTGTTTGCCTTCCGAATCCATTGATATTTGATCCCATCAACCGGAGAGGAGCGACAGTGTAAAAAAAGAAGTGATTTTTATAAATCACATTCTATATTTTGTCTATTTTATGATTTACATTCTGTCTTTGAAAATTTTATAACACGACACCTTCTTTTTTCTATAATATTTATTTAACATCCTAAGTTAATTTAACCTAACTGTAATCAAATTGAATGATACCAGAAAAAGAATATTCTATTATAATTCACTATGTAATTTATAATATTTCTAAATTACTATTGTACTCGTCTCTAATTTATTCATAAACATCCATACTTGTTCCTTTTTTTCAAACCATGGAGAACATCATCTAAATATCAAGCTAATCTTAGAGCTTCCAAACTCCAAGCCATGGAGATCTTAGAGCTCCCAAAACGCCAAGTCAATTTTGTTGCTTGTGACCTCAAAGATGGGGGAGGGGGGAGATGAAGAAAATTTGGGAAAAGATGAAGAAAAAAAAAGTTTGAGCTAGAGAGATGAAGAAAATTAGGTAAAGTCGAGGGAACTTCTAAGGCTTTTACTTGGTAGGGATTTTGGGGGATTCTTGTGGATTGTAAAGTTTTGATATTATAATTTGTAAGGTAGAGTTTAGTTATAGATAAGAGGATTTAGATTTTATGGGGTTATGGTTTAGTTTGGAGAAGAAGGATTTTGTTGGGATTTAGGTTATGTTAGAATTTTTTTTAAGGGTATTTTTTTAGTAATATTTAAACTAGAGTCACATAAACTATATAATATGGTTACTATCAGTTAGCTAAAGTAACATTAGGGTGTTAAATAAATATTAAAAAAAAATAAGGGGTAGCGTTATAAAATCTTCAAATACGGACAAAATGTATTTATAAAAATTCCGAAAAAAAAAGAAGGGAGGTTAAAACTCTTATCGCTAGCATTATGCTAATAATATAACAAAATACGATAAAAATTAGAAGAAGAGAAAAAGGCAAAACCTTTCTCACTTCGTCTTCGTCTTCGTCTTCGTCTTCGTGGGTCCCATCGCACGTGACCCTGTTCTCGAGGGATGCGCCTCTAAGGATCGCAACGTACGGCTCCGACGTGGTCCTCCTGCGTGCACGAATCGGCTCCCCTCGCCCAACCTAGGTGGAATGTGGCGTGGGCCCGCCATGTCTCCTGACGTGACCACTGACCGGATCCGCAGTCCTCCCCAACAGCGATCCGATAAGCGTCTGGGTCCCACCCGCTATCGTGCCGGGGGGCTGCGGTCAAATCGCAATAATGGATCCGGGTCCGGTTGTTGGGTACTAATAGGGCCCCGCATCCACACGTGCGGTCCAAGTCCACTCATCCCAAGGTGGTTGGGATCCAGCCCACGAACGAGAAAAAGGAGTGTAAGGGCCGGGGCCCAGAAAAGGGCGCGGGGCGTGTCTTATTCGTAATTCACGTGCAACTCCCCGCTCCACACCGAGGGATGGATCGTTCCCGAGTCGCCATCACTGCCATGCGAGTTCGTACCGGTGCTCCATCAGAGCACACCTGTCGATGCAATCCAACGGACTACATCCCTCGGTCATTGGTACAAGGCAAAAGCCGCTCCACGGACTAGGTAGTAAATTAGGTTGAATCCGTGCAATTATAACGTGTATGACTGTAACTCTGTATTAATAAATGAGAGTTTATGAAAAAAAGAAAGAAAAAAAAAGGAGTGGGTTAAAATTTAAATAATGGTGGATGGATTAGATACTGGGCTGAGTGGGTTTGACTGGATCTTTTGGGCCTTTGGGCCATTGGTAGACTCGCATGTGGAGCGGGACTACTGCTTTGTCTCAGTGGCATTCGTACGAACATTTTGTAGGCATCATGATTAGAGTTTTAAATGCTCACTCCCAGTCGGAGAGGCAAGAAAAAAAGGTTAAAAGAGGGTCACCGACAAGGCCAGCTGTGTTGGCCATATGGGTCATTACATTTGTCTGTCTCTTTCGCAAGCACTCACCATCCAGTTGAGTTTACTGGGCACTTATTTATTAAATATATTTATATTTATATATGGTTTTATCCAATATCTAAAGTCTATTATTTAAACCTATTTGCGTAGGAAATCACTCAACAGTTTGATGTTGGGCATCAAGATTAACCCCCCACAATATGTATGAAAAATAGTTTTGGTAAAATTTGAAGCGATTAAGTTGGAGTGGAATTAGCTTAGTAAGAGGAGGAGCGGTCAATCAAAGTACTGGAAGAGGCAAAGCTGTCGCCCATTTCTGGAGCCAAGAAGGCCCCCCCGTCACATTGTTTGATTCCCCCTCCCCTCCTACACTCGATCTATCCCCTGTTCAACTCTACTTATTTTTAATAAACGATGTGTATACGTTAAAGTGACGAAACCCCATCACATTCTAAGCTCTTAAAATAACACTGCAATAATGCACTTGTGTCAGTCCATCACGCCGGAGTTTGCAGAGCTCACAGGCAGTGGTAGTGATCACCATCACCATCACCATCACCATCACCATTAATTCCTTCATTGATTCCTTCATCCCCTCTCTCTGGATCTCTTTACATCAGTCAAACAACGACCTACAAAGAGATGGATGGACCAGAAGAGGTAACAGGAAAAGATCTAAAATGGGCAGTCAAAGAGAATACCGATCTCTCTCTCTCTCTCTCTCTCTCTCTCTCTCTCTCTCTCAAACAGAAATAAAATATATATCCTTTCACTTTCCCGGATTGATGCTACAAC
Source organism: Typha angustifolia (assembly GCF_048772165.1). Classification (NCBI taxonomy): domain Eukaryota; kingdom Viridiplantae; phylum Streptophyta; class Magnoliopsida; order Poales; family Typhaceae; genus Typha; species Typha angustifolia. The sequence continues at coordinate 17,491,069 of NC_133246.1, read as the reverse complement.
ATGGAGTAGCGAAAGAGAAAAGGTAAGAAAGAAGCCTGAAGCTCTCTTTCCCTTCTTCCACTTTCACCTCTCACACCAAAACTTGTCCGCCAAAAACAAAGAACAAAAAAAAGAAAAAAAAAAAGTATATACAAAAAAGAACAAATGCCTTCTATCTCTTCTTCTTCTTCTTGGTATTCTTCGATATCGCTAAAGAAACTAAAAACTCATGGGTAGTCACGCCAACAAATGAGCATGGTGACGCAACGCCGCATGATGTAGAACCTCGCCCTCTGCTCCTTGACCAGCCCCGAGCACCGGCTCGAGAACGACCTGGGCGTTGTGCTCGGCATTCTCACCTCTCTCGTGCTCCCTGATCTCTTCAACAACGGACCACTCCCTTCCCCTGATCCCACCTTCCTGCTCCCTTTCTTCGATAGCTTCCACTTCTCATCCATGTGTAGCTCCATTTCCCTCCGTCCTAAGATCTATATCGATCTACACGAGAGATGTTGCAGTAGCAGTAGTTATAGTTGTAGTTGTAGTTGTAGTTGTAGTAGTAGTAGTAGTAGTAGGAAGAGGAGGAGGAGTAGCAGCAGCAGCACTAGCAGCAGCAGCGGGCGGTGGTCTTTGTTTGGAGATGGGTCAGATGAGGAGGTAATCGAGCAATTTGGTATTTATAAAAGAGGGGGAAAGGGTGGGGTATCACAGCACCTCCTGGGTCCATATGCCTCTCTACTCGCTTTAATTTCTTGGGCTTTGCTTCATTACATTAACAAATAATTAAATTTTATTTGTAGTAGTAGTAGTAGTAGTAGTAGTAAACAGAGTAAAACCGAAGAAAGGGTGTGAAAAAAATAGGAAGCATTTTCACGTCGTAACGGCTACTGCTCGTCCTTGTTTGCAATATTAGAGTATACTTTGAAATAATATTTATTTACACTGGGTCTGTCAGAAAGAAAAATAATAATTAAAATAATTAAAAGTCTTTCTCGATCCTTTTGTATAAAATAGGATTACAAATTAAGCGTACCCCCCCAATCATGAACCAAAGACCATTGAAGCAGCTCCCTCAATTAGGTGCAACTAATCAAGTAAGGCCTACATGAACGAACTTAAATAATGGAAGGCCACGCGTCGTATTTCACTTGGCCACAGACGTTATGAGAGTGACGTGTCAAAAATGTGCTCGTGGAGCTTTTGATTTGACGGCTGCTGTTCTGGTTCATGGCTACAGTGGTTGGAGTTTGGATTTGGTCGGGATAAGGTCACATTGAGGTTTCATCCAACCTACTCGCTTCTATCAAAAGCAACACGGATCCTCCTAATTCTTCTCCTTCACATAAATTTAACACTATATTTTCTTTGACTCGTCAACGATGGAAAGATTTCCATGCATGAGGTTGGTGATTTCAGACAAATAAATTAGGAGTAGAGGAATCTAACTTACTTGTACATAGATATTGGATTACTCAATGCATGTGATAGTTGAAGTTGGTTTAGGATTTCATATGCTTGTCTTTTCCATTGCTAAACTAACACTTTGCTAATTCCTATTCTCAATCAACTGGTAGAAATTTTATATATATATAAATATATATCAACATTAATCTTTAGGCGACTTGAGTAACAAATTTGGAACCCACATTACGCCACGTGAAGAGGCATATTCCTGCACTAATTTCCCAAGGACTCTAATTAAGCTTAAACAAAAGCGTATTAATTGTTCTGGTCAAGGTCTAGAAGGGAGAGAGAGAGAGAGAGAGAGAGAGAGAGAGAGGACAAAAACCAAGTTTACTAGCTTTTGTATGCCTCAACTAACCCACGACGTCCAAAGATTTTATATGTGCAGATAAAAAAGCATGACTAGAGAGATTAAGCATTGGATAATTGGGGTATCAGTTGAGAATATATATCAGCTGAAGAAAGAAGGACTGATTAGAGGATAAGAGTCTCGGGCCTTTAAAGTTTAAAGATAGCCGTGGGCTTAAATGGGCTGAAGACTCTGTGCCCTTTTCTCACTTTAAAATGAGTTTATTCCAAGGCCCAATAACGAAAACTAGTTGCAACTTGCAAAGGAGAACATAATTGATAGCATTAACGTACACCAGCAGATATAAGATGGAAGTGGGAGAATATCACGTAACAGTTTCATTAGTAAATACGACCTGTGTAAATATGTATTTCTATGGAAATATGTGCATATACAAGCATGGCAAATAGAAGGTATATATACATATATATAAATATCAAAGCAGCATCCCAAGAAGCAATGAGACAAACAAAAGCACAAGATTCTTGGGTACAGCATCCCCCTCTCAAAGGAATGATTACAAGTTCGACCATTTTTCCCTGCAATGCATGAGCCAGAGAGAAAAGCTACAAAGAGAAATCCAAAGAACGAGATAGATTGAGAACAAGGTAGATCTCTCATTTTTATGTCCAGTCCATGCATGCATAAATCGAAGTGCGTCCATGGAATTGAGTTCCTTATTGAAGACGCATGCCTGACTCCAGAATTTATACATAATTCCATAACGTACATATAACATGTATATGACATGACTAAAACCCTAAAACAAGTTAAGAACCCTTTGCACTAGAGAGATCTAATTACTGCAAGGAAATCGATGAAGAAATCATAATTTGGGCTACACGTATTAGTTTACCTGCTCAATTGCTTCTCCTTCTCGTCCTTGGTTTAGTCGTCAATTGCCGATGCAGCATCATCAAGATTCCCATCATTCTCTCTCTCCCAGCTGCCTCTCTTCTGAGTGGGGAAACCCTCAGAATGAGACCCTTTTGATCAGAAATTAAGAGGAGCATGTGAATCTTGATGGTGCCGCACCAGAAAGCAACGACTGCTTTTCTCACTTCAAATGTATTAGATCCTTCGCCACCTCTTGTTACAGAATGAACCATTAAAACTCTCTCTATATATAGCCTAAGCCTAACCCTAAGTCTAAATCACAAGTGGAGCGAGAACAGTAGAAAGAAGCCAAAGAATTTGCTAGAGCAACAGTCTTTACGGACAAGAAAAGAGGACAAAAAAGAAGACCCACATTGTGGTTGAAAGGAATAAAAGCTAAGGCTGGGGAAGAAGAACTAACTAATCATTTATAGAGGTAGAAGGAGAAGTAGTAAAACAAGAGATTGGTTGGTTGAAGGCTAAGTAGACGAACAGGACGGGTTATAAATAATCCAGATGAGGTACGAGCTCGGTGTGAGGAATAAATTTGTTGGTGGGCGTGTCAAGTGTGAACTTGGAATAAGGGATCACAGAGCGAGAGAGAGAGAAGGGTGTCAGATAAGTATAGTAGGCTCAACAGCAACAGTTATCCATCGCAATCCATGGTGTCCTAAAACATCAAGGACTTTTACTCCCTCCTGACTTCCCTCACTTGCCATAGACGTCCATGGATCAACAAGCATTAATAGAAAATATATATAGAGAGAGAGAGATAGAGAGAGAGAGAGAGATAGAGAGAGAGAGAATTCCCTAAATGGAAATACCATTGCCCAAGGTGGAAGAAAGAAAAAGGAAACGGCCACACACATAGACTCTATTTGTAGCAAACGATGGTGTACTGGCTTTTGAGGATTTCTTGCGTTTCCTACAAGCCTTGTAACCTGAGTGGAATCGTCAATCCTAATAGGTTTTCCTTTCCCTTTTTTTTTTTTATTATCATTATTATTATTATTATTATTATTATTTTCCTTTCAATCTTATCGTTAGGCTTCCGCTAACACTAGTTTGTCTTTGTTTCAGCTTGCAAGGATCGGCTGTAGGCCCTACTGCTTGAACGTAGGAGCTAGCCCACTTTCAATTCGAGCTGATATGTGTATGTCAATCATGATGCAGAACAACACATCAGTAAGACGGCTTCAATCATATTTTAAAAAAAAATAATCAAAATTGGTAATGACTAAATACCGATGCACCATGCACTAAATTAATCAAAGAAACATTTTGGATATATATATATCCTTGTAACAACATCCTATTTATATAAAAGATGACAATGACTAAGGCATTTCCACTAGTAAGGAGCAGTGGAGGCATAGTTATTCTCTAATTTCATGGGTTATTTCGAATATAGGGTTGGTATAAGTATTTATCCATGGCTAACAGCCAAGATATCCTCCTCTCAATCCATTCCATCCGTCAATCTCCAGTCCATGTCAATTTGTCAAGTCTAAGCTTTTTGGCCAACGGAATCATCATCACATGAGCCGATCGTCTCCCGGCATCAACGCAGGAACTTACTACGCCTATTACATGGCCGCCGCTAATCGGCTAACAAAGCACCCCAGAGTTGAAGTTCGACAGCCGATTATCACTGGATGCCAACTTTATTGCCAGCACCAAGTTCGTACGTCCTCCGCCATCAGTTGACAGCACTAAAAACAAAGCAAAACCCGAGGACGATTGCTGCCTCGTCACGTAGCCGGAGTGATTCCGACGATATCTTTGGATAAGGATCTCGTGCAGCTCCGGTCGCAGGAGCTCGGTTGGAGCAAGAATCCATCGATCGTTGCCACGCCTCGCAGCCATAGCGAAGTCCATGAGAGTTGGCCTGCAGACGATCACTTAGTGCACTTTGCCACGTCACTTTAGCCTCCTCAGAGTGGGGGCCTACGTGCCTTTGGTGTCTAGCAGATCTTGTCTTTTGGGGAAATAGATGTATATATACAGCAGTACTACGTCTCTGTATAAAAGATATACTCTCATATTACTAGGAAGCTTTCGACGTACGTAGGTAGGTAGGCTTGTCATGCATATATAAGGAAGGGTAAGATAGTAAATAAAAGAATCTTTTGTTACTTAGAAATGTAGTATGATACTAGAAGAGAGTTGGGATGTTAACATCTCTTACCTCCTACCACTAATAATACTAAATAGTCATTTCGTTTGGTGGATGAGAGGAGTGAGTAGGCAGGGTTAATAGTATCCAAATAGATTATTTCTTCGACTCTAAGAGATCTCATAGGAGTAGTCGTTTTAACTGAAACAGTGGTTGAGTTTATTGGCAAACGCAAAAAATTGCAAGTGTTACACACGTCAAAACAATTGAAAGACCAAAAAAGAAAAACGAACTCGATCCCTCCTGAGATCAAATGGAAAATACGAAGAGAGATCGATAAGTTAACAGAATGTCAAAAGAACCAAGTTGCAACTGGATGTCGAGGGCCGTTGGTTCTACGTAAGTACGTACATACGTACGTATCTCTTTAACACATGGGAAGATCAGACGGCGGAGGAGGCAACTTCTGATTAGGAAGCGGCCCATCGTTCACCACCCACGCCATCTTCAATCCCCAGCTCGTGTGCACTTCCAGATGGCAATGCATGAACCATACACCTGCCAAAGTAAGATAACGAATCATATCATATATAATATAGCTCAATAATCTAGCTCACTAGGACCAAATGGGAAAAGAAAAAGGAAAGGAGATTAAACTTAGATTACCAGGGTTATCAGCTAAGAAGCGGACTGCGACCCAACCCCCATCAGGAACCCCAACCGTGTTCCTCTCGACCGGGTCGACCAAATTAAACTTGGATGGGTCCTTGCTCGGGTCGTAGTTCCCAAATCCTTGGCCTACTACGAAGAAATTAAAGCCATGCAGGTGCAATGGATGGCTCTCGGCGCCTTGGATGCTCGTGTCCTGCATCACTAGCTCAACACTAGTGTTAAATGGCAGCACTACCACCTTGGTCCCATTGGTGACAAACGAGTTGTTCGGTGGAGTCCCTGTGTAGTTAAATGGAAATGGAGGGGTTATAGGGAAGTCGGTCGTGTATACCCCCTTGGATTGCCCAAAGTAGTGAGCTTGGAGGAGAGCCGTGGTTGGTAGAGTCCATGACACGTTGTTGACCGTGGCAGTGAATTTTGTGCCATTAGGCCCTTGGCATGTTTGGTTCTTAGGGCAAGGATTGGTCCCAAGACCTACGGTGAAGAAGAACCGCTTGTCGACGGTCTGCGGCACGTTCGCCGGAAACTGCGCGCTAGCGAGGCTTCTTAACTTCCCGGTAAAGTTCGCGGCGAACGCGGTGTCGTTAAAGTTGGGTAGCTTGGGTGTGAGGAGTGGGAGTTTGGAAGAAGAGGAGGATGCACGGAGTGGATTAACGTATTCGAGAATCCCAGCGACCGTCGTGTTGTCGAAGGTACCGGAGGCGGTGGTGGCGTACGGTCTAGCGGTCATCAGGTAGGTTGCGTTCGGGGCGGCCGGCTTCGTGTGCAGGAGGACGTTGTAGGTCTGGCCGGGGGTTATCAGGAGGATGTCGGTGTCCAACGGTTTTACGTAGACGGCGTCGGTGTCCACGACGGTGAGGTTGTGGCCGGCGATGCTGAAGAATAGTTCATCGTTGAGTGCAGCGTTGATCATCCGGAGAAGGTACGTCTTCCCGGCCTTCACCTTTAACTTGAACGTATCTGATATATATATATATATAATACATATAAAATTATTAGCACGTACGTATTACGTAATCTTCTCTTCTTCTTCCTTTTTTTTTTTTGGAAGCTTAAATTATTATGTGAAGTATACCTTTAGTAGTCGAGCAATTGTATAATGGGCCAGGAAGCCCATTAATGGTGTAGGCATCTGAGACATTTGGGCCTGCTCCGGTTTGAAGAGACTGGGCAATGACTGCCTCTGGATCCACATTAAACCACTCCCCTGTTGTTGTTGTTGTTGTTAATTGTTGTTATAATGTTATCTAGATATTATTACTTAGATTTTAAAGAGATTAAGCTACTAATTACCGAAGATGATGGGGATTTCCTTGTAGGGCTTAATGAAGGGATAAGGGACACCAAGCTTGGGGAGGATTATGATGGGGCCATATATGGAAGACCTCATCCATGAGATGTGTGCATGCCACCATAGAGTCCCTCTTTGCCCCACGATGGTGAAGTTGTACACATAGCTTTGCCCCGTTTGTATGGGGCATTGGGTCACATAGGACGGTCCGTCGGACCATCCACTTCGCAGTTGCCGAACTCCATGCCTAGTCACCCATCACCCATATTAATGTAGCATGTTAGTCAATAGTAGTCATGCATGCATGCACGCATGCATTTGAGTGTCTATATAAAGAAGTTGATGAGAGTAATACACGTTACCAGTGTAGAGTGACGTTATTTGGAATATGGTTAACCACCTTGACGATCACACGGTCGCCTTCCCTCGCGACGATCCTCGGACCGGGCATCCGGCCATTCACCGTCGCGACGCTCCTCGTGTGGCATAGTCGTGTAATGTTCTTCAATCTTATCTACGGAAGCAATCAACAAACATAGATATATATTTGCTATCATATAAGTGTAGTGTGTGTGTGTGTATATATATATATATATATAGAGAGAGAGAGAGAGAGAGAGAGAGAGAGAGAGAGAGAGAGAGAGAGAGAGAGAGAGAGAGAGAGAGTAACATATGTAAATATTTAAATACGTACATCAAACTTGTAATTCCTCGTCATGGTTGCGAATGAGAGATGTGGCAATGCCAATAAGATGCTCAGCATCAGAGCGATAAAAGTGGCCGTAGTCATCTCGATCGATCGGTCTTGCTGTAGTAACCTCTTTCACTAGGTAGCTAAGAGTTGGAGAGGAGTAGTGGTGGACTTTAGAACTAGATATGGCTCAGGTTTGATGGATGGTAGGGTGGTGTTATATGTCTATATATAGATGGTGGGGTTCGGATGTGTTTGGTTGATTAGGTGATGATAATGATGAAACAGGATGCAAATGTACTCAAATTGGAATCGCTTTTTCCTTCTTCTTCTTCTTCTTCTTCTTCTTCAGATAGATGTCTTGTCGAGTAGGTCAGGAGTTGGGTCGAGCTGAACTTTAGAGTGCTGATAAAGTAAACAAACTTTTTGAATCGTGATTAAGTTGATTTCACACACTTAGGTCATTAATTATTATTATTATTATTATATATATATTTGCAACTCAATCACTGTGTGATTGATATACAGCAACTCTTTGCAACAGTAACGTACTTACTATCTATATATTGACATGCATGTTGAAACTTTTCTAATAGTATCTACATCATATCTCGTTCTTTTAACCCCAGGATTATTTATTATTTTTTGTAGCTACACTTCTGCATGCACTTGTAGTGAATCCACTGACAATGTTTCAAAAGATGGCCAAGAATCTTATTTGTTTGATCCCTAGCTCGATCGAACTGTCTCTCTCACTCTACCTAGGAGATTCGTTTACAATCTCGCAAGCAACCTATATCTAGACAGCATAGAACATTTGATAGGGTCGTTGTTCCTGGAGCTAGTTGAAACCAACTGCAATACCATCTTCCTAAGTGATTCTTCTAATCTATCTGCCATCCACCTTGCATGTGGCCCCCCCTCCCCACCCCTCCTTCAAACCTACTCGTTTCTGTTTGTCTTAATTATTAAGAAAACACTTAGCTTTTCATTTCGCAAACACATGGTTATAGCTAGTAATCCCATATCTAAGCTAGTGTTGTTTGATTTCTTGTGATTATAGTTTGTTTCTGTGATGTTTTTAGGTACTATTCCTTGATTGAAACATCCAACCACATGTCTCTTGCGACAAGAGCACACCGTTTAGGCAAATATTTATATATGATTGTCCGGATAACGATGTTAATTTTAGCCACGTAAATCATTGATATTCTACAACGACTTCACTTCTATGACATGAAGTGGGTGGTGGTGTTCGAGTGAGGATCTAAAATTAGTTTTTACGCAAGTTTTGGTACTTACGTACGTACGAAATACGTACAAAGAGTTGATTAATGTTGGTTAGTAGCGAATTAACTCGAAATCTGATTACCTCACCAAGTCGACATGAACTGCCCTAGACATAACTCCTTGAGATTTTGAACTACAAGCTGAACTATGAATGAATTGCTTTGCTCTATGTATGAAAGAAGTGCATTTATATACCATCAATGCCTCAAATTCTTTTTACTTATGATTGTCATAAGATATCTTGGAGTGTTATCCTAAGAATGATATAGGAGTGACAAACTTGTGAGATATTGCCTGAGTTTGGGTCTAAGTTCAAGCCAACATGAACACAACTTATTTATTAAACGAGTTAGAATATTCAACACGAGCATGTTTTATTCGTTAGTTTATCAGGTTGGCACATGTTCTTCGTATTGATAAAAGTTACTCGTGTTTTAAACGTATTATTTGGATAATAAATGCACTATTTGGGTTATTGTGCTAATTATAATGAGTTAATGAATCATAAACAGATTAAACTTACATGAGGTAAACGAGTTAAAGTAATAAACACTAAACCATTTAGTACTCGAGTTAAGCAGGCCAATCCGTTTATAATATGAACTTGATTATATTAAACTCAAATTCATTTAAAACTTTTGGTAATCTGTGCACAGGTAGCCCTATCTGCCTATCCTATTTTTTAATTCCATTGGGCCGATTAGGATCGAATTTAAATTATGAGACCTAATCTATATATAATTGAGTGAGGCTTGGATTTGTAATGACCAACTTGACCTAATCTTGCCCAATATTACATTTATTTTAGACATAAAGTTTAATATATTTGGGCATTTTAATGTCTATTAAGTTAAGATTTCATATGGTTAGCGGAGCGGATCAAGCCTAAGCTCAATCTTGACCTAGTTGTTTGACAAGTTAACGTGTTAGGCTTGGATCAAGCTTCAATTACATAAGGCAAGCTTCAATTTTTTTTTAAAGAATAATTATTCTAAGCCAGGGCCATGCTTAAGCCTATTCATTGAGCTTGGATTGGGCCAGACTCGAACCTAATCCAAATTGAAAAATGTTCAAGTCTATGCTGAGAATCTTATCGAGTTATCAGGTCGGATCAAACAATTCTCAACCCTAGTCTAATTTGAAAAAAAACAGCTAAGTTCCCGCAACTGCTCATCAAGCTTAGCGTAACGTCAATATGAGAAAGTTATGACCTTTGAAATATAGTACTTATGATGCACGAACTCCGAGTGTATCTAATTATGATTTCTAGGATAGGCGAGTTGGACAATATGTACAACAATTATTATAGAATGTAATTAACTCACTTTTCTCGTTTTAGCAAGAAATGACGTAAGCCAAAGAATCACCGGATGTGCTCGTATTTACTCGTGGTAACGACAAATTTTTTCTCGTACTTCTATGTTATACCGTCTACGTGTTTCAATCGTATCGATTAGATTGATGTGACCTAGAATAACAATGATTTATCCGCAAGTAATCTTATTGTTTTAAGGTCTATAAATATTCGCAAAATTCTTCACCCTATCATATACCTTAGACAAATAGTGTATACCTTAGATAACAGTGCAATAGCTCAAAAGAGAGATTATAGTTTAGGTGTGTATAGCAATGGAGAAAGGAAAGATGATTGATCTAAATGCCTATCCTCCTAGCTCCCCATCCTCTGATTCATCGCCCCCTAGCTCTATTAGAAGAAATTTCAATATTTCGTCCCCTAATCAGAATGAAGATAATGTTGAGCCGACGAATGAATATCAAAGCGAAAGGCGTGAGGAGGAGGTATATGATTTCAACCACAAATGTGGAATCACTAAATATTTTGTGACCATCAATATCTTTTTCTTTTCTACTCATTTTTTTCTTAAGTATGCATTCATAATTCCCAATTATATATTTTACTCTGCTCTTGTTATTAAAATTTTTTGAGTTTCTTTTAGTTTTAGGTTTGTATTTGTTGTTTCATATATATATATATATATATATAATCACTGAGCCATACTCGAGCCCAAGCTTTGCTTGGCCGAACTTCTAGCTAGATCTTGGGCCCGAACATTTTAAACCAAATCTAGATTCAAATGATGGTCAAAGGGTCTAGATTACTTTATGTATAAACACTAAAATGGAAAGAATCAATGGAGTATATATCCACTGTTAGATTCTTTACTGAATAGTTCAAATCTAATAATTCCTCTGAAACACCCATATTTGGAAAGAGATAAATATAAGATAAGGATGGTTGTATCAGTACATCACTTTGGTTCATGCATTTGCATTAAAACTTTCCTCCAATACTCTAGACCTCCTACTTATCCATAAACTCCCTACTGTCAAGACTAGTTTAGATATGGATGAACCCTAAATGGAAAGAAGTAATTGAGTATATAATCCTTAGATTCTTTACTAGTTAGTCGAAATCTTACAATGGCAAGGAAATACCAATGTTTAGAAAGAACTCATAATACGACAAGGATAATTATATGAGTACATCTTATTCTCTCATTCCGTTCATGTATCTGTGTTAATACTTTCTTCCAATACTTTCTCCTATTTCTCTATAAATACCCTCCTACCAAGGCGAATACAATCACAAGCAATCCAATATCTAGCTAGAAAAACCCAACAAAAATCCTCAAGTTCTTTCGATTATTTCTTCTACTTCCTCCAATGGCATCAGCACCCTCTCGCTCCTCCTCCTCCACTGAATCTGACCCTATCCTCCCCGTTGAAAACCCTATGCCTATCTCATATGCACCTCCAAATTTAAGTTCAAGTGATTCTGATGATGAGGATATTGATTCATTCCTCAAGAATGTGCTGGTCGACCAAGAGATGATGGTCGAGGAGGACAAGGCGAATGAAAACAAGACGGAGGTTTCAACAGAGGAGAATGTGATGAAAGATGTACCTCCCAGACCAGCGACGACATCGACAGGCGAAGCCTCATCAAGCAAGAGGCCGAGGGACTTACCAGATGGCTGGGAGATACAAGTGAAGGAGAGGGAGCATGGAAAGTCTGCGGGCCACAAAGATAAAGTAATGATTCAATAAATACATCATGCAAATAATTAGTTAATTTTCAAATAATTTTAATTATGTTGGATATTGCAGTACTATATCCAACCTGTGACTGGCCGAAGATTTCGGTCCATGAGGGAAGTCAGCCGCTTTTTGGCAACCGGCATCGCTAGGCTACCAAAAGCGGGGGTGAGCTCTTGACTCTAGTGATTATCCTTAGGATTTGTTTTCCTTAATATTATTATTTCCAGGGATATTGTTAATTTCTTTTAATATTTTTTTCACAGGCTTCTGGCTCTCGTACATCGGCACCAGAACACGAAAACCAAGATAATACCGATAGTGAGCCAAAGGATGATAGATACTTGGGGGATGTCACCTGGGTGTTGGGCCAACCAAGTGGTGACACGGACACGACACCATTTGTGGAGGATGCCCAAGTCTCCCCCGAGGTTCATGAGGCCTGGGAAGATGAGCTTCACCGTAAAATATCTGTCGGTGACGATGAAGAAAGGTAAATTAAGAAGACTTTACTTATGCTGCTAATTTTTATGCTCTTGAGGTTTTTACATTTATTATTATTATTATTATTGTTTTATAGGCCATCGCGTAGGCAAAAGCCAGACGATGGAAATCCAGATGATGGAACCGGCTAAAAGACGGTGATGGTGCTCAATCTTCAAATTTTTTTTTTTTTGTTTGTTTGTATTCTTTCTCTTTTTTATAATATCTATATTGTAAAGAGCAAGAAGAGGTGTATATCACGTAATTTTTGTAGCACTTGCTATTTTGTTTTGAGGAATGGAAAAAAGAAAATCAAAATTTGTCGCCCATTGTCTCTCTTTTAATTAATGTTGCTGTCAATGCTTGAAAGTACACTTTATAACAAACAGTTTTTGATGGATATTGCTATTTAAAGCTGGATTAGAAATTTTAGAAGGTTAGTGGTGGATCCTCTTCAACTAAAGCTGGATGGTCTTTGTTGGCATAATTCAAAAGCCTAACTATCCTCAACTACTTTGATTATATAAAACTCCTGCATTGGGCTTGCAGCCGATCTATAATTCGGCCGACCAAACTCGAGTATTTATTTATAATCCATGAGATATAAGACTCGGGCCGAATGTAAAGTAAAATAGGTGATAACAATTATTGAGCGAGCGTAAATAGGCCTTCGATGAAAGCATAGGAACAGGTTGGCTTAGAGGGCCGGGCCTAAGTCTAGCGTAGCGAGTTGGGCCGGGCCTATTACGATTAAAATCTAGCGGGTTCGGATCGGTCCCAGTACCAATACCATGTACAGCTGTTTAAATAAACTAGGCAACTAGCTCTAACGGCTAGTTTGTGAAACCACCACCCTTTACGATTGTTCTGCTACCATCCATCCTCCCTTTTAAAAACTTCTGATTAAATGACCGTTGCAATAGCTCTTTCTCTAGCTCTTTCTCCTTGATCTACTCTTCGAATTTTGGTCATTTCTCCACCCAATCCGTAGATAGATTTGAAGGAGTTAGAGAAGAATACGAACCCAACAATGGATTCGAGGAAAACCCGATTGAATCTTCCGGTGGGGATGGAGACTTCTCTCCGTCTCGATACGATCACGACTTGCTTCCCGGCAATGCCGAAGACGCCGTCGCCCTCGAAAACGACGTACAGTGATCGATTCATCCCCTGCAGATCGTCGTCGAGGCTTCAGAACTTCAACTTGGTGGAGAAATCGTCACCAGCCAAGGAAGGTGGTAACGAGGCTTACTCGAGATTGCTCCGTGCCGAGCTCTTCGGGCCCGATTCCGTGCCGTGTTCTCCGGGAGGTCAGGGCTCGCCGATGAGCCCGAACAAGAACTTGTTCCGCTTCAAGACGGATCACTCCACCCCGAGCTCGCCGTTTTCCGGATTAGCCTCTAGCCAGGACGGCGGGCTTCTAAACGAAGTCTCGACTCCGCCTAAGGCCCCGAGGAAGATACCCAAGACGCCCCATAAGGTAATGGCGAATTGAGTTTGTGCTTCCCATCTAATTACGAGCCCAGGACTAACTCAGAAGTAAATGTGGCAATTTTGATGAATTAAGGAGATATGAATATTAATTTTTTTTTGGGGGGGTTAATCTGATGTAGGTTCTTGATGCACCATCTCTTCAAGATGATTTCTATTTGAACTTGGTAGATTGGTCCTCGCAAAATGTATTGGCTGTTGGGTTGGGCACTTGTGTTTATCTTTGGTCAGCAACAACAAGCAAGGTGTGTCCAACTTCTTCACTTTAAGCCATGTTTCATATCTAGAATCAAGCTTCGATTAGTTAAGCTTGTTGGTCTTATTTGTAACAAAGTTTTGTGTTTTTTTTTAAGGTGACAAAATTATGCGACTTGGGCCCTCGAGATGGTGTATGTTCTGTTCAATGGACTCGAGAGGGCTCCTATCTGTCAATCGGAACGAGTCTCGGAGAAGTACAGGTAAGTTGGAGGTTATCATAGTTGTTTCAGATATTGCCATGTTAACTACTAATATTTATCCAGAACATTAGTCAAACTGGACATTTATTAAATCTTCTAGTGCCTGTTTAGATCTGTCCTGGTTTTGCATAACCTCAATCCATCGAGTATTTTACGTTATTTTCTCGGTCATGAACAAAGATTCTAACCTTTTTGAGAGCTTAACAAGTACTAGTGTTAGTCATGACTCATGAACAAAGATTTTATCTTTGTTCAATATGATGATCACTATTAATGAAAACACTATGCCAGATTTGGGATGGATCCCGGTGCAAAAGGATTCGAAACATGGGAGGTCATCAGACAAGAACTGGAGTCCTGGCTTGGAATTCATGCATTCTATCTTCTGGAAGTAGAGACAAAAATATTCTTCAGCACGATATTCGTGTCCCAAATGACTTCATCAGCAAGTTCATAGGTCACAGATCTGAGGTGAGAATTCTCATATATAAGATCAATTATGACATTGATGCCCAACACATATAAGATGTGTATCATGTACTTGTGAAAAAAGCCAAATTTGGTTCAATATCATCTCATTCTTGTCATACAATTTGGTTAGATTGATTGTTTTATTTGAAAGAACTTCCATTGATTAGGTCTGTGGATTAAAGTGGTCGCATGACGACCGCGAACTCGCATCTGGCGGTAACGACAACCAGGTTAACATTATTTCCCCATTTCTCTATTGTAATCTGGTTATGTTCTCATAATGATGAACCACTTCTTTCCTTTCCTTCTGATAATGCCAACCAGCTCTTAGTTTGGAACCAACGTTCTCAGCATCCAGTCTTGAAACTTACTGAGCATACAGCTGCAGTCAAAGCCATTGCCTGGTCACCTCACCAGCATGGCCTTCTTGCATCAGGAGGTGGAACAGCCGATCGATGTATCCGCTTCTGGAACACTGCAAATGGCAATATGCTTAATTTCATGGACACAGGGAGTCAGGTATGTGTCCCTCTCTAGATTTTGCTGTGATAGCGAAATTTTGACATATAAAATAGTGCTGCTTCAGTCTCTCTCACTGTCCAATATCTGCAGGTGTGCAATCTAGCATGGTGCAAAAATGTGAACGAATTAGTCAGCACTCATGGTTATTCCCAAAACCAAATTATGGTGTGGAAATATCCATCCATGGGGAAGGTAAGCTTTATTAGGTGTCATAACTCTCTGGTTTTTTTTTTTAATTTATTACTTGTGTTGTATAATCTACATTGTTATCTTAATATCAAGATGCAAATAAAAAGAGTTGTAAGAGTAACTGAATTACTAATCTTCAGTGAATAGTTTTCGTAATTTGATTAATATTCCTAATATATTAAAATGCCACTTTCTTGTTTCATGATTAGAATCTCATTCACTACTTTGCATGATTAAAAAAAAAACAGGTAGCAACATTAACTGGGCATACACTTCGGGTACTCTACCTCTCAATGTCACCTGATGGGCAGGTAACTATGCTACAATCACAATCAGCTTTGCACTAATGTTTTTAATCCAGAATTTTAACAGCAAGCATATCTTCCATAGCTTAGAAAGCCTCCTGAACAAAATGAAAAATAAAAATAAAAATAAAAATAAAAATTGTGTGCTAATTCAAATCATCACTTTGTCGAACATTTCTTGCAGACCATAGTAACCGGTGCTGGAGATGAGACTCTGAGATTTTGGAACATCTTCCCTTCCACAAAAGCACAGGTAGGCCTCTCTGTTCATGTCTTCTTCTTCTTCAGGTAGCAAAATGAGAGCTGTAAACCAAGTATAAGTATATATATATCATAATGTTCAGGCTCCTGTTCGCGATTCTGGAGTCTGGTCCTTGGGACGAACTCACATTCGGTGACGAAAAATCTCCCTGTATGAGAGTTTCCATCCTTTGTGCAGATATCAGTATTGATTATTTGGAATATTCTGTAAATGTTTTAACAGCTACAGGAACAACTACAGTGTGCACACTTATCATTGACTGCATGTAATTCTTTTTTCTTTTTGTTTGGGTAGTTTCAAATCTCAATCATTGATGTATTTTTAACCTAATGACTAATTTTCTACTCATCATGCAAATCCAGCTAGTTGAGAAAGGCATCCACACTATTTCATCATTTCAGGTTTGTCATAGGAAAGGAAAGACTAGAATCTTTGATTAGTCTTCCAATATCTTTTAATGACCTTTTTTAAGTGTGTAAGAAAAGTAAAGATAATAAAGATATGAATTTTAGTTCATGAAGCTATCATTAGTCAATGTACAGGAACTTGCAAGGAAGCTAATGCAACATTTACATCGAACATCGTGAAAGGTCTCTGAATTCTGCCATAATCAAGTTTGCTGCTCTTCTATTGGATAAAGATAAATTATCTGGATCAAGAACTTGACTTTTATCACCTCCCATTCTCCAAACCACAAATACTAGTCCATGCTCTTCACGAGGTACAGAAAAGGATCCTTGGCTTTAAGATTTTTGGGACCATTCCTTTTAATTATCAATCATTAGCTAAATTAAAGAGCTTATCTACCAAGATATTCCAGCCAGGATGGTTCAATTATTCATATCAACTACTTCTCTGCATGCCATTGCCACAGCATTGAATAGCCTCCTCTCTGTTAGTGAGATCACGATTATAAAGTGCAAAGAGAACAACCCACAACTTTTTAAAGGACCAGAGGAGGAGGTCATGGGATATTTGGGAGATCGAAGTAGCATGAAAGTGATGCATCCCTTTGATCGGATTCCCAGCTAATCTATGAATAATTGAACGTGAACAGGCTTTCCAGAGATCTTTGCCGCGTGTCTTCTTACCAACCATTAAACAAGTTAGCTATATATTATTGCCCCCCTGAGTGTGTCCATCCATTTAAATAATAACCCAGCATTCTAATGCCGATGAGATTCCCAAGGGGAAAACTTCCATATACTTGCATGTAAACTTCTCATGATCTCATCTTGGCCTAACTTTGAGTCGGTATAAAGAGACATCAACATATAGGACGGTGCAATTAGCTCTTCTCCTATGCCTAAGATCTTAGGAGAACAACATTATTGTATTCACAGTAGTCGTCACCGACTTCTTCAATGCCCCCCCCCCACCAACATTGACATATATTATATATAATAGTTTTTGCTTTTATACTCTTTTAACATACGATCACTTAGATTTCACTAAATTTTAATTCAGTATCCAAATTATTAAATAAATTTCTTCCTAATAATTACTATACGGTGAAATCGACCGACCATTCGATCCGCTGAGTTGAAGAGAGGACTTTTGTGCCAAACTTTCTAAAGTTGGTCGGTGACATGTACAATAGTTTAGTAAACGGGAGCCTCGACATGCTCGCTTGAAGTAGAAGCTCGTCTCCTTAAACTGGTTGTAGGAATTTGGTAAAATAGAGGTTTACGCAACCTTTGATTGGCTACCAAAATGATTAGTGCCCCGACTGTAGCAAATTCCTGCATCGATGCTGCAGACAATCGCGTATCGTTCGCGTCGATAATAAGAACGGTCAACGACGTAATTAGACGAAACCAGAGGGACGATTTCGTAAGAGTGTTCGAGAAGCTACTGGGGTGGGGTGATTGATGGGGTGTACACAGACATGTTCTGCTGGAACGCAGGAATCTTATCATTATGTTGTACTAATTGTGATTACGAGGTAACGGCTCGCTTATTTAAACCCACGCCCCCCATCTCTTCTTCTTCCCCCTTTCTCGGCCTTTGTTTGCAAACCCTAGCTTTCATTCCCTTCTTTCTCGCCTCACCTCTCCTTAGATATCTACCCGTAGCTGCTGCATTGCTCCTTAGATCCTTTTTTCTGTTGGGATTCGGTAAGTTACCTTCCCCGGTTCCTCTAATGGCTATTTTATGGATGCTTCGTAGACGACTCGATGATTTTTTTTCCGATTTATTTTTGGTGTTGAAGGTTAAAGTTTGAGCCTTTTTTGTGATTATCCGATGTTTTGTTATGATCTGTATGCCCTATTTTATAGGCCTCGATTGGTTTAGGTTTGCGGGATTTCTATTTTATGGTTGATTCATAGAGATGGTATGATCATAAATATATCTTTAGTATGCTGAGATTGGGTTGTTCTGTTCGGAAATGTTTGTAGATCAAAATGGAGTTCGAGGGCCGACATCAGCAAGTTCAAAGGCCTAAATTTGAGTGCCTTCTTTTTGGTATGCCTTCTATTTTTTAAATTTTTTTCTTCTCGAAAGTCATTGAAGAGGTGAGGAAAATTTTGATTTTGCTCTTTGTCCTATCATGCAGACCTTGACGATACTCTATACCCCTTGAGTTCTGGCATTGCGACCGAGTGCCGGAAAAATATTGGAGGTGCATACCTGTTTGATCCCCTCATTCCTTGCGGATTACTATTTCCATCATGTTAGGAATTACTAATATGTTGATTACAACTTATATTTCAGATTATATGCTAGAGAAGCTTGGAATTGATGAGAGCAAAATCTCAGAGCTTTGCACTCTTCTTTACAAGAACTATGGCACCACAATGGCTGGTCTAAGGGTATGTTAATTTCAATGCTGTGTCTTGGTTTGTGAGAATGACCTCTTTCTTTTGTCTTACGAGCTTTGTGCAATTCAATGTGTAGGCTATTGGTTACGAATTTGATTATGATGACTACCATAGGTATTATTCCTTTCAACCTTTCTTTGGTTTGCTAATGCAATTGATAATGATTTAACTAAATTGTGGGTGGTATTAATCTTTTGATGTGGTTCAACAGCTTTGTTCATGGAAGATTACCTTATGGGAATCTTAAGCCTGATCCGGTTCTTAGGCACATTCTACTAAGCCTGCCAATTCGCAAAGTTGTAAGTCATTGAATGTCATAATGTTAGTAGAAGCTACGTCTGTTAGGACTTATGGTTTTTATTGTTATAAATCATATTTATTGTTAATTATGTTTCAGGTATTCACAAATGGTGATAAAGTCCATGCTGCAAAGGTCCTTAAGAGGCTTGGATTAGAAGATTGTTTTGAAGGAATTATATGCTTTGAGACTTTGAATCCACCATCTTCTTACTGCAAGTCAGCAGATGAAGCCAAAATCTTCGATATTGTCAAGCACTTATCTCAGCCAGATGCTGGTAGCGAACTACCAAAGACACCAATTCTTTGCAAACCATCCATAGAAGCTATGAAGCATGCTTTAAAAATGGCGGGCATTAACCCTCAGAGAACAGTAAGATGCCTGTTCATTATAGACAACGGATTTACTGTGAACCGTTTCAAATTTTATAGATTGCATACATATCCTGAGTTGTGTTTGTACTAATTCTCTGTGATGGTTCAATTTTTCCTACAGATTTTCTTTGATGACAGTGTTCGTAATATTCAGTCAGGGAAACACATCGGTCTTCACACGGTTTTGGTAAACATCTCTATTTCCATCTGTTCTGCTTTAAGACACAAAATTTACTTTTATCTTGAGCATGCTAACACAGCTTTTCCTGCCAAATCTATTGATCTAGGTGGGCACTTCGACTAGAATGAAAGGTGCAGACTATGCATTGGAAAGTATCCACAACATCAGGGAGGCATTGCCTGAGCTCTGGGAGGAGTCCGAGAAAGCTGAAGAAGTGCGGTACTCGAGCAAGGTCGCCATTGAGACTTTTGTGACTGCGTAGTTTGGGGAATCATCCTCATAGTCCATCTCTGTGTAGCTTGTTGCTGAAACTAAATTAGGGAGAAGGGTGATAGACATGGAATAGCAATCCGTCAGAGGTTAATGCCTTACCATTTAGTCTGTCAGATGCCTGTAACTAGTTGTAAGAAATAAATGGTCTTCTCTTCTTTCTCCTGTGATCTGCTAGTAAACTAGAAGAGCTTAAAATGGTAAAAGAGTGCATTTGGAGCTCTTGTTGATTGATATTAGAAGAAAAACAGTGTTTGGAATCGAAACCTGTTGATCTTGAGCGAATCATCCATCTATCAAAAGAAGATCTATCAAATGAAGCTTGACGCAGAGGAGTAGATGAGATATAAAAGCGTTTCTTCTATATCATAGAGATAATTTTTTATTAATCAGTTTGATGAAGATTTAACAATTAAGATCTTTAAGGGTATAATAGGAATGAAAGATATTATCAGTTCAGTAGGTAATTTTTTTTAGATATATAATATTGCACATTATTTTTTGATAATTATATTATCTTAATATTTTATCAAGTAGAAGACATATATATCATTAATTGAGAGTACTATACATATATATATATATATATATATATATATATATATTAAAATAAGGGTATTGATGTCTTTTATAATTAACTTGATGAAAATTTAATTACATTTTATCTTTTTAATTATTTTTTATTATTTACATATATCTTCCATTAGTTTAAGATTGAATTAAATTAAATTTTAATAGATAGAGATAGATAATTATATTTAAATTGAAGTTTATCTCTAATAATCAAATTTAAATTATTTAATATTAAATGATATCTCCTATAATTAAGCATAATTATATTTAAAAGAGAAATCTCAACGGAAGAAAAAAAAACGTGTAGAACGCTTCTTCCGTACTATAAAATTAATTATTTATCAATCAGTTTAATGAAAATTGAATAGTTAAGATCTTCAAGGGTATAATAAGAAAATTAGGAAGTTAGACACACGTAATTAAATCTTTTTAACTAATATACTTTTTTATCTTACCTAACGTAGTTTTGAAACCTATACTAAGAAAACGGTACCATAAAATTCCAATATGACATCAAGCTAAACACATTAAGCATGTGAGTCTTAATCTCACTATTGACATGCAGTAGAATTAGGATCTTTTTATGACACAAAATGGGGTATTTTTCAGTCAAATCGACATGCAAAAGCGACTAAGTCATCTATTGCTTTTGCATCTGAGATCAGTTCAAATTTGCCTTCCTGTTTGGAAGAAGGTCTTGGTCCTTTTTAAAGACCTTTGAACATTTGTATGCATACTGGTGAAGTTTTGAATCCTCTCTTCAGGTTTCAACTGCTAGAAACTACCACTCTCCTGGAAGTTTCTGACGCTTGAAACGCTGACCACCCCCTTCGAGTTTCTCTTCTTAGTCTCAACTGTCTGTTTGGAAACTTGAATGAGCTGCATCCGGCCATCGCCGTAGAGGTTGACCATTTCGACGGAGTTAATGGAGTCACCGTTGCAAAATTAGCCCGATAGCAAAACCGGATATCGGTTATCACATCAAGGATCCGAACCCTGATACGAATCGGACCCGAGAGTTATACGATCGGCCTGCTGGTTGTTGTTCTGCTATCCATGGGCCATGGCCTATGGGCTACCGACACGTGTCTGCCATGTCCCACAAATTGCTGACTCAGCATCCCAACGCGCGCCATACGTAATCGGCATCGGCCTATGAATGGGATCGAAGAGATAAGGTGGTGTCAGTTCCAGTCTCACTCACGGCGAGTGAGAGCTCCAAAAAGTGAGACTTCGCCGGCGTATGGCTGCGAGCTCCCACTAATAAAAATGGCGATGCGCGTTTCCTTCCTCTCATCCTCATTCCTGGATTCTCGCCTCGTTTCCCCAAGATCCGCTCTCTTCTCCTCTCCTCCCCCTTCTCCCTCTCACAAGCTTGGTGGAAAGAGGAAGAGTTATAGAGCTCTCTCCGCGAAGGCCATGGCGGAAGCCTCCCCGATAACTGTCCTGGTCACGGGCGCCGGTGGTAGAACTGGTAATTTCGCTTTTCTTATGCTCTCTTTGATAACGTGATGCCCTTTAATCTGAAGAAAGAGAAGATATTAGGTCACGGAAGAGAAGTCCTTATGTAATTGGATTGAATGGACGTATTAGGGTAATAGAAGAGCGAATTGTGAACGTTGTTAGATACTTAGATATAAAATGAAACAATTAATTTCTGTCAAAAAGCTGATTCTTTTTAGTATTAAATTGAGTTCAAGCAATTTCGAGGTCCCATTAATGCTTACATTCATTTCCTTTTAATCTATAGATGAACCTGAGATATAGCCATTGGGCAATGCATATGGTTGCTTCTTCCATGGACATCTTATATACATCAACTTAAATACTTAACCCTGTAGAGTTATGAAGTATGGAATCTATGTATACATACATAAAAGATGAAGTGATACAATGGCGAGCACATACGTAAACAAGTGGTGATTTTTTTTAAATTAACAGTTTCTATTGTTTCCTTTTCCTTCTGGAAAAATTTTAAGGTCAAATTGTTTACAAGAAGTTGAAGGAGAGAGCAGACCAGTTTACTGCAAGAGGCCTTGTCAGGACTGAAGAGAGCAAAACTAATGTTGGAGGTGCCGATGATGTATTTGTTGGTGATATAAGACAAGCTGAAGATGTTATTCCAGCTGTTCAGGGCATTGATGCACTCATAATTCTCACCAGCGCAGTGCCAAAGATGAAACCAGGGTTTAATCCAAGTGAAGGAGGACGACCTGAGTTCTACTTTGAAGAAGGATCTTTTCCTGAGCAAGTAACATATAGTTGATGACTTCTAACTCATTAGTTGCTATTTCATCTTTTCCTCTATAACTTGTCAATATTTTTTTCTCTCTCTTTATTAGGTTGATTGGATTGGTCAGAAGAATCAAATTGATGCCGGTAATCTCTCTCTCTCTCTCCCTGCTCCTTCTCTCAGCATATATGTCTATGTGTGCCTCTCATTATAATGTCAACCCGTCTTTATGTAATTTTTGGTGCGTTGTTCAATTATATCTTTTCTTTGCTCATTTGTCTCATTGTCTATTCTAAATGTATATTTTGTAGCCATCAAGTTCATAGTCATCAATAGATCGAATTGTTAAGCTCTCTTTCTTATCTGTTTCGACTTGGCTCAAATATTTTATGCCAAACACTCTTTGTTGTACAGCCAAAGCTGTTGGCGTAAAACAAATTGTCTTGGTTGGATCTATGGGTGGAACAGATGTGAATCACCCCTTGAACAGCATCGGGAATGGAAACATCTTAGTAAGTTACACTTGATTTTTTTTATCATTCTTTCTGTTTGCCATTCTAATTCTTATGAATTCTGCAGGTACTGACTGTGAATATTTGTGTATTATCTTTTAGTATTGTTAGCTTACTGTAGTTTAACTTAATGTTGTCTTGATTGCATAAATCATATCCATGATACTTCTTTGTATCATTGCAGGTGTGGAAGCGGAAGGCAGAGCAGTACTTAGCTGACTCTGGATTACCATATACGATAATCAGGTAAAGCTTGGTTGCTATTGATCTTTAAGTATGACACTGATTTCTGTCAGAGCAGATTCTTGCATTCATGTTCTCAGCAATTTTGTGTTTGTGTCTGCACTGACAACTAATGTCTTCGCCCACAATTTATGAATTTCATTGCAAGAATATCAGCTGGTGTGTTGTAGTATAACCATATCCAACTGAAAGGCTGAAAATTCGTTTACTGACAAGAAAAATGTCACCATATATCAAAGGCTCCTGAAGGAAAATTTGTTTTCTTTAGATTACAAATCATGGTCGAGGTTAAGACAATTATTTGGCCTTTGTACTAGGGCTGGAGGATTACAGGATAAAGATGGAGGCGTGCGAGAATTAATCGTTGGAAAAGATGATGAGCTTCTCAAAACAGAAACTAGAACAATTGCTAGGGCTGATGTTGCAGAAGTCTGCCTTCAGGTACTTTAACACCTCATAAATAAGCAAGTACAGATGACCACTGGTCCCCATTATTGAGATTTCAGATTTCCAAGATTGATTACTTAACTCCTACCACATCAGATCCTATTATACATTGTCTGTTACTGTTCATTTTCATTGGAGTTTTTAATGCTCTGTTTTCTCACCAGGCATTGTATTTCTTGGATGTTTTTTTTATGGTCGATAATAAGTTAAAATTAACAGCCTGTTGAAATAAATAATGTATGAGCGGCTTTTTATCATGAATCGTTTCTTCAATTACACTCATTTAGATTTCTTTTATCTTTTTTCTGTGATAAATTTTGGATGCTGTGATGTTAAATCCATGTATAATACATTACATTCCACTTTCTTGATACCTATTTCATCTAAGTGCAAATTGTTTCCGTTGACAGGCTTTGCAAATTGAGGAGGCAAAGTTTAAGGCAATTGATCTTGCATCAAAGCCAGAGGGTGCAGGTACACCAACTACAGATTTCAAGGCACTATTTTCACAGATCACTGCTCGTTTCTAAGTGAGATAACAATTTTGGGGCCAGAGTTTGTGTTCTATTCTTGTCTGAAGATCCAGGAACAACTGCATAATTGTTTTATACTTTGTTGAGCGCCATCCGCGGCCTACCATTCAATATATAATTTCTGTGCCTTAACCCGTTGTAGAATTTTGTTTATCTCTTTTTCTATGAATTAGTGTTTCACTTTCTTTTGGATGACAATATCTATTTTGCAAAGCTATTCATGAACTGTATAACAGGCAGCTCTTTTCGATATATATTGGAATTGTCGAAGGCATGCCAACTATAGATAACTTTTTTCTTTTGTGAAACTATTGACATGTTAAAGCCATGCATCCATTTCATTCAGCCGAATAGTCGTAATTCCCAAATATTTTCTTTTAGTAATTTATTTTCTCTGTTTTGCTTGACAATGGAAGAACCTTAGACAACTTTGAATCAGAACACAATCCAATAAGCCCCAAAGTATAGTGAATACTCTACAACTGAGTCTCCTTATCCTCTTCCTTTTTCGGTTTCCTAGTATTGTCTTCGTAATCCAATAGGACTCAGACTTAGGTTGAACTAATCCCAACCTAAATATAAAAGTAGACTCAAAATTATTTATGAGCCTCATGATTAGATATGAGTTGGACAAAGAGCTTATCTTCCTCAAATACAGAGACACTTAAATTCTACTAAATTTTTAGCTGCATAATATATTCATCTCTCCGTGAGTACAACTGTACAAGTGTGAGGTTCATTTCAAATTTACAACTATAAAGGCCTGATCACTAGGCCGAGTTCTAATTGGGCCCTACGATATCTTTTCGACCCATTCAAGCCTCGAGTATATACGAGTACTAAGTACTAACCGCGAACGACAACTTTCGATTCCCTTCTCGCGAGCGCCATAAGAGGAGCAGCAGCAAAACCCTAGGGATGAAGCGTGCGAAGACGACCGCCATGGTGGAGTCGAAGGAGAAGGGAGAGGTGGCGAAGAAGGCAAAGAAGAACGACGAGGGTGGAATCTTCGCCTCCTGCTCCTTCTCCGATCTCGGACTCCATCCCACCTTGTGCCAACACCTCCAAGGTCTCTCCTCTCTTACTTCTTTACTAGCTTCTGAATTTCGAGCTTGATTTGGTTGAAATTTTATTTATAGATAAAATGGGGTTCGAATTCCCCACTCAGATCCAGGCGCAAGCGATTCCGGTTGTAATCTCTGGACGCCATGTGTATCCTTTTGGTGTCATTGGTTTGCTTGAATTGCTCTACTTTTTGTTTGTTGATTGACTTGACCGGTGAATTTGTTGGGAAAGTCTTGTTAATGCTGCTACTGGAACGGGAAAGACGGTAGTATACCTCGCTCCCCTAGTCCACCTTATGCAGATGCGTGAACCTCGTATCGAGAGGTCCGATGGAACCTTCGGTATGAATCATAAGCTTCCACTTTGTTGTTTGAATTTCTTGTTCTTGAAACAAATTTCCGAGGTGCGATATGCTACTGGGGTTAATGATTTAGGTTGTTACAGCGTTGGTGCTTGTGCCGACGCGAGAACTGTGCATGCAGGTTTATGGCATTGCACAGAAGTTGGTGCATCGTTTCCATTGGATAGTTCCTGGATATATAATGGGTGGTGAGAACAGGGGAAAAGAGAAAGCCAGGTTGCGCAAAGGTCTGAACTTTTTATTCTTATATAAGATATATGATGCACATCATCATCGATAGAATTATTTTGGCTTGATATCTTCAGAATTTTTTTTCTTTAATGGGGACTGTACTGTTGAGTTCCTTGTTTTATGCTGATGAGTTTAGAACCGACGCTTTTTATATTTTATGGAGGAAGCAGATAGCAGATAGCCTTTTACTTTTATGGAGGAAGCAAAAACCTGCAGGATGGAGATGGATTCTTCTTCTTTTTATTATTATCTCTTCTCATCTTTTCTTACCTTGAATCCTCTTTGGCTTTTATCAAGTTGTTTTATTTTTTATATGTATTTAAAGAAGATGCTTGAAAATTCAGACTGCTCGTCGTTTTTTTTTTTTTTTGAAGTATGAAATCACTACAACCCAATTCAATTGGTTCCTCACAATTCTTTCCAGGAATATCTATCCTAGTTGCAACTCCCGGGCGTCTTTTGGATCACCTGAAGAATACCTCGTCATTTGTGTATACAAATTTGCGCTGGATAGTTTTTGATGAAGCTGACAGGTTTGAATTTTGCTTGCTATGCAATTTCTTCCTGTGTAAAATATCTCCTTTCTCATGGAAATTCCACATATTCTTGACATGGTTTTTATTTTCAAATTTTATATTCATAAATAGCATTCTCGAATTGGGCTTTGGAAAAGCAGTGGAAGAAATACTTGAATTTTTGGGTTCAAGGAAAAATGATTCAGACTGCCAAGAGAACAAACAGGTGGTGCCTACAAAAGTTTCTAGGCAGAACTTACTTCTTTCAGCAACACTGAATGAAAAGGTGAATCGATTAGCTAATATCAGCTTGGAGAATCCAGTTATGATTGGCTTGAATGGTGGGAAAGTCTCTTCTGAACCACGAAGCTTGTTAGGCAGGAAACTCACATCGCTAGCTTCTCAAATGGACGAAGATCTAGAGAAGCATGATATCTTGCCTAGTCATTCTGTTGATAATTACAACCTTCCTGCCCAACTGATTCAAAGATATGTTAAAGGTAGCTGTCCAATTATACACGCAGACCTTTTAGCTCATGGTTTTCTAGATTGGTTGCGCATTGCAATAACAAATGAATGATTATATGCAGTGCCTTGTGGTTCACGGCTTGTGGTTCTTCTCTCCATTCTCAGGACTCTCTTTGAAAGGGAAGTCTCTCAGAAGGTATTGTCAACATGTCAGCTTTGGGACACTTTGCTTATTTTTAGCGTCACGAGCCTAACCTTCGATACTTTTTCGTCATTGGTTGATCTATAAGTCACTCATTCCATATTTATAAGAATCATTTGACTAGAAAATTCTTCTGCTCAAATCCGTTAATTAGGTATTCGTGTTTGCTTACAGTTCCATTCTGCAGATTGTGGTTTTCCTTTCAACGTGCGATGCAGTAGATTTCCACTACATGCTGTTCAGCGAGTTCCAGTGGTGTCGTGAGACTCGCGACTTACAACCAGAAATGCATCAGAAGAAAAAATTCCTCAGTTGCAAGGTATTCCATTTGCATGGGAACATGGAACATGAAGATCGCAGAAAAGCATTTCAGAGCTTCAGTCTTGAAAAGTCAGCACTACTGTTGTGCACAGATGTTGCTGCTAGAGGTTTGGATTTTCCAAGAGTCAAGTGTATAGTTCAGTATGATTCACCAGGAGAGGCTTCTGAATATGTGCATAGGTATGGCAAATATTCTGCTGCAAATGAAATTTGCTAGTAGATCAAATTAAATGAGGGACTCATTAAATAATAAAAAAGTTCATCTCATACAAAGTCAAATTCAAGTTGAAACTGAGAAAATCCTGAAAACTAATATTTCAAATAAGAAATTCTTTCTTCAGTCTTTAGACTAGAGAAGAGATTAATCTTGATCTTAAGGAGAGGTTTATGGTTTGAGAGAGGCATAATTAGGGTGCCATTATGTTTTTTTATATCTTTCTGGCTTTTCCTGGCTCTTTCTATTAACAACTATATTCTTCTTCTATTTTTAGGGTTGGAAGAACTGCTCGGTTAGGTGAGGAAGGAGAGGCTTTGCTATTTCTTCAGCCTGTGGAAATTGATTATTTGCATGATTTGGAGCATCATGGTGTATCCTTGAAAGAATACCCAATTCAAAAGGTTCTAGATAGTTTTCCCTTGCAAGGCCAGCATTATAACAAGAAAGTGATATCTGTAGATCTACATCCGTGGGTGTTATATCTGCAGAGAGCACTAGAAAGTTTTATTCTGGCAGAGGTAAAGGCTGTTATTCTTTTATTCACAGCATTTATATAGCTTAAGAATAATCTCATTTCCTTGTCCAGAATCTGGAAAAGATCATTGCAGAAGGACATAAGATTGTTTCTTGTATCATGTTCTAGTGATATCTTACATTTAAGTTGCTATATATAATCATGCTTTTTATTTTGAGCAGTCTAGGGAAGACTAGTCCCTTGTCTTAGCTGAGGAAGCTTGGGCTAATCCGAATCAGGGCAAAATATGGTTTTTAATAAAAGAAAAGTTTAAACATTGTTCTGTGTACTGACTGATCCTGCTGCGGTTTATTTGTTTGATAAAATATCCTTTTCCTGGATCATAATGGAGACAATGAGCCATTTTTTCACCTAGTAACTTTGGGTTTTTCATGCGATTCAGCCCAAGATGAAGAAACTCGCCAGGGATGCTTTCTGCTCATGGCTAAGAGCATACACAGCTCATCGTGGTGAACTAAAGAAGATTTTCATGGTGAAGAAACTCCATTTGGGACATGTAGCAAGAAGTTTTGGATTGAAAGAACAACCTTCTTTGGTTGGAAGATCACACCAGATGCAGGCAAAGAAGAGGAAAAGAGATCAGAGGCAAGACAAATCAGTTAAAAAGCGACGGCTATCTGCAAATTCCAAAAGGTATAGAGCTTTCTAGCTCTATTTTTCTAATACAAAGCCAGGGGAGATTGACATGATGATGTCTTTGCTCTAGGTAACTATCGAGGCAGTCATATTTTATTGGACTCTGTTTGGAAGTTGTGCTGGAACTCTCTGTTAACGAAGTTCTGCTTATGGATCAACACATGGAGCTCCAGCTCGGGCAAATGAACACAGGCTGACGAACTAACTTGAAAGAATTTTGGGAAATTGTCATAATCTAGCTTGACGTTTTCCAAATGGCAAGTAAGACGTGATACAAAATTTTGTTCCCAGAGTGCAATGATGGTTTTGTGGTTGTCGGTAACGACATTGTCAATCAGTTGAATCTATGTATCATTCTGGTTATTTTTAATTATTTCATGTCGGAAGGGACATATATTGATGGTGGTGTATTATTCTTGCCGGCAACTTTCGTTTTGTGGTTCATTGGGAGGGTAAGGTACAAGAGATGCCGTTAGGCACAATCATATTTTCACTTTAGCATGTCGATTGAGACACTTTGAATTAGTATTATTTGGTGTCATGATAGCCTATTCAATCAATAATGTATTGTATATATATATATATATATATCTTGTCAATGTTCCATGTTTTCGATTTAAGCTTAGCATAAAAAGTTTAATAGTCCAGTCTGTTGGTCCACCTCTGTAAATGCCACAAGAGTGACTACAGCAAATACCTACTTTATGCTTAAGAAAAAAGAAAGTTCTTATAAAAATAACTATAGCAAATAGCAGGTAACTTATATTCAAAAGATAACGAGAAATAATAGCAATAATATGCTTATCATCTGTTCATGATAATTATTATTCATGCTGGGCCCGCTTAAACCATGGGCTCTGAGAAATAAACGGAAATGGATCCTAAATTCACTAACCAAATAATCGTTTGATTCGGATCCGAACCGAAATCCCGCTCTTTTGCCATTACTTGCCCCCTTCCCTAAACCCTAAAACCTGTTTCTTCTCAGCAGAGCTGAAGAAGATGGCATCGATGGAGAAATTTAAGCTCGGTTTACGTTCTCTAGGGCAAGAGTCGAGCTTGGATTCCAGCCACCCGAACTCTTCGGCGTTCTCTTCGGATCGAGCTCAAGTTCTTATTCAAAGGGCTCCAGGGTGCGCTCCATATCCAATCTTCCTCCTTTTCTTCTTGATATATTTTTGCTACGTTCTCTCTGTGCTCAGTTCTATGGCTTCTTTCTAATGGAAATCGTAGTTTCTGTGCAATAAAGGGTACGAATTGACAACTCCTGAATCGATTCGATGTGGTAATCGATTTTATGTTCTTCTCATTTCTTCTTTTGCTGATTAATTGATTTACTTCCAATGAAATTTGTGCAATATAATAGTAAAATAAGTAAATTTGAAGATACCGTCATAAAATGGTTCTTCTAAGGGTTCACTAAACATGCGTTAGGCTTTTGATGTTATACTGGTGCTCGTGACTGTGAAATGTTATGATACCGCAACCTTTGAATTATCCATGGAGTGTAAAAAGTCAAGTAGTACTCTTCTGAATAGTAACTAACTGAATAATTGCTAGTGTGTGCCAACTTATATGTTCAACATTTGTTGTCATGTTCCCTTTTTTCCTTTCCTTTAATAAATTATATTCATGATCATGAACAGTATTTTTTGTGGCATAACAAATAATTTGATGCAGAACGGTGGTCCTGAAGGGCTTTTGAAAGATGTTACAAACTGATATCTTGACTAGCTGTATCTTTGTTGATTTGTTAAGTAGAACTACCCTGAGCTTGCACATTTACTATCTCGAGCTCATATCATTGCTTGAGCGAAGAATATCCTTGTTCTTCTCATTGCTATATATGGGCTTGCTCAATCCTCAATTTCTGAGCTGAGCTTAGCACTAGCTTTGGCTTGGCACAAGTAGACAGAAAAATGAGTTTTTAGCTGGCAGAGTCGAGCTTGGTTAATCTAAATATCATATTTAGTGTCTTGATGTAGCTTCAAGCAATTTAAAGTATGTGGATACTAATTTAGAAGTCCTTGTAGGCAATGGAAGAAATTTAACAGTAACTTATATTGGGAGCAGAAAACTTTTTTTTTTTCCTGTGAAATATGCGCTCTTTATGTGTGTTACAATCATGAAGATTTGTGAGATATAAATTTGTGATTTTTCAAGGTTCACCTCCATTGTGAGAAAGTGTTTTATTTTTATTGAGGTCTAGCATCCATATTTCCATAAGGAGACCTATATTTAGCTGTTGGGAATGAACAGTTTGTTATGATTATAGATGAAATCAAATTTGAGACATAGGCATGCTTAATCACAAGAACTCTCAAGATCTTCATAGTGTGAAAGGTAGTAACTTAGTGACCTTATGA
This sequence comes from Typha angustifolia, assembly GCF_048772165.1. Lineage (NCBI taxonomy): Eukaryota > Viridiplantae > Streptophyta > Magnoliopsida > Poales > Typhaceae > Typha > Typha angustifolia. Next base: position 17,459,700 of record NC_133246.1, on the reverse strand, counting down.
TTAGAAACACCCTTCGCCATCCAATTATTGACGAAATTGATGCCTTGCTACCTTTACTAAATGACTCTCCAAGTCCACATGTAATCTATTGACTACATTGTGCACCATAGTCAATAGGTAGGTATTGGTTACAAGGCTCTTTCCAATGATTCAGCAACTGCACCAATTTCTTTTTTCAAGTTGTAGTATACTAGCATTCTGAATGTTATCACGTTTCCTTTGCTTATTACTGTTTCCGCTAGGTAACCTCATATGTTACTCAAGTTACTTGAGAGTTGGAACTGAGTAAAATGTTAGAACTCTATCCAGCCCAAAGTTCTAGACTTCTTCCACTTTTTGCCATCATTAACAGCAGCCATTAGGCACAGAAAATTTAACCATTCAGAGATGAGCCATTATTTTTTCTACAATAGTTTCGGCTTCCTTTTCCAAGTATCTTCTTGCTATAGATAAACTTACAATCTTAAGCATGTTTGCTGTGGTGCAGACGAGTAGTTTCTTTGTCAGCATGTGGCAAGATTAGTGCCATCAGCTTCGCAGTTGGTGTGGTGGTTGGTTTTACGCTGAAGAGACGGCTGAGGCGGTGGGCTGCTAGATTGCTCAAGCGACTGAAGGATGACTAGTGCAAGCATCAATTCATGATTTCCGGGGTAATTACACTCAGCGATGTTATTTCCAATATTTGAATTCTTTTGAATCATTTACTTATTAATGCTGTTCATCATCCCCCTCCTCTTTAATACTGATAATTTACGCTACATTCCTAAGCTTTCTGGTACTATTCTTCTAATCCTGCTAATCTCTAGTGTACGTACTAGCAGAGTCCTGTGTTCTTGTTCAGCCCATGAAAGCCAATAATGGGCTTCTTTAATAAACATCATAGATTGATGTAAGAAGTGATCTCTCATATAAAAAAGGAATAAACATATAGTTTACTGAGCTTATATATATATATATATATATATATATATATATTCGGTTAGGTGCCGTCATTGTACACAAAGATTTGTGAATGCACGCTATAATGGTCACCTCTTTATTTTATTTTATGTTTATTTTATAATGTCCAACATTCTTTATTTATTTCCCCACTTTGCGGTGCTAGTTGCCATGCGTATTGTGCTTCACTTGCTCGTCATGCAACTTTGATTACCTTCTCTCCCAGAGTCTCCTATCTCCACGTGGCATGAATTATTGCTTGCCCATGCAAATTAAGATGTCATAAATCCGTCTTCTCTAATGCAAGGGGATTAGGTGAGGTAAGCACGTTTAGCACCTAACCATATTTTTTTGCAGTAAAGGGCCGGAGTGCAGGGTGATGGTCCCCAATGCGATAAGTCCTATCGACCTATAGGAGAATCCTCACAGTATTCTCAAAATAATTCTTATGTTCCTCAAACCAATTAAAAGTCGTCTCAATGTTATACGTTTGGTATAACTAATTTGACCATTTCCTATCCCTATAGCATCCATCATTAATATCACAATTTGGGCCTCTCGCGTTTTATCTTTGATCAGACGGCTCAGAACGAGAGATCTCAAATTCACAAGTCATGTGCCACCCACGAGATCTCCAACCATATACACCTATATAACTATAAATCTAAATCTATCGAAGCTAGCTACATACACGTGATTCGCTGCAAGAAATTACTACACCTCCCATGTGAACAGTGTTGGCCTTTCTTAGTTAGCCCCCATTTGTTTAAGCCTAATCTACTATTAGTCTTATATATATATATATATATATATATATATATATATATATATATCAACTCTTTTTCTTGTCTTAGTTGGGTGGTTGGTGGGTGTAGCTGTGTCTTGGGAGTGCTTGATGCAATACTCCCAACTGACACCTAACGTGATCTCTTCTTCCTCTCTCTCTTCCCAGGCCCAAGTATAGTGCCTCAATTATTGGGAGTTTAATGATTAGCCAATTAAATAGAGGATAAATGTTGTATGTAGCACATAGTATGTTATAGTTGGGTCCTATAACTTGCAAGAAGAACAATTTTTTTTTACCATCCACTTGGGGGAGAATGGACCCAGTTTAAGTACTAGGATGCCATCGGAGGAGGATTGGCAATTTCTCCTGTTAGTAGCTATTACTAGATTATGAATTGCAATTAAAGATCAAGTAGACAAGAACGGCCCCAGTGGGCTATTTAACGTCACGGTATTCTGATAGAACTTTTAGAACTGTTAGATTATTATTTTTTATATACGTCGGTCTTGTCTCTGTAACTTGATAGCAGAGATCTATCTCATCTCTGCTATGAATTAATGAACTAAAACAAACAACAGCCGTAGTTACCACTTAAGATGAGTCAAGCATGAATAAGTTTATTAAGCAAGATCTAACTTAATAATAACCTGGCCACGTGGCCAGCTGCAAAGGCTGCATATGCTGAAGGAGTTGGCTGGCACAGTGTTGGACTCTTTCCCTTTCTCCTTCTCCTCCTCCCCCTCCCTTTTACGTCAAGCAATCTCCATGTTATGTGAACTCTCTTGCAAGCTACCAATTACTAGTATTAATTTCCCTTCCGGCTTTTTAACAAAGACCTTCTCTCTCACCTCCTCATCCACCCACAAATACATACCATCCTCACGTGACGGGGCATCTTTTCTCTAGCCATTAGCCAATCCCACACGTTACAGGATTCCTTGGACCCCACCACCTACTGTTAACTAATCACTTGTATTAGGTGTCACGACGCTAGCTCTACAAGTGGATCGGGTTATGTCCATCTCATCGAGCTCTAATTCCGATGACATGTAAGAGCAATTGGAGCCTATCGGGTTCAATTTGGGTGGGTGCTAGTCTAGTCTCTATTACCCAAACCCAATTGTTTCCATCTTGCAGCTTTTTTGTTAAAAAAAAGTTTTAAATCAAGTTTGAGCTACTAATTAATTTACCTTTATATCTCTGCAAAGGGGGGAACACGTGTCGACAGCAGGTTCGTGATCGGGCAAACACGAGGTGGGCCGCCCGTTTCGGGAGGGGGCCCATCCATAACAACACGAACCCTATCGATGGGATAACCGTCGCTCTATCGTGGATGTCGTGCTCTCCGTCCTCCACTCCCCCCTTTCCTTATCCGCATTAAAATTCGCGCTTATGCGAGGACGAAAGAGAGAAAAAAAAAAAAAAAACAAGTAGGCCCCACGCCACCCCTCGCCTTCCCAGCCACACGCGTGCCCACCCTTATCTCCGATACCGACGCCGTTATATCTCTTGGCTGTCCGATGCGCCACGTCATCATATCGCCGAGCCCTGGTTTAACGGAACCTGACGGTGGTAGAGACGTCTCAGATTCTTCCCCCCTCCCATCTCAAAAATTCCGACCCTTTACCAGATTTATTTAAAATGACAATAGTCGAAAATCTGTCAATCAAGTATGTAGTGGAGTTGAAACACTTTTAAATTAGATAACTAGATCACATAAATCTGCCACGTGGCTGCTCTTTATTCCCACGTGGCATCTACCCAAATTTGAGAGACCAGTTATCCCTCCTGGCCTACTGAATTACGAGAAGCACGTATAATTAGAAAACAAATCAGGACTTTATTTGCTTATTTATTGAGCTAATGCCATATGAATTTAAGCCACAAAATCTTATCTTATTTCTGTATGGCTCTTGGGCCTCCTGCAGCGGAATCTAAGCATCCTATTCGGCACCATCCTGACTATTATTATCCACAAATTTATTCACGTAAAAAAGTGCGGAATAAATTTATTCCAAGTTTAACACCGAGTACTTAGAATTTGTAAAAGAAATAAAAAAAAAATTAACCACGTCCACGTAACAGTGAAGGAAAACTAAACTAACCATTAAACCATTTACTTAGAGACCAAATTCTTCCCTCGAGTTATTCCTACAAGTGGGAAAGGATCGGAAGTATAGGAACCCGTGTCCTACCACGTCTCTGCCCGGAAATTATCGAATTTTCTCCGAGAGATTAGAGAATAATTACCTTGTAGAAAAGAAAGGATAACGAGAGACCGTACGGTCTCTTTGATAGGACGCGTGGCAGGAATCGGAGGTGGTGGAGAGCAGGAAAGGCAGGAAACGGTCTTGGTGGTTAAGATCACCGGGAGGAGCCGGTAGACGCGTGGGGTTTTACCAGTTGGTCCGGTGGCGAGGGTCAAAGGTATAAGAGCCGGGGGGTTTAAGAAAGAGGTGGTTTTTAAGGGGTTTTGGCGATCTCAGAAGCGAGAGGAAAGGAAAGAAAAGAGGAGAGAGAAATAGGAGAGGGAAAGGAGAGGAAAAAAATAATAATAATAATTTGTTTATTTGTGGAAATTTTTCGATTTCTCTGTTCGGAGGAAGGACGTGAACGAGGTGGAATTTGGACGCGGATTTTCTCATTGAGATCGGGAATCTGGGTGCTGGAATTCACCGATCTGTTCTCCGCTTGGATTATTTCAAGAATTTTCTAGAATTCGAGCGTTTTCGCGATCTGCTTTGAGGTCCGACGAGTTTTCTTTCTCACGGATCGGTGTTTCGAAGGTAAGCTGATCGAATTCCGATCATTTTAGAGGTCGGTCTTTGGATTCGATGTCGGCTCCAAATATTTTTTTCTCTTTCGTTTAATTTCGTTTGTTTGTTTTTTAATCTTGTTCGTGGGTTTATTTTTGTTAAGTTGGATCGAAGAATTATCCTTTTTTCCTTTTTATCTCTCTTTTTTTTGTTGTTTTTATTCTTCGCTTTTTTTCGAGGTCGACATGGGTTTTAGCTATCTGAATTTGGTTCAGTCTTTTGAGTTATTGCCGAAATATTTATGAAATTTTGACGGATTTCCTTTATCGTGTGCAATCGTATCGGACTTTGGACAGACAAAGAAATTCGGATAATTTTTGTAGAATTTTGGTGTTTTCTCTTGAAATCTGGTGAATAAGATCGAGATCAGATCTGCGGTTGTGGAATTGGTCGGTTTTGGTATAATAGTTGCTTGAGGGTTTTGGGGTTTTGGATCTGGAAACGATTATTTGCTAGACCTTATATGAATCTCGATGCGTGTCATTGTTTCCTTCATTCCCTTGCAAATAGTTTTCCTGGTGATTTAGAATTTCTCTCCATCAAAGGCGCGAATAAAAGTTGTATGATTTTTATCTACTCACAGGAAATTTATTGGAGATGCCTCCCGATCTATGTTGAATTGCTTTAAATATTTGTTAATGGCGTGATCTTTCGACTTTGATCCGTTTCTTCTATTACTTCTCTGAAAGGGTTTAGCTCTCGCTCTCTCCCTCTCTCTCCCTCTCTCTCTTTCTTCCCCCATTTAGATTTAAGGATCCTTTTTGGTTCGATTTTTGGTGTTTAGATGTTTCCAATGACATCGGATTCTCCTCAATGGGATTTTTTATCCTTTCTTATTTGTTCCGTTCCTTAAGAGAAATATGTTATTACTAATATTTTTGTTATTTGCTCCGTTCATAAACCCTTTCTTATTTATCTTTTCCGTTCCAATGAATTGCTTTAGGTTTTTAATAACAAAGCAGAAATAGAAACCTCCACTTATTTAAAGCCGATATATGAATTTTTTTTCAACGACTTCCAAGGGAACAATAGTTATGGGTTTTTCTGAGATTTAAGCATGTTTAATATCCATTTTCCCTTTCAGATCTGAGATCTTGTAATTTATTGCATTGAGATCAAGCCAATATTCTCTCTCTTGATCCTTGCTTTGAGAGGGAAAAACTGGTTTCAAACATCTAAATTCTTGAAGGCTTGATCCTCTTATGTAACTTGAATAATTTTCACAATTATTTATTTAATTTATTGAGAAGTGAAATTGTTGTGCAGATCTCATTTTTAAGACAAAGACACTGGATGTTATGATCCTGTTCCTTGGTCATTGCTGAGTGTCATTTTGGCTCAAATTTTGAGATATGGTGTTGCAGAAGAGGTTGGATTATGGATCGTCTGGCTACCAGGCCCCTCCAATTTTACATGTTCCGAGATCGGCTAGGGTATATACATATAAATCCCTATTTGGCGTTGTCATTTTTGTTTGGATGTTGGAAATTTGTATAACCCATAATTGATCATCTAGGGTAAACGTTCCACTCGAAGGAAGTTTGCGGACAGCCAGATGTGTGCATTTGACTTGCTTGCCACAGTTGCTGGAAAGATATTAATGGAGGGAGAGAATTCCTCAAGTCTTGTTAACATTACTGGATCAACTAATCCTAGTTCTGCAAAGGATTCTGTTAAACAGGAGCAGTTTGATGAAGTCAAGCCATTCAAAACTGAATCTTTGGATCGGAATAGCTGCAATGAGGGTACGCTGGGTTCTACTAACTTCATTGAAAGGCAGGTTCACCATTTAAAGACACCAAAAGATGCAGCTTCAGGATCTAATTCAGCATTTGCAAATGTGTTAGATAAGGAGGAAACAAAAGTTAGTACAACAAGGGCTGAATTTGGATTTACACTTGGAACGATCCTAGAGAAGGATGCAACTGGCAGAAGTTCTTCCCCTGGTTCTGTGGGATCGGTTGAGAGTAAGGGAGATGAGATGAAGAGACCATTCCAAGATGGAGTACAAAAGCTTAAAAATGAAATAGACAGCGATGCTCCAGACATGAATAGTTTGGTGGATAGAATGGATTTGGATGTAAAACCTCCTGCACTAGTTAGCTCTGACAGCAGTGCCGAAATGCCATTGTACAGGTATCATATCCCTCGTTGTAGTTCCTTTCCGAAGTATCAGGACAGGAGGAAATCCGCTGTAGATAGAGATGATGATGAAAATTCTTCTGGGTGCACACATCCTGGCACCATTACTAATAAGGCCTTTAGACCACATCGGAGAGGTGATCGTAGGGTCAGGAGGTTGTTGGTATCAAAGTTTCGAAAGGTGGTTCCATCTAGGACACACAAAGGAGAGTTTTCTAACTCTGGTATGGCCATGATCTCGATCTTTCTATTTTATGACATGTTTAGCAAGAAACATCTTGATTCATGATTTCTTTAAAAGCATATGGCTGGTTAGTAAATATGGACGCCCTGCCATATTAAGAGGTTATATTTGATTTATGTAATCAGATGTGGAGGCAAAATCTTCTTTCCGCTGCAAGAAAATGTGTTCCACTCGCCAAAGGACGCAAAGGACTATGTTCAAAAGGAGAAAACTTTTCGAGCGCTGTTTAGTATCACCATCTGGAGGGATATTTAGCGAAGGTATATCTAATTCACCTGCAAAGAGTAGCATCAAGATGGAAGCAAGTGATTCACATGCAACTCTGCATGGAGGTTGGTGTCATCCATGCAATCTATGCTTTCTTAAGAGCCTTGTTGCCCTTTTATAGTCCTCATTTTGAACAACAAAATTTCCCTCTTTTTGCAGCAAATAGGGCATCATCTTCCATGAATGGTCAAAAGCCATCATATGGGTCTGAAGATTACCATGGTATATTGTGATAACTAATTATGACATATAAATTGGTTACTTAGTATAGTTCATTTGATCAGTACATGATGAGGCTCTGATGGCTGTTAATTTCTCTACTTCCAGTGAAGCTAAGTATCAAGTCATTTAAGGTGCCTGAACTTTTCATTGAGATTCCTGAAACTGCTACTGTTGGTTCGTTGAAGGTACAAACTTCTATCACATTTTTTGTCTCCCTTTACGTTTATGGCCTTCGATATGTCTCAGTAGGTTAAAACTATCTTCCAGAAACAGTAGTATAATACCTATAATTTATTTTGCAGAGGACAGTTATGGAGGCTGTGACTGCTATACTTGGAGGAGGACTACGGGTCGGTGTTCTTCTCCAAGGAAAAAAGGTTAGAGATGATAACAAAACCCTGCAACAAGCTGGGATATCTCATGGTGATAAGCTGGAGAATGTTGGTTTTACATTGGAACCAAATGCTACACAAGCTCCACCACAACTCACAATATCTGAAGATAGTCAGTTCCTGGGTACCGATGATGTCGTGGAACCACTTGCAAGGTAGTGAAATAATCTAGTTTCCTTTATTTCTTGTAGTTTAATAAAGTAACCTGCATAATACTTTCCTGCCAATAGTATGAAACTTTTGAGTATACATCTCAAGGGAATCTGTTATAGATACCTTCGTATAAGAAATGTTGTGGTAGGTCTTGTTAGATTGACCTTATTCTGTGCAGATAATATGAATTCCATTATCAAATAAGATTGATTATGTTGGTGAAAATTCTTTCCAATCACTAAGATTCTGATAATCTATAGATGCTTTAGGTAGAATCTCTAATATTGGTAAACCAAATGTGGTTTCAACTAATACTATCGCCTTTCCTGTGCTTTCCCGAAATCTGGACTTCTATAAGTACCTCATTCCATTTCTGTTTCATTTTCAGGATTCTACCTCTAGAATTCACTCCTGTTCATGGCCATGGGATGTCCACTACCACCCCGCGGCCCGTATTAACATCCCTAGCTAACTGCCCCGATAGTGATCATGATTCTGTTCACTCCCCTACTGATGTTTCAGCAATAGGAAAAACTCCAAACTCTCGAGCTCTTGTTACTGTCCCGCCAATGAATGCTGAGGCACTAGCCGTCGTTCCACTGCGTAAGTCAAGGCGATGTGAGCTCGCGCAACGCCGGATTAGAAGGCCCTTCTCTGTTGCTGAAGTGGAAGCACTGGTCCAGGCAGTTGAGAAAATCGGAACTGGAAGGTCTGTCTTTATGCTGAGGCACTAGCTGTTAGCATTGTAAGATATTTTACTTATGCGGGTTATACCTCTCTTCTCCAGGTGGCGAGATGTTAAAATCCGGGCCTTTGACAACGCAAAGCACAGGACTTATGTTGACCTGAAGGTAATATTTATCTGCGCAGTTCTTAATAAATTGAGGTATATCGCTTCATATATGCTTGATGTTAACAGGTCATCATTGTTAGCAATAGCCTACTAGATAATTTGAACTATCCAGGGCACCCAAGAAATACCAAATATCTTCTTCCCGTTTTGGGGAAGTGTCACCATCTCTATGCAGTTTGAAGTTGTCCACACGCATTTGGTAGTTTGCATTTCCAGATGTTTATGTTTGAATCTCTACATAACATAGAAATAAGGTTAACCATCCGTGTACGAGATAAACCCGAGTTTTGACGAGTTCAATCTTTCTGTCGGCATTAGGATTCCTATTACTTGAAGTCAGATTAAGCTCTATCTTCTCCGCGTCATTAATATTCCAAGTTTAAGTTTAAAGTAGTGTAGTGCTAATGTGGGTGGAATGGTTTTCTTTGACCAGGACAAGTGGAAGACATTAGTTCACACGGCCAGGATTTCCCCTCAGCAAAGAAGGGGAGAGCCGGTTCCACAAGAGTTGCTTGACCGGGTGCTATCTGCCCAAGCTCACTGGTCACAGCAGCAAGCTAGGCTCCACGCCAAACCACCTGTTGTGCCAGAGACGTGCTTGACTGCCTAATCCATTCATTCTTCTTCCTCTCTCTTTCTCTCTCTCTCTCTCTCTCTCTCTCTCTCTTACCTCTAAGGGAGGGGAGGAGATAGAGCTCCAGAAGACAACTCATCCCTTGCCTTGTAAAAAGGAAAAGAAAAGAAAAGAAAAAAAAGATTGACCCCATTTGTGTAATATTCTCTTCTTCTTACACATTTTTAAGCCAGGGTAATCTCTCTCTCCTTGTGAATTAAGAAAGAGGGGAAGGGAAATTCCTTTTGGCACACTTTGTACATGATGGCAGATGATCCAAGAGGGAAAAAAAGCAAATCAAAAATAGACTGGAATAAGGATTGCTGTCTTAACACAATTTGTTCGCGTCATTGTCAGGAAAAAGGGGAAAGTTGTTAATCAGTTCTGTCATTACATTTAATTCATTCTTTTGGTTGGAGCACGTTGTTTTGGGGAAAAGAAAAGAAAAGAAATGAAAAGAAAGTATAGGGTGCGCTGCGGGTTGCATCTCACTTTCATGTTGTACTCTTTGATTGCTTTTCGCTTAAAACGTTGTACCTTTTAATGACTTCTATTTTTCCTTCTCTGTAATATTTCACAGTTTCCGTTGTTACATTTATGAAAAATAATTTTCTTTTTATGAACATCTTTTTGTACTGTATTATTTTTCATTTGTCTTGCTCACTTTTATATTTTTAAATTTTAAAAACAAAATAGTTAAAAAGTTTAACAGCTCTAACAGAGAGAATTACATTCGCCGTTACTTAACTCGGAATAAAAACTTAGGAAGAAGTTTCAAATTTTGGCCAACTTATAAAAAAGTAGGTGTTAAACCTTACGCCCAACGTTAGGCTGGCGTTCTACTTTGAATCTCGTGTATACAGCTGGGAGAAAGAGTACACAGCCGCCTGGTCACAGCCAGAAGGTGAGTTCGTAAGCTTGCTCGTCGAAACACGGAATGTGATAACATACGCATCCAGCTAAACGGTGGGTGGAGATTGGGTAATAGCAATAATTATAGCCGGCATCTCATGTGTATAACCATGTGATCGTCGCCTATTAAATACCACTAACTTACCAGGGGGAATCCCGACGGTTACAGACTTTAGGTTCACGAGAAATATTTCATGACGGTGGGAATCGTAGAATAATATATATACATATATTCTAGATGGGAATATTTAATATAAATCTTCCACAGCCTTCGGTCCAAGGACCTTTCGAAAACAAAGAAATAAACTTTAACAGCCTTGAGTACAATGTATTCTTCAACTACATATGTTTATATTAATCCTAACAACAGAATTACTAATTCCAAAGTTATATTATTAGATTATCGGCAGTACAGAAAAACCTACACCATCCATCCAACAACTACTATCCACAGTTTCTTTTTTTCTTAAAAAAAACCCGGAAAATGAGCAAGAATACACCAGATTTTCCGCATTATTACACCAGATTGTGACCTAGGGGAGTGAGCACGAGTATTCCTGACCAAGAACGTGAAGCTTATAGACTGAAGTCAAGATATGACTTCATATTATGGCATTTAATCAACACATTGCCTTAGCTTGTTAACTTATCATAAAGAAGCTCAAAATGATAGCTAGCTGAGTGGCTTTACAGAATCATGCAACCATCACCTGTAGAAGCATTACATACATAAAACATAATAAATATGCAGAAAAGACATCTGGTGAAGCATATCATTCCTTGAAAATCGATGTCTTTTGGCTCATATTCACAGTTCAAATGCTACCAAAGCATTTGCACAATGGGGACAAGTTGTCTCACCAGGGATGCACGGCGAACTAAGATATCAAAGAAATCTTTTCACCTGCAGAAAACCAGCACTTATGATGATCCAAATACTAATAACAATTCAATGCTACTTCATTCATGAAATAGATAGGCTTTCTAAACTTTAAAAACACAAAAATATGAGATATAACATGAGAATACTTGGATAATATCATGGTCAGACAACTCCATTATATGATGCATACTCAACAGTTACAACCACACTAGTTCATATGACTGATAAAAAAATAAGGATAATTCAAGCAGATGCACCTGTTGACGAACCAATATTCATGTCCATTAATTACAAGAGATGAAACAAATTTACAAAATCAGAAGCATGATTGGCGAACACAGATAATATTGGTTTTTGAAGAAAATGGTAGACAAATTGTATGAGTTAAATTGAATGGGTCATGCAATCAATTTTTATCCATGAATGCATGCATGAATTTATCATACAACTATACAGAACTAGGACAAGTGAACAGTCAACAGGAGATCTCATCTTGTACTAGCAACAGTGTACTCTTATTCATAAGTATGTGCAGCAGAAGACAAACTCAGGCTTTGCCGACGACACCTTGCAAGATAGATGCTATGAGAGCAGTTCATCTTTTTTTTTTAAAGGATCACTCGCTAGATGCTTTTCTAACTTCATGAAGTTCATGGGTTTATTTTCATTCATCAAAATGCTGCCAAGTTCAAAACTCAAGCGAAAGGATTCAACTTTTGAATTTCAAGTATATAAGTTGTCATCAGCTAGAATGCAGAGAAGAAAGTGAATAAAAGAAATTCGTAATTACCATCAGACGTGGGGAGCGGCGTACTGAATGTGGTGATAATGCCATTCTGGCAGGTAATGCTTTCTTGGGATGATCATGCTGATCTTTAGCCTGAATATAAGGACGGGATTGATCAATAGATTTTTCACTTCTACTGTCCACTGAGGTTGGAGGTGGAGATGATATTGTGACTGAAGAGGAGTCTGGACAGACAGATGAGGGCATGAGAAGTCCTGTAAAACAGCAGAGACCCAAGAGATTAGAAGTAGAAGAGTTGATCAGTGTGTACATAACACAGAAAAATTAACCAAGTCCATGAATATTAAAAAAGAGAGCCTATAATCTGTATTTTTAGCCTTGAGAGTATTATTTTGCAGTGAGTACATATTGATCTTGTCCTATCAAAACTACTGAAAGCACAAAGAATGATGTACAACTGTGAAGCATGGATACGGATACGGAATACGGGGATACGGAGATACGGATATGGCATGAATACACTAATAAATAAATAAATAATATATTTTTAATTTGTTGTCAACCAATATGAGATACAGTAATCCCATAAATGATAAGATAAAAAAAAAATGAAAGCTACATATTTAATATCTACATGCCTAAAACTTTAGAATAATATTGTAATAAAAACTGATATAAAACTTAAAATGTTAGTGAAACATCGAAACCTAATTTAAGTATTAGTCTACAGCTAATTTGGATTTTTAAATAGGTTTCAAGTTATATGTTTAATTCATTATCAAATAAACAAAGCCTTAAAGTATCATGAAAGATTAGACAATCATATATACATATAAAGTATATATTTTATATCATCTTTTAGCACAAAAAGAAAAATAAAAATGATTGGATAATCAAGAAATGTATCAGAGCCGTATCGGAAAATTAAAATTAATTTTTTTTAATTCGGATACTCCTCCAGCCGTATTCGATACGTGTCGGATCGTATCGGTATCCGATACGTATCGAATACTGGTACGGAGAGGCAAACGAAGTATTCGTGCTTCATAGATGTACAATATAGAAAAGAATGAGATGATAAAAACTTTTCAAAGATTTTAGATGCTTGCTGTTGTTGTCACCGTTGTTCCTGTTACTTTACATATTTTCCTTATTATCCCTCAATTCACTAAATCTGCATATTTATCTGTGAAGTACTTCTCCCTCATACATCTTTGTCTTTTGGAACCCCACCTTAGCTATAGTTGCAGTTTATATTTTTAACTCAAGCAACGATGACAAATTCCAAATGTTTGCTTAAAGGAAAAAAGGATTCATAACATTCTAAAATAAGTGGCGTCATCAAAAGCTTCATTAACCTACAAGACACAAAATAAAAAGTCAAAAGAAGGTTTTACCATTGAGAGTGGCAGCCTGGAACTTTTCTCTCATAATCCTCACAAACTTGAATAGATCATTAGTTTTATTCAAGTCCTTGATCAATTCATTGATATCTTCTATGTAGGGATCACAATGCAACACTGAGATCATAAAAATAAGATTCAATTACAGATTTAAGTATCTAGATTGAAACACTGGGGAAATTTAACTTACAGTTGTATTTATCATCATCAAGCCTTATTGTAAATGAGTACTCCTTTTCTGCATCTTTTGAGTCAATCTTGTTGAAAATGAATTTTACTCCTTCATAATAGGAAACAGTAGTCAATAAATTATTCCAATTCCAATAGATTGACTTTAGCAATAAACTGGCCAACCTTACCTTCTCCTCCTACTGCCCGGAAACCAAGAACCTTATAGTACCACATAATAGCTTCCTCAATATCTTCCCTCCCCATTGCATCTTGGTTACTCTTTTCTTCAAGAGCCTCCACAGCTGCAAAATCACAGATGGATCAATGACAGAAACAACTGCATGTGATGCTTGAACAAGAAAGTTTCTTTGGGTTGCACCAACATTAAAAGTATCAACACAAACTTCAACATGATCAAAATGCAATGACAGCAGAATACTAACAAAAGTGGGCTTAAGCATACAAAGTTGACCCACAGGTACCACAGAAGAAATCCTCAATTTGAGAGAACAGAACAGGCATATACGATTATATGACATGATATACACAAGTAAAAGATAGATACAAGACTTGCTAAATAATGGATTTTTAATAATACAGATAGTACAATCAAAAGTTCAATAACCTCATTCATTACATAGTGACGTTGAAGAATATTTACCTCCTATTTGTTTTGATATGACTGAAGCATATTCATCTCTCTTTCTCCTTTGATCTGCAACTATCTTCTTGAGTTGCTCACCTCTAGCTATTATGTTTGAAAGATATTCAGATATGGCTGTATATTTTGACACTTTGCAAGTTTTCACTGCAAACATGGTTTAAGAAAAAAATATAAGCCAACACATTAAATCATTATTCCTCGAAAGAAAAGGTGCATAATACCTAAATAGGACTACAAGACAGACCTCCAAAAGCAAACTGAGCAGATAAATACCAATTAGTAAAGTTGGAATATCTAGAAATATCTACACAATAAGCATTCATATGCCTCCAAAACACATTTCAACAACAGGAAAATGCACAGACTTTTTCCTATTAGACCGAGTAATTCCAAATAATTTACTGTGATATTCGACCAGTGCAGGAGTTTGATAGATATGCTTACCTGATCTTGTTTTTTTTTCTTAATTTGTAAGAAGCATTACATAAAGAAGATCACACGAGCTAAATCCTTACCAGCTAGAGTTTCTCCCAGCTCAGACTCCAATTCTTTGAGCTGATCTTTCAGCCGACCAAGTTTTTCTGCAAGCAAATGTTTAAACAATAAAAAAACAAATGCAACGAAGGAAAAAAACTATCCATATCATGTGAAAACAGAATAAATTGTACAATTAAATTCCCGAGATGCTGCAGCAAACCCTCTATTTACATTCCACAAATTCGTTCCCTCCTCAAATACTAACTATTTATTAAGCTTTCAGATTTCTTGAAAAGAGGAAAGAATGTTCTTACCGACTAGAATGGTCAGGATATGAGAAGACACAAAACAATATAATCTTGCTATAACTAAAACCCTAACTCACTCGTTCTAGGCGAAATGGCAGCCAACTGGAAACCACACACACACACACACACACAAAAGGCTCAAAAAGTCAAGGAAACAAACGAAATGACGACAAAATAAGTCAAGTATGATGAGATAAAAGCAAACAATAAAAAATAAACCCTCAAGAAAACGATGAGACTAATCGCGATCCTTAAAGGAGAAGTGCGAGCGATCGAGATTTCCATCACGCAAATGGTAAGCACAAACCGGAAAGGAACAGAAACAACACCGACCTCGGTTGGCTAGGGTTTCTTGGGCCAAGGAGCGGATGGAGTGGAGAGAGCGCCGGAAGGAGGCGAGGGCAAGGGTATCCTTTTCCCGTCGGTTTCGGATCTCGCGCTCGCAGGCGAGGCGGATCTCCGACATCCTTCGCCGGATCATTCCTTCTTCAACCACCGCCTGCATCGCCGTCTTCTTTCTTCTCCGCTCGCTCAGTTCGGAAGGGGAATTTTTTTTGGTTTCGCTCCGTTTCCACCGCCTTGCTGTTCAAATTTTGAGCGGAGAGAACCCACCATGGGCAGGGTCGGATCGGAATTCGGATTCGGATGCTACTAATTAATTTGCTGTTACGTGCTACGCATAAGAACTTATTCGCCAGGACTAGTTAGTTACTAATAGTTAGTAAATGGTCACATCATAATCACAGTACTTGTTGCTTGTAACTAATATAGTGGAAATCTATTCTCAGGAGGATTTTCAATCTCGCAACCTTTGTGATAATGTAACATCAAAGTTGACAAGTTTAGCTTACTATCAATTTGCAAGTAGATATCAACAAAATCTAAGATATTTTTCGTTATATTTAGTAGAGACTGACTCATAAAACACACTCAAAGTCAAGCCAACGGATATTGCAATCTTTTTCTTTTTTCTTTTTAATATCCCAAATGCAATAATTGTCACTGCAAAACATTAATAAGATATGAAAACCGCAATGTTCTGCCATGGGCAAGCAGAGTAGTCATCAAGGAGTTGGTTCTCTAGGAAATTTAGATGGCAGTTGAGTTGACTCATCTCAGAAAGCACCAACGGATGGGCATAAAATAAATAAAATCTAGGAGGCATTCTTTGAGCCGCTCCTTTATGCAATTTATTATATCCACACAAAAAAGAAGCAGCACTGTACAGTGTAGAAAATAGTGGTAGAAAGTGATAATAGAATCTACATCCGTCTCCTACTCTGAGGATAGGACCCTGGAACCAGATAAACGCGACCGTAGACCCAATTCCTGCCGGGCCTTGTCAAGGATTGCTGCAAATAAATGCCAAGGAGAATGTCAAAAGGATGGAGCCACCTCACATTATCGAAAAATATCATACTTGGGTGTTAACTTATACATGGTAGATTCTCATTGTACCTAATGTCACTTTCCGACATGTGCATCAGGAATATGAAAATGAGAACAAGCAGAGATATTGGTGCCATAATTGTAACATTATTTTGACAATGCGATCATTCATTCAAAACAAAGATGCAAATAAAATACCTCCACTTTAGTGCGATACTCCAAGGTACACTCACATACATGACATTCTGCTCTATGGGGCGGTTGGCTGGATTTGCCGCTCTTCACAAATGCAAATACCTGAAAGAGAATAATTTTATTTTATTTCATTGGCATAGTAGCCTGCATAAATTAGTAACCAGAAGGATTAGCCAGTAATAACACAAACCTCCTCACCACAATTTGGACAAGAACCTTTTAATGCAACCAAATCATTCCTCCATAATCCTTCCAGTGCCCGTACTGTGATCCACTACGGTAGTTAGCAAAAAAGACTACGAAGGGAAACCCATGCGATAGATGCAAATAAGCAGAATGGAACACCACTGGTCTGCAAGAATAAAGACTTTCAAATTCATACGAAGAAAATGTGGGTGGTTGCAATTTTGTAATCTGTCTGGAATATACAAGCCTGGGTGTTCACAGCTAAAATGAAGCAACAAATATACACATTCACATACACATAAACAGTAGAAACTATAGTTTCTCCAGTTCTTATGACACTCCAAAACTGCAGACATGAATGCATCTCATGCTGAGGAAATTAAATAATTTATATTTTGCATTTTGCCTCCACCACCTAGAATCATAAATATGAAAATATTATAAGTAATAATATAAAACAACTACATCTTGTAGTAGGAAGTATGACATACAATGAAGAGTAATAAGATTCCAGTAATTGCACAGAGATGATTCAACACATCCACCCTCAAAGCAGATACTATGCATAGCAGGTACATATGTTTATGCACACAATATAAACTATGGTAACTTATCTAAATATGCATGGAGAAGGAAGAAATCATTGGTCAATTACCAAGGAGGAGAAATCTTACCAGAAGCAGATGCAATAGGATAACCAATCAAATAGCCCAGTCCCATGAAGAGCATGTCATTTACCATCTTAAGTTCTTCAAATGGAGATTTTCCACCATTTAAGACATTTTTGGAGCCAAAGATTCCATTGAATGCCAAACTGATGGCATATATAGTAGGCACAAGACAGACAGAGGTCCCCAACACAAGTAGCAACATCCAAACACTTCCTAAAGCTAAAACCTGTGATGGGTCTTCCTGCCCTATACCAAAGTCATATAAAAACCTCAAACTAGTAAACAACATTGTCTGGAAAGGAAAAGAAGTAACCTAACAACAATATCTGTTAGAATACGCATTTTCAGAAGAAAAAAAGAAAAAGAAAAGAAAACTGAACAGATTACCTCGGCATCAGCATATGTGGATTGTTTTCTGAGGCTGCAGCGAGGATATTTTACAACAGATTTTGAACCGTACAACCGTAGCTTCAACTAGCATCAACAACTTGATATAAGCTGTGGCCATTATAAAGGAAAACTATAAACTAACAAATGGAAATTGCTTAACTTTACTACCTCAACTCTATCAAACATGTCATCAACAATCAAAGGTTGACCACTGTAATAGGAATCCCGGGCCTAGAACATCAAGAACAATTAGTTGCATCAGTTTTGGCTCTCTTGGTTGTCCACTAAAGAACTATTCAGGCAGTACAAAGGATAGAACAAAGACACGACTTTAAAGTCAAAAGGTATAAACTTATACAGCAACACTAGATTAGGAAAAGCTTCCAGGAGTAAACTTTGGCGACTTGAACTGCAGACGACATTAAGTCTGACATATCTTGTTATCTATCTATAAATCTTAAACAGAGCTAAGTCGCACATGCACTTTAAATGAAAAGGAAGAGAAGGAAAACAAACGCTGCAGTGAAATTCAAGCTATTAGCAATTATTAACCGATTAGATGAACAAAAATTGAAGAGATCTTGCGGAAATCATTCATGCAAAACGACGTCACAAATGAAAAGAATATGGTAGATAAAGATGAGAATAATATCTGGAAAATAAAAATGCATATTTGCGATTTGAGGAGATTATTCTACTAAACAAACCCGGCCCGAGAAAGATTGGCCAAGAGAGGGACTCCATCTTTGGATAAGAACCCAAAAACTCCAAATTGGTACACTGAAGCACATAACAAAGGGTGGTTTTTTTAGAAATTTTACCTGGCGATATAGGGCTTCGAGCCTCTCCTTACTGGCGGTTTCGATTGGACCCACGAAGAGGCAGGAAGGACCCTCCGCCGCCAGTGCGAGCCCCGGCATCGCGGCGGCTCTGCGGTCGCCGCCACGAGCTCGGGGGTCTAGCCGGAATCTGGCTGAGAAGAGACGCGGATGCTGCCGTACATGGATGACGGCGGCGGCGGCTCCGGCAGCGGCGGGGGAAGAAGAAGAAGAAGAGGCGGAGGAAGAGGGCATGAGGCGTGTGGAGGGAGCGAGTGGTTTAACTTCCACCACAAGATGGAGGTCGATCCGGTGGTTTTATATTTTTCTCCTCCTCACTCTCTCTCTCTCACTTCTTGCTTTCACGACTCTGCCACTAGTAGAGGAGATCGAAAGTATCTTAGCTGACTATAATATCTCTTAGGCTTTTTCTTGGGCTTCCAATTACCAGTATAAATATTAGGCCCAGTCCATAGGCTTTCTCGGGCCTTTTTCTTTTCGAAATAAGTTTGTTTCTGAAACTAGCTAGAGAAATAGGTGGGCTCAAAACACGATCGTCGGCTGCTGCAGCTGTGCATGTATGTGCATGACGATCGACGGCACTGCGCCACGCCGCCACCAGACGAATACTCACCTATTTCTCAAAATAATTTTCAAAATAGTTTTAATGATCACATATTCCTCTATTCACTTTTTTTAATGTCCATATATAAATCCTTATTTTTATTCTCACAAAGAGCACCTATCGGGTCTTTTATCCAACCTTTTCTTCTTATAATATATTTATATGAAAATTTACACACAACGATATTATTAATTTATTATCTTATAGTTAAAATATTGTACTATCTGATCTTAATATGTAGGCGTTGGCTACATTGTTATAATTTATTTGTGTATAATTAATATTTCTCAACAAAAAAAAGTTTAATTAATAAATGATTTAAATTGCATTTTAATACTATAATATTTGTTATCATATATTTGCTAATTGTTTTATATTTCATATATGTTTTTATCTCTAATTTATAATTTTAATAACCGTGATAAAAGTGTCGTCCCAAAATAGTGATTCGGCCGTAGACTCGCCGCATCGCACCCGCTTCCAACCTTCCCGGAATCCTTCAAGCATGGCGTCGCGCGCGATGCGTCCCGCGATGTGCGCCGATTCCGACGCCATAAATTTGTCTTCTTTCCTTCCTCCTCCTCCTTTTCTCCAATTTCTGATCAATTCCGGGCTTTTTTGCTGTTATCCACTGGATCTTGGTTCGTTTGAGGAGAGATGGAGGAGGAAACGCCGCGAGAGGATCATGTTATCCCACAACTCGAGATAACCCCCACGGCGCCTAATAACGGCGGGCACCGGCCGCCGTCCCGGCGGTGGTTCCCGTGGCTCGTGGCGGCGATCTTGGTCGCCAACGTCGTCGTGTTCGTCGTCACCATGTACGTCAACGACTGCCCTCGCAACACCCAGCCGCCGCCGTCGTGCTTTCCCGCATTTCTCGGGAGGTTCTCGTTCCAACCCCGCGAGGATAATCCCCTCTACGGGCCCTCGGAGGACACGTAAAGATCCTATCTTTTTTCATCCTTATAAGTGTGTTGATTTAAGATAAGTAGAATATATAAAATATGTAAAAAAGTAATTTCGAACTAATATTGTCTGAATTAGAATTGGTGAAAGGCAAAAATAGTTGAGTGGATTCTAGGGTTGTTTCATTTGATTTTGCTTTTGTGCCCATAAGTATAGTCGATCATTTTTATGGATATTTGATATGATTATTGCTATCCAAAATCGATCTTAGCTCTGTTGTAGAATCTAAAAACTGAAGCACAGAGAGAACTTTCAAAGTTTTAAAGTATAGGTAGAATTGTAATGGCCTAACTTGTAAGAAAAGAAAAGATTTCACTTACCTGATCATTAGAGTTATACTCCGATAGATTCTTTGATACCTTTTCAGTCAGGAGCTTTACCTTTGTTTCTGCAGTTTGATGATAATTGATAAGTACAGATGATACAAGTCCAAAGTAACACTTCTTAATCTACCAGGTTACTGAAGATGGGAGCTCTTGACGAGAATAGAATTGTTCATAATCACCAACCCTGGCGCCTCATCACATGTATTTGGTTGCATTCAGGGATCGTTCATATATTTTACAATATGCTAAGCCTTTTGTTATTTGGAATCAGACTTGAGCTAGAATTTGGATATGGTAAGGAGTTAATTGACCTCATCTTTTGTTGCTCCATATGCCTTTTCTTCCATCATATCATTCTGTTCTTTAAGTTAACTCGGTAGTTGCATCGTGCACGAGGAAATTTCATCACTATATATATGCATAATATAGTACTTCTCTAAGATTGAGAAATGCATGCATTATCTGATGATGGAATTAGATCAAGTCAGATTTATTTTGTTGTTCTTTCATAAATTTTTCTTATATGTCAGATGATCTTTTGCAATCAATTATGCAGTTATTTCAAGTCCTTCAGTCAGAGCTGAAAATTTTGCTGCAGTAATTTGGGTAGATAGAGTATCCATAAATGTCTTGAGTTAAGAAACTCGTACTTCTCAGTTTGCAGAGCTCCCCTTGAATCCAAAGAAAGAAACCAACAATGCACTTAATATATACTGTCTGTTCTATGAGCTTCTATTTTTTCGCTCTCTAACTTGGCGTTTTGTACTTCTAATCAAGTAGACTTATGTTCTTAAATAGTCCCCTTTTATTTCCAAGTCATTGTCATGGTTTACTATGTGAAGATGTTAATTTGATTATCACCTCTATGAGACATTAGGAGGTAAGTTTCTGAGTACAATTGCATGTTTTGTTTGGAGTTTCAAATACTCCTGAGTTATTTTTGTGCTGTTCCATCAGGACCACGAATTGCTGACCAGAGATATATTTTTGAGAATCTAAAACTTGGGGTTTTGTTTCTTATACAGTGAGAATTGGCATATTATATGTCATCTCTGGGCTTGGTGGGAGTTTGCTGTCTGCTCTTTTCTCGCACGCCGTTTCTGTTGGTGCTTCTGGTGCTATTATGGGATTCCTAGGATCCGCGCTTTCAGAGCTCATAACAAATTGGAGAATTTATGCAAACAAGGTACACTGAATTTTGTGACATTTAAGGGAGTCATGGAATCATCTTTACTTGCCTTTGTGACCACTTATTATCTCATGTTTTCCTTTGAATGTCAGTTTGCAGTATTATTGATCCTTCTCTTCATTATTGCGATCAACGTAGTATCTGGGTTATCCCCACATGTGGACAACTTTGCTCATGCTGGAGGATTTATTTCAGGGTTTCTTCTTGGATTAGTGATTCTGATACGCCCACAGTATGGAAATGGTGCTGCCCTGGGATGTCACACTGGTCCAGTCAAACACAAGCTTATGTATCAATATGTACTGTCAGTAATTGCTGCTGTCTTACTAATTCCTGGGTGAGCTAAAAGCAACACTAGCCTTGAATCTTGTTTCATCATCCATTTCCTTACATAAACAGCAATCCTCATTAACCTGAATTCAATATTTGATTTTGCAGGTTTGTTGTTGGCTTCGTGATGCTTTTCAACTAGGACTATACAAATGTACCGAATATTGTGTCTTGCCTGGTAAGTATTTTGCTGGACTAGTTGGTGAAAGAATTTCCAGTGTTATCCCTACTCTTTGATTGCCATCATTGGTTATAACTTTCCTGATCTCATAACTTTACTTCCTTTACCAATTCAAGATGTCTCATGGCCCAAAACCATTCATCAGTGTCACTTAGAATCCCACAACAATAAATTTACGGCATCCAAACATACTTGCCCATTCTATTTCTAATGATGCACTTGTCCTTGCAGAGCTCGCAAAGCATATCTCAGTTGAATTCGATACTCTAATAGAGTGAGATAACCCAAATGCTGACTGACCGCTATGCATGCATGATATTATGTGTGTCAAACTTTGGAATTGATAGGGGATATTATGTATTCTATTCATTAAGTGTGCATATAGTAGCTTAGTTAGCCGAGAATTCTTTTGCGAGGTAAGCAAATCTGGGCATTTCTTTGTGTAGCTTGTATAAGTAGTAGCTCCAACATGTATACAGACATACATACATATTGCTTGCAAATTTTCCATGAGATCTTAGTGATGATGTCTCTCAATCTCTCACATCTGCTGCTGCCTATGCTATCATATTTTTGGTTGCTCTCCGTTTATAAGTTATAAGCAGCTCAACAAATGTCATGCATGATCATCATACTTTTCTACTAACTTACAGTGTCACATATTTGTCCAAATGGGATCCTATTTTCTACTCGGAAAAAAAAAGAAAATAAATAAAAATAGCATCGGAATTTGGGACACATGGATGCCAAGAGAGAAGAAATGATTAAGAGACAAACAGATAAAGGCCCTACAAATGGCATTCCCCCATTGCATTAAAGTCTTGAGACATGGCTCGTGCCAAAGGAAGCCAATGGCAATGCTGCATCCAATCACCAATACGAGACAAGGCAATCCACGTGAAACCAAACCACTCAAACTTTGTTTTAGTTTAGTTAATTATAAGCAACTACTAAGCCTTTGGAAACCAACAGAAGCTAAAAATGAGATCAAAAGAAAGAAAATTTTGAAGCTCCTGCATGCAGTTTCTAACTTGTTATCAAAGAAAGGAAGAAGAAGAAGAAGAAGATGGAAGAGGAGATATGATTCCTGAATGCATCTCAGCACATGATCCAGAGAATTAGGCTTTAGTGGATACTATAAACAATGGCAAGAGAATCTTCTCTCATAAGAACACAAAAGGAAGCTAAAAGGAGAAGAAATTCGTCTAACTGTAGTTAGTTATAGACATTGGGATTTTTAAGGAGCCAGTATACATCTTTTAGGAAACTCCTACAATCCAGGCTATAGAGAATCCGTGACCTAGGAAGAATGATAAGAGGTTGCAGGCCAACATGGGGTTAATAATTGGGCTAGCATGTTCCACTTAATAGTTGGCTATGTGAACTAGCTATCTCAACATGTAGACAATTTGATCAATAATGTTAACCTACTAGTTATGCATGCTTTAGCTCTATATAATAAGTTCCATTGATCAATTATCCAACCACCAAAGTTAATTAACAACTATTAATCACCTGTCTTGTTTATCAATCTCCTTTATATTGGTAAATTAATAATCATGCCTAATTCTGTGGTTATGCTTAATTAAAGTCACAATACCTATGTTTCTAAGATGACTATGATCATGCATTTGGAAGGGAGTGAATAGTGACAAAGAGATTATAACTAAAGTTTTAGATCTTGTAATCTTTGCTACCAGATAATAGAAGAGAGAGAATATGTACTTTGTTGTAAATTTTGAAGAATGAGATGCAATAAGAATAAATTTAATATAAGGAGAAGGATAATTTTAACACTTTAACATCCATCATAGTGGTAAAAGTTCTTAGTATTTTTTTTCCCTTAAATTTAGATTAAAAAAATATATAATAGTTTCATATTAGTCAACAAAAGTTAGGAAATAGTTTAAGTTTATACATAATTACAGGGGTTAATTTAATAATTGATCTCAAAAGGAAATTTTAAGAGAGAGAGAGAGAGAGAGAGAGAGAGAGAGGAGAGGGGGTGAGTAATAAGTGGGAGCACATGGAGTTGGCTTGAGTGATCGGAAGGCAACCCGATCCAATTAATAGATATCCGACATGAGAGGTGATGGTGGTGGTATATAAGCTAACTCTTTACCCTTTATTAATTAACTTAATTTCTTTTTTACTATACTATCAAAAAGACTTACCTAATGGTATTATGGTCATTTTGTATAAATAGTTGATTTAACGTGTGTGTGTATATATAACAAATAAATACATGGTGGGTAATAATAATAAAAAGATAGAATGTAGTGAGTTTTTGGATAATTTTTAAAACAAAAACAAAAAGACACCAACACAGTCACTCCCTTCTCACACCATAAAAGTACCACCAAACCCCTTCTCTACTACCATCATCTCCACATCATGGCAATGGCATTCTCCACCCTCCTCTTCCTCTTCCTCTTCCTCTTCCTCTTCCTATCCTTCTCCTCGCTCTCCTCCGCCCGCATCCCCGGCGTCTTCTCCGCCGGCCCATGGCAATCAGCCCACGCCACCTTCTACGGCGGCAGCGACGCCTCCGGCACAATGGGTACTCCTCAACCCTCTCTTTCTCTCTGCTCATGTTAATTAGTCATAATTAAACCCACTAAGTAATGACGCTCTTGTACTACGTACTTAACTAGGCGGTGCGTGCGGGTATGGCAACTTATACAGCCAAGGTTACGGCGTGGAGACGGCGGCGCTGAGCACCGCCTTGTTCAACGATGGGCTGAGTTGCGGCGCGTGCTTTGAGCTCAAGTGCGTCGGGGATCCCAAATGGTGTCATGGTGGAAATCCGTCCATCTTAATCACCGCCACTAATTTCTGCCCCCCGAACTATGCTCTGCCGTCGGATAACGGCGGGTGGTGCAATCCTCCGCGGCCGCATTTCGATCTCGCCATGCCCATGTTCCTTAAGATCGCCGAGTACCGCGCGGGCATCGTCCCCGTCTCTTACCGCAGGTGACTCTCTAAAATTAGTTAATTACTCCAAAATTTAACTAGTTAATTAGTAATTAGTGGGAGAGGGGAAAATAAGGAGGAAGGGTAGAATGGACTTTTACACCATCACACGTCATAAAACCGCGTCGATCTTTGGAGACTGCGACGGTGACAATGGCACGTGATCCCATATACCAACCCAGGTCCACCCCCTCATATGTCATGTCATGTCATCCTCCCCAAAAAAAGAAGAAGTTATATTTAATTTAACTAATTATTAATATTTAATTAATTTCTTTCTTTCTTTCTTGTTAATTAATTAGGGTGCCTTGCCGCAAATCTGGAGGCATACGATTCACGGTAAATGGCTTCAAGTACTTCAACCTAGTTCTGATCACGAACGTGGCGGGCGCCGGCGACGTAGTCCGCGTGAGCATCAAGGGTTCTCAGACCGGTTGGATGCCGATGTCACGTAACTGGGGCCAAAACTGGCAATCCAATGCCGTCCTCGTTGGTCAGCCTCTCTCCTTCCGCGTCACCAGCAGTGATCACCGCACCTCTACCTCCTGGAACATTGCACCTGCCAATTGGCAGTTCGGCCAGACGTTCGCCGGGAAGAATTTTAGGGTCTAATCGGTCTCCACTTAATTATCTAGTAATTATCATAATATATATTAGCACTGGTGGGTAATTGGGTTTTTTTCCTCAAACAAAATCACCCACCATGCTTACTACTGTTAAATTTCCCTCTTTTCATTTGTTAGTGTAATTGACTGGTTTAGGTTGTGCTGCTTCGTTTGGTAGTGAGGATGGGATGGGACTCATCAAGAGAGTTTGTAGCAGGCAGTTGAAGTGGCTGCCAAGTCCAGAATGGGAGAGCTGTGCAGCCCGCAGCTGCTTAAATATATCTAAATCTAATGTTATTGTACTAGTTTGTGTTGTGAAAGAAAATAATAAATAAATATATATATATATATATATATTTAAGATCTATTTGTCTTTAAATTCTCTATGACTAGAAGATGTATGAAGAATTGCCTCTGTAACAAAGTGATACGGCTCTGCTTTTGATGATACATTTTGCCTGCTAAAGAGGTTCCAGGATCACATGGCTTCCAGTGTCACTACCCTTTCATGCAACTAACAACTAGACTGGTACAAAATCTACTAGAGCTAGGTCCATTGTGAAAGAAAGGAGGAGGAGAGGCAAACAACCAACCTTAACACAAAGCCAAAGGGCCAAAACCTATCCCAATCCCATGTGAATCTCAATCCCCTTCCTCATTCTATGACGGCCTACCAACCCCCTTAACTCACCTCCATCTCACCATTGAAATCACCCTACTTGTCTTTTTAAAAGCCTATTCGAAACCTGTAACTTATGTTGTGAGGTAATAAGATTCGGTAATCATTTATATCTTGCACAACTTCACATTCATATATGCTTCATGCTTGGCATTTAAGTTTGAAGGACAATGGTCCAGTGTGTGGATTCTGGGATGGGACCAATAGATGAGGTCCCTTCATGTCCCTCCTTTCACCCCGAGTCTATGTATCTTGCTATAAGTCTGGGCTCTGGGACAATGAGATCCAGCTGGGAGAACCCAGTTCATAATAATGAGAGGAAGCAGTAACTGGCAGCAGGATAAGACATGCTGGTGAACAGTGATGACTGATGAAGAGCTTTATTACAAAGCAGATTGCCCATGCCAGCCCCATGGAATCATTATTAGTCTTTTCAGACATGTTTTGATTCAATGGACTACTGTATATGTGCACATCCTTTGTCAATCCAAACAATGATCTCTCCATAGTTACACATTTTAGAAATTAGATTGCATCATTATTGTTAAATTTGCACATAAAAATTGCAAATTGTTAGTCCAATGCTGCCAATTCGTTATGTTTGGACTCGAAATTTTATTAACTTGACCCGTGTTTGAGTTTAATAAATTTAATTTTTGAGTCGGGCTTTTATTGAGCTTGATTCGTTAACACCTCTAGGTTTTGCAAGGCTGGGCCATAACTACCAGCCGGACTAAAGCGAAACATAAATTGGGCCTTCAGGCCCACCGTGTCCCTAAAGGCTATTAGGGTCATTTGCCTTCCTATATACGAGAAAAAGAAAGGTCAACGGCATTCTCGGGGATAAAATCTTCGCCGATGGTGATGTAGTATATATATAATTTTAATTTGTAAATCGAAAAAAATAAAAATAAAAAATAGCGTAGGTTTTTTAAGATCATATTCCGAACATAACGAAGAAGAATTGAGTTAATTAGAAGAATAATAAAAATAATAAAGAGGATTCAAAAGTGAAAACAAGAGAAAAGAAGGATGGGGTGGGGCTCATATCAAGTGTATTTGGTGAAGAAAGCCGTCATCGTGGTGGAAACCCAGCAAAAGAGAGGAGAAGACGCCAAGCCCCAAATTGAAGAAGAGCGGCACCTTCGCTTTCATTGCTAGGGTTTCCAAATTCCCACTCAAGCCTCTCTCTTTCTAATCACAGCCCCTCCATTAATTCCTAAAAGACAAAACAACAAATGCCCACCAAAAGAAAAAGGAAGAAGAAGATGAAGAAGAAGAAGAAGAAGAAGAAGACGAGGATACGACTGCCGAAACCCTAATTTGCCCCCAATTCCCAACGTTCTACTTTTTATACATCTCATTTGTGTGGCGAAAGGTCTAAAATAACCCTTGGATCACTATGATACTGCATATTGCAGAAAAGTCCTCCTTTTTAAGTTTTATTATATAATCAGGCAGTTCATACCAAAAGGAAAGAGAGAATGTCTTTTCAATAAAACTAAAATATAGGCGGTCATTTGTAAAAAAACCTTTGACAAAATATATATTAAAAAAAAACAATTGCTGCTGAACAATGTTCATGGTATCATACTAGTTTATAGCAAACTTGTTTTAGTTTCTTAAACAGTTACAGTTCAAGAGGCAGCAAGTAATGGAACTCGGCATCATAATTCTCAAATTCCACCATCTTTGACAGTGGTACCTTGCTGCTCCCCCCACTCAATAATTCCTTTATCACTCTCTTCAATGATCCAGACCTTGGCAGTTGGCTGTAAATCCACTCCAGGAGTGACTCCGTATCGTCGGCGAAATCGCGCATATGCCAGTGCAGATGTTTTGGTATGATGATCTTTTTCTTGCCAGTTATTCTCACTGAAGCTTCAAGGTATTCCACTTTTGCTTTCTCAAGCTCATCAACCACATCTTCTGCAGTGTAGACTCTCAACTGCATTTCATCAATAGTTTATCAACTGTCAGATACGTGGCAATCAAGTCTATGATTAAAAAAAGAAAAAGTTTCCAACATCAGAAAAATCCAGATTAGGAGAATTGTGAATGATTTATTTATGAGACTGCTAGTAGGAAGAAGTGATAGTGATCCACATACTGCTGGCGATGACCGGCTGCCTCTGCAAAGTGCGAATGTAACATTAGGTTCAGGGTATCCCAGACCATAAGCATGTCGAAGAAGGCCTTCTCTTTCGTCCATGATCCCCTTAGTTCATTAGAGATTAAAACTTGTCAGTAATGAGGGTTGCTGAGAAAGAAAGTGGATTAGAATATTATACTGCACAGAAATAAGCACAAATTTGATGGATATGTAGCTCACTCACATGTTTTGTGTCGGAGGAACTCCTGAGAATGAAATGTTCGATTGCGAGTGCATTTAATACGATTCCTCCAATGTTAGCAGCAGCCTAAGTGACATGAACAACTTAGTATCTGTAAGTTAACATACTTCTGGAACTCAACAAAGCACATAGCCTTAATAGTTGCTATGCATATTAAGCGTGATTCCGGTACACATGAGAGATAGAATGATACATATGCAGTTTAGATGTAAACCACATAATATTCCTTTATGTGATCTAAACTGCATAGATGACTGACGGGAGAAAGTAACGCCATCCTGCTTTCTTTGCATAGTTTTCCTTAGATTTGCAAATGTTTTAAGAAACAATGTGAGGCTTATGTTTTATGATTGCTCACATCCATGTTGAGTTGAACACTGGGTGGTGCTACAAAAACATTTACCTTGTTCAGCAGTGCAAGCATTTTATCTGGAGATGATGGTAAACCATGCTGTAGAAATGCCTGAATTCATAATTTGTTTCTCATAAGCAATATAATTAAAATTTAGTCTTTGTGCATAATGTTCATAAGCATATCTTACTATACATGCATTATGCAGGCATTGTATATGTTGATCCAAAATGCCACCCTCTGCTTGTACGTCAGAAGGCTTAGCTTGATGGTACAAAGCTTATGCATCAGGGCTCTGAAAAAAATAAAATGAAGTGGAATTAGTATCATAACAATATCTAGGTTAACAAATGATTATTCACATTCGGTACAAAATTATGCATGTTCTTGATCATCACTGAATACACTTATAAAAGGCTGGATGAAAATATGCAAGAATACTGTCAAGCAGATTCAGCAGAATATCATCCATATCTTGTATGAACAGAAATGTCCTATTGACTATTAAATTAGTTTTCCTGTTTCGGCAATGGGATTTCTACAGTTAGTAGGAACTTACCTCAACCTTCCAATAGCTGGAAGACACAAGGAGATGCGAGTTAGATCAAATGAACCTCGTGTGAAGTGGATGAATTTTGCTGTTCCATTCGTATCTGGCAACACACCACAAATATCCAATTCATGCATTATGTTCTTTGATCTTATGCAAGAGATATTAAGCTTTGGAACGATTGTTCAGAATCAAGCTGACCTGATACCTGCCTCAGTTTGTGGAAGATGCTGATCAGAATTCTGATCAGTTCCTCCGAGAGCTTGTTTGGCGAGTCGGTACTGATTTCTTTGTCTACAAGGCTGAAGCTGCAGTCTGATTCATTGCGTCTTTTGAGTTTATCGGCTTCCTCATCTGTTCAAGCAATTTTAAGGCTTTCATCATGGTCAATTGGAAAGAAATAGTTTAATTCTTCTCCTCAGAAGGGCATGTAAGAAGAATTTTTACCATTTATCCTTGTGTGGGGGATGGTTTTATTTGAGACTAATCCCAGATAAGCTTTTCTTTCTTCCTTGATCGTTTCACCTCCTCCTGTATTTGGTAACTCTGGCAGTTGTTCACCATCTCCAACCTCTTTTCGCCCGCCTAACCCACATAAAAAGTTTCTCTGCTGTCGTTGCCACCATTGCTGTTGTTGCTGTTGCTGAAAGTTCCATTCTTTGTTCTGTTTCCTCTCTTGATATAGGCATAGTTTCAAATCTTCCAGTTTTCTCTCGAGGCAAATAATCTCTTCTTCTACCATTGCTAATTCTTCAAGAAGCACCTGAACCTGCACCAATTTATATTACAGACAAATGTGATTATGCCACCCAGTATAAGATTTTGTCTGCACTTCTGCAATAAACAAGGCTATCTTTGCAAAGTCTCTATGTTGGTATTCTGCTTTGTGTTAGAGAAATTCAGGTAAAATAAGTGCAAGAATATTGCAAGACATCGTTCGGTTGCTTAATTTTCAGCAGAGATGAACACAAAAGTTGCAGAACTCACTTGAGCTGGACACATACCTGCAGAGGAACTAGTGAAGAGAGACATGAATGCCAGACAAATGGTCCCTGCAATGCCAACTTCCAAATCTGGTTCAACTTCTGCTCCTTCGCAAGTACAATTTGTAGCTCGGCCACCTATAATTTCATCATACCATATAAAGAATTCATTCACTTCCCTCTCCACTTTGAGGGTACAGTATGAGTTCAGTATTCTACCTCTTCCTCTAGCTCCAGTCTTCTCCGATGCACATCGTCTCGCTCCATCAGGAAGTACATGAGCTTCATCACAGTAAGTTGGAGTGATGAGATTTAAATCCAAGTTCTGAGAGCAGTAATGGGTAGAGGTGCCATCAAAAGCTAGAGGTGAATTCATTTAAGATTCTTTGGTGCTGAAACGAAGGCTTTGTAGATGAGCAAAACAATACTGTAGGAATGGAGAAGAAAAGTAGGCTACTTGTTCACAGCTTTGGCTATAGAAAAAGTTTGCTACACCTTGTTCTTCCCATGTAACCCAACTAGGTCGGTGTTGGTGTTAAACCTTACAACGTGCAATGCATGACTGGTTTAATAGCTGAAGCGGTTGAAGAGGGAGTTGGAACACTGGAGCATTAAAGCCTTAGGTCTATCTTTCTTGCTCTGATGATGATTTGAAAATGTCATCAGAACTGAGGTTATTTATTTAATCTTCCAATTTAGACAAGCTTTTTTTCTCCATGGCTTCTAATTTATGACGATATCACCGGCGACCTGTAACAGTAACAATATGGAAACTGAGAAATGCAAGAAAACATGCCTGTTTTGAGATACACAGTTTCTAGGAGTAAAATAAGGGGAGGGAAAAATTTTAGTAACAATATTTCTTTGTTATTAAAAAAAACATCAAGTTTGCCGAGCTACAGTTATGGCATAGTCGATAAACATTAAGAGTACTCTAGTACAAGCATAATTACAAACTAAGGGGGCTTCCATGAAGCTATTGACTGGCTGTTGCATGAGCCAAAAAGGTCTGATCGACCATCCAAGGAATGGTCAGAAGTCATTCTTCCGAGACAAGCATCTCACATAATTCAGCAAGGCCTCACTAAAGTTGCTTGGATCGAGAGCATATGTTGCAGAACAAAAGCACGTGCAGCAGGTGTGACAGTCTTCCCTCTGTTCATAAGAACTTAAGAAGGGTAATCTGTCTATACTATTAACTGAGGTTTGATGATAGATATCATGCCATAGCCCATACGCCATTGGTTGTCAAGCTGCCAAGAGTTGAGGCTCTGCTGCTGATGGCTCAAGCAATGGACTTTTCTGGAACTCATTCCTCAGCTGCCCACAGGCTGCGTTAGCATCAAGTCCACGAGTCTGGCGAACACTAACTGTTATCTTTCGAGATTCCAAAGCTGCCACAAAAGCTAGCACCTGCCAAATTCAAAAGCAAATCAGAATAATTTGTATATACAGTTTACATGCATTCATACAGGACACTTAATATTGAATTAATATATACCACTTTCTTGTAGGGCCTCCTGTATTCAGAACCTTCTATTGGGTTAAAAGGTATTAGGTTGACATGATAACCACGACCACAAGCACGGAGCATTTCGGCAAGTTCTATTGCATGCTCTGCTTTATCATTGATCCCAGCTGCCTCATATCAAATATGGAAAGTGTTTAGAACAATCATTATTCAACCTTTGTTCCAGAACATAAAAAATGAAATCATAACGAGGGCCAAATACCTAAAAGTGTATACTCAAAGGTCACCCTGCGTCCGGTCTGGAGAAAATAGTCCTTGCAATCATCCATAAGTGCACCCAAGGGATAAGACTTTGCACTGGGAACAATTGTTTCTCGAAGTTTCTGATTAGGAGCATGCAAGCTGAGGTACATGTATGATATGAATCAGTAAGAAACACAGAATAGAACACAACCCAAGAAGGATACAAGCTAAACAGTTATTAGGACTAGGTATATTCTATATGCCTCTTAGATATGCATGTTCCATGAGCTAGGTTGAGTGACAAAGCACTTGTTGTAATTCCTTGCTTAATGATGTTGCAGGCACAACCAATGTAAATGACTCTTTTTGCACATACTAGAGATCCTAAATATTCAGGATGGACATCCAAGAGGGTTACATACCTGACAGCCAGGGTCGACTGAAGTTTATGTGATGCTAGCATTTTAATTGTGTTCGGAACACCTACTGTGGATATTGTCATCATCCTTTGCCCAATTTGCACATCCTTGAGGTGAAATACATGTCAGTTCAACCATTACCAGAACTTATGCAACACAGAAAGAATGACACAGCAACATCACCAAGCAAGCCTTTCAAGGGTTTCGAAATCTTGAAAGAACAACCAAGAAAGGATGATAACAAACAAAAGAAAAGATTTAAACTTGGGGAGGAAACAATATTGGACCTTATTCAAGCATCTGTGTGCTTCCAACACGGACTTCAGGTTCAACATGGGCTCGCCCATCCCCATGAACACAACATTTGTCACCCTGTGCTTGAAGAGTTCCTCTATAGCCAGTACCTAAATCCACCACATGCTAATCTTAGTAACTAAAACAAGATAAACACTACTCTAAACATATCTTCTTGTAGCCAAAAAGAAGAAGGCTTCGGAGAACCTGCTCAACAATCTCATGTGGGTGGAGGTTTCTCGAGAACCCTCCCTTTCCCGTAGCGCAAAATGAGCAACGCAAAGGACACCCGACCTGCTTACACCAACAATTATCAAATCCTAGAAGAGAATAAAGCAAGAAGTCATAGGCATGACAGTATTCCATGTCTTGATTGTTATACCTGTGACGATATGCAAGCGGTGAGGCGAAAGGAACCTTTCTCACTATCCTCAACTGGTATTCCTACACTTTCGATCAATCTATTATCCTCCAACTTTAATAGTATCTGCAAGATTGCATAGAATGAGAAAGAACAAGATGCTGCGAGGAATGAGTATAAGTGCTCTATATACTCCATATCTTATCCATATTCATGGGAATAAGAATAAGTACCTTAATAGTGCCATCTGCGGCGGAAACAGCGCGATGAACTGGTGATCTCCCCACACTCCACCCGTCTCCATGAAGCGCATCACGAAATGCCTGAGGCACTATCGCACCGAGAAATAAATTTAAAAATCGATGAAAAATGACCAAAAAAGAAACGAACGGAATCGAGATTAGGGCTAACAATGAGCAAACTCTTGGATTTCTTTAGCCTTGGTCTTGTACAAGAGATCATGGAGCTGCTTCCCTCTATAGCTTTGCTGCTCCCAATTCAAATCAAAATCAGTGAACTAAAAAGGATAAGAAATTAGGGTCCACTTAAAAGCCTTACTACCTGTCCGAGGTCGACTGCGAGTTGTCGGAGCTCGGGCTCGGACAAGCCGAGGAGGACGCGGGAGTCGGTATGGGGTAAGCGAACCCCGGGTGAGGAGATGGCGGCGGCGCGGGAGCGCAAGGCACGTGCCAGTGGAGCTGAGCACACGTGCTGCAGCGCCGCCATTGGAGGAGGAGGAGGAGGAGGAGGGGGGAAGGGGAGAGAGAAAGAAGGATAGGAGACTAGGGGCGCTACACCTACGAGTGTATCTTCGCGTTAGATATTTTTGTTCAAGTAAAAGGTTCACTTAATGGGCCCAGTCAAGCCCAGCCCAACTTAAACTTATCACTTAATCCAGGCCCACAAACTTATTATATACTCCCCTCTGTTTTCTTTTATTATTTGGCAATAATCCGTGCTCACTCCCAAAAAATCATAGATAAAGTAAAAAATAAATCATAGATAAAGAGCTACTATGAAGCATGAACCACCTGTACATGCACACTCAACCATGATAATGGTAATGATAATGATAATGGTAATGGTGATGATAATTGACAAGCGTACAATGATATATAGTGTGGAAAAGGATGAGCAAAAGCACAAAAAAGCTATACAACAGCAGCAAGGCAATACAGAACGCAGGCCAGATATAAGACTGGCCTCAGTATCTCACTTTACTACTCACTCTGGAAGCTAAAGTATATTACATCTCCCACTCAAGCATAAAGAGGGGATGCCGATGGCCTCGGATAGGCAACCCTGCCATTCGCAACTTCCCCGGAACTTCTCCTGCGGTACCTCTGGCCGTTGCTTTGGCCGCTCATCTTGAGCTCTGAGTTAGGGTCCTTCCTGGTGTCCTTAGCACCTTGAAGTTGTTCTAATTCCAATACTACTTGGTCCATGTTCGGCCTGTACCTGGCTTCCACTGATAAGCACTGGAGCGCTAGAGAAGCAGCTTTCTGGGCTCCCGTCAGTGAGTATTGGTCTCCCAATCTGGCGTCCAATATGCGGAAAATCTTTCGCTTGCTTGTGAGATAAGGCCTCGCCCACTCCACTAGATTGTGCTGTCCCGAGGGGCGATTCTTGTCCAAGGCGCGACGACCGGATAACATCTCTAGAAGAACAACTCCGAAGCTATACACATCGCTCTTGGTAGTCAAGTGGCCTTTAAAATTGAAATTAGCAAATTAAATACTAAATCAATGCACACCCCCATGTTCATATGTCATAGAGAATCAAGAATGCAGAGAATAGCTTGGCCAGCTAGCATTATATTAAGCACAACTCTTGAGTAAAATAATTTAATAAGATTGATAGTACACATGGACAACTCAGACGTACAAATAATATCAAGAGAAGTTTACTTCCTCATTTGACTTCAGCATTAAATGGCATCCAAGGATACTAAGTTTCCAATTCTATAACAGTAAGTGCA
Organism: Typha angustifolia; assembly: GCF_048772165.1. Lineage (NCBI taxonomy): Eukaryota > Viridiplantae > Streptophyta > Magnoliopsida > Poales > Typhaceae > Typha > Typha angustifolia. The sequence goes on along the minus strand of NC_133246.1, from coordinate 17,424,178 downwards.
TGAATCCAGCTATAACTGACGTCAAATTTGAATTATTGATGTGTATTCTGCATCACTGTCATGCAAGTTACGTGAGATACCCCAGCACTGATGGCTTGGTTTGTTTATTTAAAGTATCTTTCCTACCAGGATGTCTCATGTGACTGAATTCCTTGTCTATTGTATTAGGTTTAAATAAAGAGTAGGTCTCGCACAAAGGCTCAATACCAATCTATTGAGTTGGATAACCATAGGTTGCAGTTTTCCTTCTTGTTTACTAGTCGGAGATTGCTCAAGTGCAGTCAATTATAGATGCAATGCAACCAAAGAAAACTACCTGTTGCAAGGTATTCAGGAGCGGCATATCCATATGTTCCCATGACCCTCGTGGAGACATGACTTTTACCATCAATTGGACCATCTTTTGCCAGTCCAAAGTCAGAAAGTTTTGCATTGTAGTTCTGTAGATGGAAACAGTTGATTTTTCAGATTGAATCGCTTTACACTGGAAAGAATAAGGCAAACCATAATGTAACATACTGAATCCAGGAGGACATTAGAGGTCTTGAAATCGCGATATATAACTTTTGCCTCGTCGCTGTGCAGAAATGCAAGCCCTCTGGCAGCTCCAAGAGCAACCTTCATTCGGAGGTTCCAAGAGAGTGGCTGGAAGTGTGAACCCCCTGAGCCATAATTGACATATTAATCAGCAAGAGCTAGACACAGCATTACGCCCAAAAAGTACGGGAATGGTCTCCAACCAAGCATGAGAGATCTAGTTTCTATACGTCCATTGAAGATAATATAACCAATTATAAAACTTACTCCTGAAAAGATGGTTCTCCAAGCTTCCTCGGGGCATAAACTCATAAACAAGAAGCCGTTGTTCATCCTCTAGGCAATATCCGATAAGCTTTACAAGATTGGGGTGAGACAGCTGACCCAGGTAATTAACCTCTGCCTGCAAGAAATTACAAGAAATCACATTTCAACCTTTTCTATAGAACACCCAAGAAATAAATTGATCTCACCAGGTCAAAAAGCAACTATTTTGATAGAATTTAAAACTAAAGAAAAACTCTTTTCTCAGGAAAAATGGTACTCACCAACCATTCTTTGTGACCCTGGTAGCCTTCCTGGTTGAGCTTCTTGACAGCAATAACCATTCCAGTCCCAGGCTTGGCTGCTGCAAATGTGTGTTCATCTATCCATCCCTTGAAGACTGAACCAAAACCCCCCTCCCCAAGTACGCTGTCTGGGCGAAAGTTCCTGGTCGCGGTTCTCAGCTCAACGAAGGTAAAGCTCTTAACATTGGCTGACTGCAAGATGTCACCCTCGCTCCGAGGGGTCAGAGGCGCAGATGAAGCTGAAACTCGGCTGCTAGAGCTACTCAAGCCGGTTGTCTTCCTGCTTACACTCTTAGAGTTCGCCCCTAAGCATCCAAGACAACATGTTGGAAACAAAATATATATTCTTTCGTAGGAGAAGTTTCACCAAAATAACAAGAAAAATGATAGCCATGAACAAATCAATATTCCTGATAGGACTAATTTTGCACTGACATATTTCTCCAAATGAGATCATTTGAAAGAAAGAAACTACTATAAAGAACTTCTAAATGTCACGAGGAGGAAAAAAAAAACTCTGCTCAAAGTTCTTTGTTAAATTAAAGATATGATAGATGAAAGGTGGGTTAATCAGAAATGATTGCACATTATTTCAGGAATTGGACATAAATTCCCACCTTTGCATAGTTCCGAAGGAAAATGATGTGGATTTAGATGTAATAGAGGCGAGGCAAACTGTTTGACCTGGCAAACCACCAATCAAGAACTATGAACTCAAAGCTACGGATCAATTCCACAACTACTAGCAAACACTGATGAAATTAATTCCGATCAAGAATGTTCCATTCAAATCAACAGCTTAGAAGAAAAACAGAGATTTATTGCCGAAACAGGCCGATAGAATATTTAAACTGAGACAAGTTTAAATCTTTCATATTAAAAACCATTGGCTTTCGAGCAAATCCACCGAAATCTCTGCCCTTGTAATCTCTAATTCAAAAGTAGAAGGGATTGAAATTAAAAAAAAAAAAAAAACGGGGGGGAAATTTGCAACAACAAACCTGAAGTAAAAGCGCTGCGCAATGGACTCTCCGAGCTAATCTTCGCACCCCAACAATTCCCCATGGCCAATCCAAACAAAAAGCTCAAATAAATAAAGTCTTCTCCTATTCCACCTTCTCCTCTCTCTATAAATCCCGAAGGAGGCTAGCGCTGAAGACAGATCCGTGATCCAAACTACCGGATCGCTCCGAAAGACCTTCCGTTTCTATCAAATCCTAGCCCACTTTTACAGAGGGCTCGAATCAGGGCCAAAAGGAGCTCGAAAGGATAGCGAAGAGAGAGAAGGAGCACTAGAGATAGAGAGAGAGATATATATGTACTAAAAAAAAAAGATGTCGCCTTTTGTCTCCTTTCTCACCTTTGGGGGAGGTGATTCTCTTTTAGACCTTCGCGAAGGTTGACCCCCCTTTCTCTCTCTCTATCTCTCTCTTCCCAAACTTTCTCTCTCTAGAGCTCCATAATAATGCAACCAGTGAAGGGGAAATTGTGTGGGGTTGCATTAATGGCGGCCGTTGGTCCCCCAGTGAAGACGACGAACGTCGAAAAAGCTTTCTTCTAAATTACGGGCTTCTTTTGCAAATAACCACCTGCACCTACCTTTAATTGTGGAAAGTTAAAAAATAAATAAAAATAGATGCATGCTCCAACTCAGACATCGCTTGTAGAAAAATAAATTAAGTTTCGACATAGATATTTAATGATGTTATTATTTTCCAAGCCATCTCACTTACTTTCGAGTTTGGACTCTTTATTTCCCCCCCTCCAATAGTATAAATTTACAATAATAGTGGTTAGCAGTTAGGAAGCATCATAGCATTTAAAAAATAAAAATAAAAATTGGGTTAGTAGGCTAACACTCCCAGTTATTAACCTCATCTTTTTGGTGCGCTAAAGTTAATGTTTGGAGACAAGTGAGTAGATATTTGTTAAGCTACGCAACCACTAACCAGGGGCTTATTATTAAGCATCGGGTCAAAACTCAAAAGGGTAGGCTGGCAATGCCTACTTGCAACTTTCCCACGGGATTGGCGGCTAACACTTGACCCTTTTGTATACACCCCCCCCCCCCCCCCCTTTCAATGAATCCAAACCCCTCGGTCTTAGTGCATCTGTATGGGAAAACAAACACTCACGAGAATCATCTGATACAAGAGAAACTATATATTTATATACGAAGATTAATATGGTTAAATATAATATAAATTGCGTACGGCTACCTGCCCTGAGACTGAGACTCACAAAGTCAATGAATCACGATAGGTATTATATTCAACTCATTTTCTCGTACTAAATAATTAACGAAAATTAGATTAACCAAGTAGGCTTACCTAATTTATTGCATGATAACTTTTTTTTGTTTACATTTTGTGAGTGCTGCTGGCATTTTATTTGCACGTAATTAATTAGACCATGGTATTTTTAAAGGTGTTTGAAAGGGTGGCGTAGGTTCGTCTTGAGACTTTTAAATGTAAGCTAGATCTCTGTTTACATGTGAGGGAGCTTAGCCTTTTCCTCCACCTACTTGTGGTTATGGTTAGGCAAGCACCACTTTCACTTTGACTCCACCTCATGTCTCCCTCATTTTCCGTGGAAATTAATACTTCTTCTATTATTATATATGCGAACCAATGAACAGGATCTAAGTGTATAAAGATAGTATTATTACCTTTTTTTTGTGGAGACAAAAATAGTTTCTGTATCTATGGGATGGATGGTTACGTAGTCTGTTTAAAATTTGATAGAATAAAATAAGACATATGTTTGCACATTTTTGAATTAAGAGTTAAAAGATCAGCTAGACCTATCCTGCTGAAGGATTTAATCTAATTCCTCTAGCGAAGAGGATTTTCTATCTCAGATAATCATATCCGTCACTTGTTTACCCTTTCAATCTGATATTATCGGCCATGTTATATATTTTTCCTATAAATATGACAAATTGTAACACTCTTGAATATTATAGTTAACTATCAACATTTCGTTACAATGCCTTGTAGCCGCGACGGCACTGCCCTCTATCCTTGTAAATTCTTCATTATGGCTTTAGCATCTGTTTATCACCTCTACCCTTGGCTTTCCATAGTCCGAGCACAATTATCATTGTCTCGCTGAACTCCAGTGACACCTTCGCGATTAGTTCTACCATTGCTACTGCCAGTCTGCCACTACTACAACCAAATATCCGCTATCGTTCCGGATGGCAAAGCCCGCCCCATCCGAGTTGAGTTTCAGCCGGCCGGTTACTTGTCAGCTCTTGAATGGTTTGAGTGATATGGGCCTTGGTCATTCCTTTATTGGGCCGAGAAAGGCCTGAGATAGGCCCAAGAGCAGTCTTAGCGGGAAAAGAAGTTTCCCGCCTTTGAAGACAAATAACTACTAACAAGATCGTTCTGGTAGCTAGGGTTCCTTTCCTTTTCTTCTCACTGTAAGCCCTAATTATTCTCGAATCTGGAGAAATGGCTGGCCAATCCGACCCAAGTCTCACGATTTTTTCTGCTCCGGAGGTATCGATTTCAACCCAAATGTCTGACCGTTGTTGTTCTTTTATTTTCTGTCGCAGTTGATTAATTAACTACTTCGCGGATCTCAGGTGGAGTTTCTAGGGGAAGACGAAATGGTGGAGATCGTCCCTAACATTAGGATGGAATCTTTGAACATGATATGCGTAATTCCAACTTTTCCCTTTCCTTTTTCTTCTAAAATAAGTATACATCTGAATTTGCGATTTTAATTTCCCTGATATAACTTATAGTTCGTAAGAGATTGGATTGATCCGTGAGATACTTGATTGTGGTTCTATCAGGGAGATTTTGGTCCGTTCTTTCCCCAAATGGCTAGCAAGGTGCCGCTTTGGCTTGCTGTGGCTCTCAAGAAACGAGGGAAATGCACTATTCGTACGCCGGATTGGATGACAGTTGGTGAGACTTTCTTCTCCTTAGCCTTGTAAATTTCCTTACGCCTATAATTCACGTGACTAAACACTTTAAGTGTGCGACGCCCTTTAGTGTGCTTATTTGCCATCAGAGATTATTCATTAGATCATAATGAAGTCCTTTCTTGCTTTCTTGTTTGGTGCTTTTGCTAGAGAGGTTGACACAGGTGCTGGAAGCTGAACGAGAGTCGCCTAGAGAATTTCAACCACTGCCTTTCCATTATGTTGATATTTCAAGGCTTTTGTTTGACCAGTATGTGACTAGAACCATGTTTTTGTTTCTACAGTCTTTTGTCGTTGTTACAACATTGCTGATGCAAAACCTAATTTTATTGTTTCCAGTGCTCGTGATGATATCCCGGATGCATACATGGTGAGTTTCAAACATGCTTACAGATTTTATGTGCTTATGGTTCTTCTTGAGTACTTCACTATCAGATTTATTACCACAGGTGAGATCTTTGATTGAGGACATTAGAGATGTAAGGTTTCATAAGGTAGAAACTGGCTTAGAGATGATATCTGGTCGTACATATGCAGTAAAAGTACGTGTATTTGACTCCTTATTTATATCTCTTAAAATTCCAAATTTTCTTTTTCCTGTCTAGTTGATTTGTCACTGGAGAATTCCTCATTATCTTATGATCAAGGAGTAATTACCTTACTGTACTTTGCTTCTTCCAGCTCAAAAATCTCTCTGCAATGGAAGTAAATATAGTGCGCCCTTTCATGGTTAGAACCTTGCAGGCTTTCTATAAACATGATAGCCCAGAAATGACTCAACAAGAAGATTTTGTGGGAAGCAGAAGACCACAAGTGGCTGATCGAGCTCCACGAGTAAGTTGGTTAATTTCTTGTTAAGTTGGCAGCTAACTTTTCACGCACTCCCTTAACAAAATTTTTGTTGCATCATATAATTCAAATTGAAATGCAGGAAATAAATATACTTTTATCACTTTTGGCAAACTAACTGGTTAGGAAGTGAATTTCTTGTATTTCTTTTTTCACTAACTCATATATTTGTATTTTCAGAGAGATTTAAGGCGAAGATGATTACGTATGTCTTCTCCCATAATCACCGAAAATTTGATTCCAGATGTTGGAACTTTTCATCAGATGAAGAAAATGTAGATGCATCAATGAAGGTAGATATTTTTTTCTTTGCAGTAGAATTTTTCTTTCTAATTAAGCTATCTGTTGAATAGAGTTGGCAAATGCTGCTTTCCTTAAGACATCCATTTATATTCAATAACAGAGTTTTCATAGAATATATTCTATGTTACAAGGCATGTAACACTATATAGCAGAATCCTTCATGGGAGCCTGGTTATTCTGGCCCAGTTTTGAGTGTCAACACTTGATCCAAGTTTGGTTATCATCTTATTTTGGCAGACCTGCACTTTTAGCCTTTACTTCCTCATTGTTTTGCATGTTGTCCGTTAGCAGAAAAGCAAGATTGTTTTCAGAGTTTTGTTTGTCCATTATTGCAAGTACAGCAAGGATCCTAGGATGATAATTATACTAGATGCTTCAATTAGATGAACCTATGAAGGTTTTGTTCCATTAATACTTTCCTGTTATAATGAGGCCTGGTAGAAAAGTTCACTGCTAAGCAAGCGAATCAATAATTCCAGCTCACTTGTTGATAGAAGATGATGACTATTTGTCTTACTGGTTACTGTGAAGAAAGATTCCCATCACTATATTAAATTCACGAACTGTTGAATGAGTGCAGTGAGTGCAGGTTTACATATAAATGAGAAAAAAATATTTTTAATTTTCTAATTGCTCAATAATTAATACTTTGGGGAATAGACCGTTTCATATTTGGACAACAGATTATAAAAAAAACTCCTGGGTTGGGGCTGGAATCATTAGAAATTGCTTTCTACTTAAGTTTCCACTGAAAGTGCATCCATGATTTTCAACCTATTACTGCAAATTCCATGTATAGGGTTTTGATTACTTAATCTCTAGCATAATCTAGACATTTCACTAGTGTAAGACTTAACATTATAAATAATTGAAGATATTAATAGCCTCAAAGATATGTTGTTTGTACTTTATTAGTAGTGCATTCTTGGTTTGAAACTCCATAAGGGGTAATGTTTTATACACTTCATGAAATTGTGAGATTGGGTTCTTTAGAGGTCTGCAGAGACAAGGCCATTTGTGCTCTTGTTAGTCTCATTACTGGTTGTTGACCTTGGCTATTCAATTATGGGTTTAATCATCCTTTCCTTGTCTAACTTTTGTGAGTAAGACCTATTTGGCTTTGAAAATTCGTATAAGCAATTATCTTCTTTTGGGTTAAGTCTTTAGAATGAAATTGTTCATCTGGTTTTTCATTGAATTCTTGGTTGTTTTGGATAGAACAGAGCTAAACGTTTCCCATTGGAAGAGGTTAGATCATTTAAACTAGTCTTAACTAGGGGCTTCTGTGTGATGAGAGTTGGGTGTAGACATCCTAGTAGTTGTTTCCTTTCATCCTTTTCTTTGCCTTTTTGTTAAATAATAATTGCTGCATAATAATGCCTCCTAAATGAACAAGTATTTTATTCATCAGCCTTCATCATTATGATCGAGTTAACGAGGAAAGGATGGAAATTGTTAATCTGAAAAAGCTTTTGAGAGAATATCGATGACAAATCTATTACATATTTGCATGGAATCTGGAGACTAGTAGAACCTTCGTAGGATGGTGGTCACGAGGTCAGTAGGCAGTTAGATTGATTAGTTCTTTGCACGTACAACCTGTGAAATTATAGAGATCCCAATCCAAGTGAATTGTATCCACCGGTTATTTTATTTTAGTGACACAATGTTTGGACTGTCACCTGGGATGTTTCTAGTTGATAAAAAGGTTTTGAATAATCTATTATGAGACTATACTGGCTTTAGGTTTTTTTTTTTTTTTTTTTCCTTTTCTTTCAGAAGATTTTGCCTTCCATCATATTCTAGATGCCTCTTTTGAAATGTACTTTGCCTCTTCTCTTTCATGCAAAGTTGCTAGATCATGGTTACCTTTTTTTTATCCGTCACAGCCATTAAGTTTCGGGAAAAAAAAGAGAGGAAAAATCAATCTCTCGCTAGAAACAATCCAAGAGAAGCTTCTTCTTTTTTCTTTCTTCTGCATTCTGGGTGCAACTTGTAGTAATCATTTGTCATAAAATTCAAGGATAAAATGTTCAACTCTCATGCTTTATTTTTGTAGGATCACTGCCATATACGAGATTTGTAATTCTTGAACATATTGATTATTTTTCTGAATTAGAGAGTGAAATTTTCAATTTGACGTGCTTCAGGATGCTAATAAGACCCAATTTTCTTCCTAATGTGGAGTTTACCTTTTGAGCTTCCGGTAGTAATTACTCTTCTCTTTAGCTCGGAGGCACTTCTTATTAAGCGTCGGGATTGGAAAACGTGATCGATGTCAGATCGTCAGCGGATTAAAATACATACAGCCCATCTCATATTTCCCTTCCGCACGATTCATAGCAACCATGAGATTAGGTGGCCGGTGGCCCTCATGCATGAGGATAAGGACATCTATTTTAGTGAGTGCAACCAAATGATTGGCACTAAGTACCACCAATGGATGGCCTCCTATTTATGCATACATTGCTAAAGGATTTCTTCCTCATCATGATAAATCCATGTCTTTATTATCGAGTCATGATTCTATTATCTTTACAATTTTTGTTTTGGCAAGTTGATCATCCAGTGGCAGTAACCAAATTGCAAGTAGACCATATAGTATAAAATCTTCGAACTTCGGCATTTTTTTTAGCTACTTTAACAACTGCCATTTGGGATTTCTTTTAGCTACCTTAACAACTGCCATTATTTATAATATATAGTTACCATGTCCTAGCGAGTTAACCTGTTCGTTTCTGGTTCTCTAGATTTTGATAATTTCTTAAAATTATGTGCTTAGTGCACGTGTGGTGGTGTACTATTCTTTTATTGCATGGTACTCAAGAGAATAATTATATATCTTTTCTGCAACCAAGACTGCAGTAAGAAGTTGCCTGCACATTAAAAAAAAAAAAATATATATATATATATATTTTATGGAGGGGGTTGGCATGGTAGACCATCTCTAATTTCTTGGCAGGAGATTGAATTAATTATGGCATCGTTTACATAGTCAATGCTTAGGTATTGATGATCTCCACAGTAAGACAAAATGCTTTGCCCTTGGAGTCATGCATGCTGTATGGCTTCTATTGGGTTTGCTGCAGCAACTAACTCGAAGGCGAGGCGTATTTCCTTATGACCAGCTCCAATTGAGCATTGTATTACTCGCCGTGTAACCAAAATTCTCAGCACACGACAAGCAAGTGGGACAGTTGCATTTGCGAGTCAAGGGAGACGACAGACTGAAACAAGTATAGTTGAATAGTATGAATGAGAGTATGATGTGTATTTTATATACACGTTAGACTAATTGGGTTCTCTGACTCTTTAGAAAGAAATAGTCACAGTATAAAGAGAATTTGATTTATTTTTATTTATTTTTTAAAATATTTAGGAAAGAAGCGAGGAATTCAACGGCGCGGGCACGTGTATCCCTTTTGGTGTGGGTCCCACAGGGGAAGTCGTTAGTAGATGAACACGGGTGGACGTGGCCCGGACACGGCTTCCTCCTCGCTGTCTCGAACCCCCGAAACTTGGTCCGCAAGGCAATTCATTCATCATTCGCATTTAAACTTTTCGTAATGCCTTCGAACTTACCGGGTTGCCCTCGTAGGCCCCATGTGATGTGACGGTGCCGTCCTCTACTCTTCTTTCTTCCTCGTCAAGTCGTTCCATATGATTGACCTACTACTACTCCCTCCCTCTTTAACGATCAAATTTAAATATTTGCCTATTTATAATAATTGATTTGGAGCCACATGTTGGCGATATATATCCAGCTCACCACCCTCGACAATATAAATAAATATTCATCATTATTCCTTTACACTAACTCCATCTTTTATCGCATGCTTCCTGTGTTTCTTGTCTACAAATTCAATCGCCATTTCTCTATATAAGGATAGTTGAACATGTGACTCTATACATTATATCTCTTATATAAGGATATATTACTTTATCTTGTTAGAAATTTAGCTTTGATAGCAATATTAAATCTGATTCGTCTGCAGCTAATTCTTTTGGTCGACAGGCATGGGGGACCATGAGAAAGGGAAGTCCGAACGAGCACGTCGAGCTATAAATTGCGGTCCAAGTTGGATCCTGATCTTTTACTCTAATTTTGGATTAGTATACTGCCTTCGTCTCATAGTGATAATTAATCTCTCTTTTGTCACATAAACTTACACAAAACATTTATTTGGTAATACATTTGGAAAAAGACTTAAAACGGGGGCATGTACAATGAACCCAGAAATAAAAATGTCTCTGTGCATCTTCTTTTGTTCCTCCTCTAAACAATAAACATACCTATTCCTATTTATGAATCATAGCCAACGGAAAAAAGGGAAGCAGGAAACGATTAATTAATTAATTAATTACACCACAATTAATCCGTGCCTAATTAGTGATTAGCCCATATTTAGTTAAGGGGCAGTTGTGACAGCCGAACTACATGTCCCACTGGCCCTAAATTTGGCCAAAGCCTCCGCAGCAAGGAACGGTCCGATCTGCCCGGATCGCCAAACGGACGGGTGCGATCGCACGGAGTTTAGAAAAAAAAGAATATCGAACGTCGCGATAAGGCGAACGGGGGGGGGGGGGGGGTTTATCCTTTTCCCGCCGAAGGAAAAGGAACTCCCCCGTTACCTTCGAGGACATTATCGTAATTTCGGACCGTCGGTGGCGTGTTTATATATATATATATATATGTGGCGACCACCTTCCTATGGCTTTCGCGTCTCAACCCATTCCTTCCTTCCTCCCTTCTCCCGTCTTATCCCTCTCATTTCGTATCCGTGAATACGTTTTTCTTCAAATTTATCACCGTTTGAGAGGAGATTAGGTCTCGGGGTCTTGAATCTTTCGTCGATATTAACGTGAATTCCAAATCGCCTCCCGGTGTATAGATTCTCGTTTCCGCCGAGGAATTAATTCGCGCGTGTTTATGGGATTTTGATCGAAAAAAGGGTTTTTCTTTAGGGCTACAATTAGGGCTTCGGCTTCCGATCTCATGCTTTTAGCGAAGGAGTTCGGGATCCGGGTTGGGGAAACGTTGTCGCCGACGACAGTCTCGCGGCGGCGTCCCGCCAAGCTGGGGTCCTGGGGATTGGATCCGCGGATGGCCACTGGCTCCGGCGGAGTCAGGAGTGCCGCCGGCGATGGCGATTGCCGGATCTGCGCGTCCGTTGAGAACCTGTGGGTGAAGAGGAACGCTGGGGAGGGGAGGGAATTCGTGGGGCAGATCGGTGGGTTCAGCCACGAGAGCGAGCACGACTTGGCGATGATGGTGAGTGATTTCTTGGAGAATGGAAGCAGTGGTAATGAGTCACGGTATAGTAGTGATAGCGATTCGGGGTTCCCTGATCTCGGGCACCTTGCCGAGAAGGTTTTGGTGAGTCCCAAATTTTAAATTTCATAGCTTTTTTAGTCACTATGTTTAGCAGTTTATATGTTTTTTGTTTGATAATTCTTTTTGCGTCCTCTTTAGGGATTTATTCATACTATTCTTGCTGATTAGTTGTAGTGCTTCTCATCACAACTTATATTGAGCTTTAGCAATTTTATTTAATTCTATGCGGTTTCAAAGTTTGAATATTTGCAACTGAAATATATAAAGAACTTTAAAGCAGCGAGGCGTCTGCACCTAACCCTCTGCATAAAACGGAAACTGTGGCTTTTTTAACTCCCTGATAGATGAGAATTGTACTAAGTTGCCTGATAATGGGAAAATTAAAATGTCCAGTTATACACTATCCAAAGACAAACTTTTAAGGCCTACTTCATTGACCTAATGATCTTTTCATATATTATGTGTTTAGAGGAGAAGAAAAGGATAAACTTGAACCAGTCTTGATTGCATTAATGAGTGGGTCCTCAATATCAAATCATAGTAAAACTCGTTAGTTTCTTCGGCTGCTTGTTTTTTCTTTACTAATATTGGATGTATGAATGGCTTTTTCATGACTTAGTAGAAGTTTACCATCAATTTTATACCAATCCCCTTAGAGAAGAATATCCCATGATCTTGACCAATCTTACATAGTATTGGAGATCCCACTTTTTTCTATGAAGAGCGCCTCCATACTTTAAAATCAATTTGTCTTATAAAAATGTTACTGATTGAATAGTTTGTAAAGTCTGTCAGCATTTTTCAAGAATGAATTTTATGCTTAGGTAAAAAGCATAATCTCAGTTCGACTAACTGAAACCATGCCAATAGTTTTCATGTTAAATGTGCATTGCTGGTGATATGTGATCCTCATTAGTAGTCACATCATATGGTCCACAATTTCTGTTGGTCACTGAAGAGTATTCCATTTGTTTCTGTCCATAAAGTTGAGGTAGAAATGGTGCCCGAAAGTACTCAGTTAAGGTGATAAAAAATTATGATAACTAATGATTTAATGTGTATACTCTAGTTTAGTATTGGCACTGGAATGTAGGAGCACCATAGCTAGCGGATTAATTAGCTCTTTAACTGTAATGACATCCATAGTGGCTATATTTCAGACCGCCTTATTGGTTAGCTGACTTCAGCCCTTTTACCTTTCTTATGTTATGTGTGGTTCAAAGAGATTGATTACATCTTTCAGCTTATGGTTGGGTTTGGATACTACTGAGGATTTCATACTTCTGATAGCCACAATGATTATAGTTGTTTTCATGAAGAAGTTGGAATTGTTTCATTGGTGTATTGAAGTATGGAGGTAGATTCTTTTATTTATCTGTTTTTCTATGTGAGTAAATATTTAATTATATATGAGCTAATTGTATCTATAATCTCATCCTTATGAATATGGTTCATCTAATTTTTTCGACCAATGAATATCAATTTAGTTTCTCTTTTTGAATTTATTCTGCAGTTCTATAAACGAGCTGTTGATCAACACGAGAGTGATCTGCTTTCAGTTGTGCATCCACTTTTGCTTTCTGTTAATAAGTCAGACCTTCGTACCGTCAAAAATGGTCCATGCAATGCCAGCTGTATTCGGCACTTGCTAGTCAAGCTCCTACGATTATCTGGTTGTGATGCTGCTGTATGCTCATCCAAATGGCAAGGCTTTGACAAAGTCCCTGGAGGTATTGTTTGTTAGAGCTTGTGTGTTGATCTTTCTATGGAATTCTTTGACATTCCCATTGAACGGCTTTCAAAATGCTCCTGTTTATATTTAACAGGTGATCATGAATATATTGATGTGATTGTTGGTGGCAGCACTGGGGCTTCTGAGCGTCTGATCATTGAGATTGACTTCAGAAGCCACTTTGAAATAGCACGGGCGGTTGAATCATACGATGCGATTTTGAATTCCCTACCAGTGGTCTATGTTGGCACCCTTCCGAGACTTAAACAATTCTTGCAAGTTATGGTCGATGCTGCCAAATGTTCTCTCAAGCAGAACTCAATGCCGCTGCCTCCATGGAGATCCTTGGCTTATCTGCAAGCAAAATGGCACTCTAAATATGAGAGAAAAACTAGTTTAGCTGGAAGAGACATCCATGATACCTGTTTTGATCATAAGCAGTGCAAAGGACATTTGAAGAGGTTGAAATCTTCCTTGCAGCTAGAAATGGAAGCAGAACGTTTGTTGAAGCCTATTATCACTGACAAGAAATCGAGGGCAAAGTTTGAGAGGCGACGATTATCCCTGCTCAGAAGTTAATAAAGGTGTTAAAAAACAGGGAGGAGGATTAATTCATTTTCCGGGTATAATAAATAGCGAAGAAAATACCGAGTGCTTTTTATTTTAACGAAAAATAGCCCTTTCTTCTGTCAATAAAGACGAGATATCAGTTCTTTACTCTACAGGTTTATCATGGCTAGCAATAGTAAAAATAAAGAGCCAAGTTTTTTGAAGGCATATCAACTGAAGTATTGGATTTTATTCACTGCATTATTCCTCTTAGTCAGCAGGAGGCCGACAAAGATAATTGCTCATCTGGTCAACCTACTGAATTGCGTGTACTATAGTAATTTCTTCCATTTGGGTTATTAAATCATCCCTTCTTTTCTAACTTTTTCCCACACTGGAATTCTTTACATTTCTGGATAGCGAAAGAAACCTTTCTTTATCCACTTGTAGCTCTTCATATATATGTTGTTATAAGACAGTTGTGACACTTGTTTATATTGTCATTCTGTTGCAATGAATTTGTTGTTGGATGGTCAATGCACCTGTTGCCCTATTTTATGTAATCAGTGCTGGTTATGGAGTTATTTACTGGCATTATTGTACTCAATTAGGTAGTGTGGCTTGTCTCTCTATATTTTTTATGTGGAAAGATGTGAAATTTTGGTTCAACCTTGATCCAGTGATTGAACAGCTCTCCTCCTCTTGCATAGCATTTGATCATTGGTGGTGGCAGAAAGGATAAGATAAGGACCACACCTCCAATCTAGGTGGTCATTCCTCTTTATTTAGAATAGTAGCCAAACGCCATATTTATTGCTTTCCCTGTCTGAAAACATTGTAAGCAATAGAGATAATGCCAACCTTGATCTGCAAAAAAAAAAATAGTTAAAAGACAATAAATAAGGGTTTTCTTCTTTGAAAATTAGGCATCAAAAATTAAATGCACACCTTCATTAGAAACTTAACCAGTAACCACTCTAAATCACCAAAAATTGAAGTGTAGCACAGTAAAAGTAATATTAGCCTTTCCAAAACTAAATACCACACACTACAACCTACATCCATTTATTGCATTAGGGAACATCGCAATATTCAAACCAACGAAAAATACAAACACTAACCACCACTATCTAATGCATCACATGACCCACAATCACGATCAAACATTTGCCACCACTAATAACTATAACATTACCCAATTCAAATATAGTTCCATTACATACAAAGTAAAAATATAAACTTCGGGTGTCTACAACATTAAAGAAAAAGAAGTCTCCTGAGATCAACATATGCTCTCCCTTAGCAGAATCAACTATCAAGTCTTCATCCAGTATCATTGGATTCTGCTCATTGTCAATATGCAACAACTTTCAAACCTTGTGGTGCTCCTCTTCTCCTAACGTATTTATCAAACATAACACAATATTTCTATACTAAAAATAAAGCTCCTCTAACATTTCTTTTTTCTTTCTTTTAAAATATTATATTATTTCTCTCTAGACATATCATCCACATGATAGCAATATTAGACAAGTTCCATCGCGCTTTTGCCTTATTTTTGCATTTATCTTTTCATTCAAAAATCACTATGAAATTCTTTGCGAGAACAGCTTATCTAAATACATACTTCAATAATTGACGCACATGCTTCACATAAGCATACTTAAAAAACATGAGTCTAATGGTTTCTTCTCTCCCACGAAAAATATATATATTGTTCCCGGTCCAATCCCTCTTCAGCAAATTATCTTAAGTCAAAATTCTATTATTTCAAGTGAGCTAAATAAATATTTTTACCTTTTTAAGAGTACTTTAATATTCCAAATACTAGGTAGCACCCCCACCATTTAGAAAACCACATAATATAGAATCTATCTCTAGCAAACCTCCACACATGCACAGTATTCTTCACGTAGTTTATAAGGTCCTATTCTTCTAGCAACAAATTATCATCCAAAAATCTAACACACTTCATAATCCAGTCTCTATTATTTAAAATCTTTGCTATTATCACCTCACTGTCTAAGCCACCTAGAAATCTTACTGCAAGGCTGCAATCTCCAATCTATATATCCTTCCAGAATTTAACAGACCTGTCAGATCCATCTTTTCAATTCAATCCTATCTTAAAAACATCCCACTTCCCTTTTCTTGTAGGAATAAACAACCCATTATAAGATTATCCACAAAGAATGAGGTTGGAGTGATTCATGAATATCTAATATGGGTTTGATGTTATCCCTTCTTCTAGAAAGTGGAAAGAGACGCCAACCTAAGACTATTCTATGAATAGTGCAAGAACAAGAGCAGTGCTAAACTTTTTCTTTTTTTTTTTCTTCCATCACTTCCTATCAACTGAGAGAAACATTTCCATGGTTAGCTGATGAGGTCTTTTCTTACTCGACCCCTTAGAATTATGGCTCTTCTTTAGGCCTTTCCCACTCTGCTTATGTAACTCCTCCCTTCATTGGTTTCCAAGGTGGTTGTGTCTAAGCTACCAATGAAGGTTCTCTTGGGTTTGGTGAGATCTTACCATAAAAATTAGAAAGTCCCATTGATGGATCCTCTTTTCTTCTTGGAAGATATAAAAAAAGAAGAGGAACATCTCTAATGGATTCTTCTTTCTCATTTGCATTTGTTTATTCTTTGCCTAGACTGACTTTATCTGGTCTTTCTAACTCTGGCTGTTCATACACATTTACCATCTGAAGAAGAATAGAATTATACTTGAGGGATTATCAGCAAAAGAGAGCACTTAATCTAACAAAAAAAACAGTCAAAAAGGCAGAAGGACTAAATAATAACAAGTGCCTTTCAATTTCTGTTCATCTAACACTGTTGTTTATATAAGTTATTTGATGAGCATTAGAACTAACCCTAACTTAATTCCAATTATAAATTCAATAGTCTAGTAAGTAAACGACATGTGTCTCGCGTGTGTACCTAATAAAAGTCCAACACACGCTTGTATATATAAATTGTTAAACTATTAGGTGAAAGTAAAGAATTGAATTCTCCTTCAAAAGGTTGAAGGAGAAGGATATAGAGGGAGCTGATTTTTATTTTATTTTATTAAAATAAAGGGGCTGATGTGGAAAAGTTTGAATGAGGAATTAAATATAATAAAATTAGAGAGCATAAATAATAAAGAGGTCATAAAATTCAATAGTCAAGGAGAAATATTAAAAAACAAAAAAGGTCTCATATGATTTTTTATTTATTATTCATACTCCTCCAAAAATAATATTTCGAGAAGTAATTTCAAGGACATCCATGCAAAAAATAAAATAAAAAATAAAAAATAATTACGCAAAGATAAGATTCAGAAAGATACACATATAAATAAGAATATTTAGAGGGATATATATGTTAAAAAAACCCAACAAAAGATCAGATTCCCAAATCACACACACAAAGAAAAAAAGTGGGAGTGGACATATCATCGAGGTATCAGCTTGTGTGAGAGGGGCTTGCACGGATCCAAAATCCAGAGTGAACGTATCATTAGAACAGTCTACGAAATACGGTAGCACCGATTAATTCGTACATACTACCAAGTGAGAGAGCACGGGGCGAGGAAAAATAAGGGGTGGAAATAGCAGCAACTAGCGTTGTGGGCCGATACACCGCCTTAGCCCTCCTTATATTTGTAATCGCAAGCTAAAGGCAACGAAAGACTATTTACTCCTCGAAACCAAGGAGTTAGAAATGGCTGTCGCGATTCTTCTCCACCATTATTAGATTTCGCCGAGCCCTAGAAAAGAGGAGAAGGGAATCGAATAAGAAGCCTTAGGGGGCTCGATTGCATCCCCTTGCGCGATTCCCTCGTGATTTGTAGATTCTTCCTCTTCTTGATCGCAAGGCTGGGGCGGGGGAGCTCTCGATCGGGGCACTGGAGTTGCGCGGTTTGGCTTCGGCTCATGGCTGGGATGGAGGTCGATTTGCTGTCGGATGAGGGCGCTGTGTTCTCTCCCAACGACCACATCGTGCAGGCACGGGTTTCTATTTTGGGGTTTTTTTCTCGATGGCTTATGGTTTAATCCTGCAGTTGTCTGGTTGAATTATGTCGATATGTCAGACGGGGTTAAACCGATCGGTACTTCGTTCCGGTTTATTATTGATGATGGTGATTTGGATGATGTACTCTATCTTTCGTTGTCAATTTGATTATCTTTTGGGAAAATAGGGAAAACCGTAGTAGATTGGATTGCTTTCGTGTTTCTTGCGGGTAGGGACTGAGTTAACCTGCACAAGTAATATGTTCCAGCAATCTAAGCTACTGATGCAGGATGGTGGATCTTCAAGGGCAGGGAGATGTTACACGTCCGGTTTTTGTTTTAAAACTGCTCAATTAATTGTTGTGAATTTATGTTTCATGAACACATAACGAACTTGATATCCTGTTCGCGGAACTGAACTGCATGTACTGGTTCTGACTAATGGAAAGTCACCGAGCACAACCTTGTCTGTAGCTCTTTTTCTTGAAAATTCTAAGATTCTTTGGGGTGCATGTTTGTCTTCATGATTGGCGTGTCACAGTTTAAAGTTCGTTAATTTGCACTCACACAAGTTACTAGTCTTTGATTATAGATTCATTCTTTTCATGAATGCAAATTTTAAGCACCTAACGAGGAAGGATCTTGGTTTTCACTCATGTAGTCATTCTTCTTCCATTATTGGACATTCATATTTAAGTGGTGCCTGATTAACTCTCTCTCTCTCTTTTCCTTTTATTTCATTCTTTCTTCTTGTTCCAGAAACTCGTTCAGCATGGTGTCCCCCAGGAGCTACTCTCACAGTTTCAGCCAGGTCTAGTTCATTTTGCAAAAGAAAACAAGTCAAAGATACCTGAGATGGCCTCTTGCATCATAATGGCTGCAGCTGACATATTAGAGGCTCGGAGGTTGTCTAAGAAGGAGTCTGGAGGTGGCCTCAGTCGTCCTCTTGTTAAAGATGTATATGGTGTGAGCTTGCTGTGGTTACAATGGTTGATGTTTGAGGGGGACCCACAAGCAGTGCTGAAGGACTTGGCGCAAAAATCAGTTGGTCAACGTGGTGTATGTGGCTCTGTTTGGGGACAAAATGACTTGGCATACCGTTGCCGAACTTGTGAACTTGACCCAACTTGTGCTATATGCGTTCCATGTTTTCAGAATGGAGACCATAAGGATCATGATTATTCAATTATGTACACTGGTGGTGGTTGCTGTGACTGTGGAGATGTCACTGCCTGGAAGCGCAAGGGATTCTGTTCGAAGCATAAGGGAGCTGAACAAATCCAACCTCTCCCAGGGGAGTTGGCAAATTCTGTTGGACCTGTATTAGATGCTCTTCTTAGGTACTGGAAGGACAAGGTCTGTTTAGCAGAAGTTCCTCCACATAGTAGGGGCGACCGTACAGATCTATCTGCACAGATTGGAAATGAGCTAACTACTGCAACTGTTGGAATGTTGCTTGAATTCTGCAAATATAGTGAAAGTTTGCTTAGTTTCATATCTAAAAGGATGTATGAATGTGGTGATCTACTAGATGTCCTCATGAGGACCGAAAGGTTCTTGGACAAAAAAGTTGTGAAGAAGCTGCATGAGCTTCTTTTGAAGCTCCTTGGAGAACCACTATTTAAGTATGAATTTGCTAAAGCTTTCACAAGATATTATCCAATCACCGTACATGAACTAATAGAAAAGGGTAGTGATACAATGATGGAGAACTATCCATTGCTGACAACCTTCTCCGTGCAAATATTCACTGTACCAACTTTGACTTCAAGGATCGTGCATGAGGTGAATCTTTTGGCTGTACTTATTGGGTGCTTGAGGGACATATTCCTTTCTTGTGTTGAGGATGCTGGTCATTTACAGGTAACTTGCTGGTTTTCCCTTTTCTCTGATATTAGTCCAACATTTTCTCATTAACTTGTATTTCCTTGTTATGAAAGTTCACTGTGCTCCAGCTTAAGTATTGCTACTTAGAAATGGTCCCATTACCCGTCTATACTGAATTGGTATTTTCCTTGTTATAAGAAAGAATCTACTTTTATGAAAAATATAGAATGAGGCCAGTACTAATTAAAAACTGCTAATAAGATAGGGATGCAGTTTTCCAACTACTGAACCAGCCAACTCAGTCTATCCTCCTTCCGTTTTTTGATGGTAAATTAATTGTTTGCAGGCAAATAAGTGGGCAAATTTATATGAAACAACAATACGTTTGGTGGAAGATATTCGTTATGTTTTGAGCCATGAAGAGGTGGCAAAATACATAGCGCACGAGAGGACTGATATATCAAGGTCATGGTTGAAGCTTTTACGTATTGTGCAAGGCATGGACACTCAAAAAAGAGTAACAGGTCTTCATGCAGAAGATGAAAATGAAAATCTTCATGGACCTTTTGTATTAGGGCAGTATCTAGGGAATGTCCACAATCTTTTGGTGCAAGGAGCATTTTCTGCTGTTGAATCCAAAGAACTGATGGTTGACACTCTTTGCACCTCAGCTGCATATTTAGAAGATAATGATAATCAACGCCGTGCCAAAGTTGGAAGGTTTTCAAAAGAATGCTTTTCAGGCAATGTAAGCAATAGAGACAAGGTCAGAAGTTCTGAAGGGAGAGATATCTCAGCAGTTCCATATCCTGCCCTGTGGTTGATTTTTGAGTGTCTGAAAGCCATCGAGTGTTGGTTGGTACCTGATGTGGTACTCCGAAGTGAACCATCTTCTTTTGAGGCTAGCAGCAGCAGCTGTCATAATCTTTTGCACTTGAGAAAGAAACTCTTCAGGATCAAAGAGGGGACAAATTGTTCAAAGGCTTACAGGGCAGACATGGATCTTGACCAAGACTTGAACATTAGTAATCGAACTGGAGTGCCCGGTTATCCTTTTGAAGGGTGTATTAGTAGTTTGCTGACCGACAAAGGAAAGATGCTATTTCAGAATGGTAATTTATTAGTTGGCGATATGTGTTCCGAAGATTCCCTAAAGTGTCATTCATCAGATGACAATCTCATGGATGTTGATCCTAGAGAAGAAGCGGAAGGACTTAGTACACTGAATATGGCCGATTGGCCTGAAATTGTTTTTGATGTCAGTTCACAAGAAATATCATTTCATATCCCTTTGCATCGTTTGCTTTCGTTGTTGTTGCGGAAGGCTATGAAGACATGTTATGATGAAGCTGAGAATTTGGAGAAGCCAAAGAGCATCTCTACACTTTCTTCGGCAGTGCATCATGACTTCTTTTGCCAAGTTTTAGGAAGCTTTCAACCATCTGGTTTTTCTGCCTCTCTGATGGAGCATCCATTACGACTCAGGGTGTTTTGTGCTCAAGTGCGGGCTGGAATGTGGCGCAAGAATGGTGATGCAGCGATATTAAGTTCCGAATGGTATCGTTCTGTACAATGGTAAGTCTGCAATTATACCATCTTCTTTAGATTAGGTCATTGGTGTTGGTCTGATCCTTCATTTCTCCTTTTTTTTTTAATAGGTTTGAACAAGGTCTAGAATCAGATCTTTTTCTGTTGCAATGCTGTGCTGCATTAGCTCCCCCAGAATTGTTTGTCAAGACGATTCAAGAACGATTTGGCTTATCAAATTATACTTCCTTGAGTCTTGTGGAACACAATGAGTAAGCTCTTCATCCTTCCCGTCTCCCCCCTTAGCAGCACTTATGCCACTTTGACGTAAGACATGTCAGACAAATGAAGATTGTTCTCCCTTTCCAACTGTTTTATAATCTACATTTTTTTTTAACATTTCATGGGATTTATTTCTGGGAAATTCCTTCTAAAGTTTTGTAGAGCATTTCTTTACGAATATTCTATTATGTTAAGGATACATTATTTGCAGGTATGAGCCAGTTCTGGTGCAGGAAATGCTCACTCTTATAATACAAATAGTTAAAGAACGAAGGTTTTGTGGACTTTCCTCAGTTGATAATTTGAGAAGGGAGTTGGTCTACAAGCTGTCTGTTGGAGATGCAACTCGTAGTCAACTTGTAAAATCTCTTCCTCGCGACCTTTCAAAGAGTAATCAACTTCAAAATGTTTTGGATATGGTTGCAGTATATTCAAATCCATCTGGAATGAAGCAGGTTCTGCAATAATATAATTTTGTATAATTTGTTCTTTTGTTTTTAATCATATGAAGAAACTGATAACAAAATGGATTCCAGGCAAAATATTCTCTTCGAGAATCTTATTGGAAAGAGTTGGACCTGTATCACCCTCGCTGGAACTCCAGAGATCTACAAGTTGCGGAAGAGAGATACTTCCGCTTCTGCAAAGCTTCTGCCCTTAATGTTCAGTTACCTCGATGGACCAACGTCTTTGATCCATTAAGCAATATTTCTAAAATTGCTACTTCAAAAGGTGTCCTCAACATTGTTTGTGCGGTTTTGTTTTATGCTGTTTATGGTGATACATCATCAGCTTCCCTAGCTCCTGATGGAGTTCTTATAACAGCACTGCACTTAGTTTCATTGGCATTAGATATCTGTGACTCTAAAAGTCAGATGCGCATGGATCAATATGCTACTGATGTGCTGCAATATGACAATGAATCATGTGAGGTGCCGTCTCATTATGCCAAAGATTTCTTTCCAATACTAACTTATGCAAGTGGAGAATTTATTGCCGGGTCTGATATAGGGCAGAACCAAAACATGTTATCATTGCTTGTTTTGTTAATGCACAAGTACAAGGAAGAGAATGATAGCAACTGCTCTGTATCAAGATATTGCAACATCTCCACCTTGATTGAGGCTTTGCTGAAGAAGTTTGCTATGCTGAGCAATGAGTGTATGGTCACACTTAAACAAATGGTGCCTGCTCTTGTCTCTTCCATGCCAGAGCCCAGTAGTGCTGTACGTAATTCAGCCTCAACTTCTAATTCTGCAGAGAGGAAGGCAAAAGCACGTGAGCGTCAGGCTGCAATAATGGTAATAGCAGATTCCATGGTATCTTATTGAAATGACTGTCCCACAGGATTTTGTTTATGGTCATATAAATTAGTTTTGTATAACCCTTCTGATATTTCGTTGCTGCATAAATTTCACAGTCAGTTTCTGTACTGCCATCAGTCGTGTGGGTCCTAATTTGTTAGGTAATTTTAATGAGATCAAGTTCATTTCAGGATGTTGTCGTCGATGTTTAACTGTTTTGATAGCCTAGCAATATATATGGCATTGAGTTACAGTCATTGGCCTGTGAGTATGGTTTTTTTTTTTTTTGGGTAGGCCTCTATTAATGAATTTGAATATTGATAATTGAAGATTCATAACTTCCAAGGATCAATATTTGAAACTTATTTGTATTTATCTACCTTTCAATGTGTTATACAATCCTCATGAACGTGTGAGCTCACTTCATGATGTAGTGACTAGAGTAGGTCAGTGGAACACTCCTTAAAACCCTTTTCTCGAAGGATATCCTGATACATGAGCCTCCACGGATGCAAAATTTGTGAAGGAAATATTTTAATAACTTTATAGTCACAGGACGTGATATTATTCTTTAGATAACATTATCTTGTTATGCTGTCTGTCATAGGAAGCCCTGCATGCCCAAAGTATGAAGCAAGGCCATGATAGGTGACCCTGATTTAACCTTATATACTGACATGTGAGCTCACTTCATGATTTAGTGAGTCCTTTTTTTTTGAAGAATCTTTTTGCTATTTTCGTTTTATTATGCTGAATTCTTTCTCTTGTTCTTTCTGGAAGCTTGTCCTGTTTTGTGTTTATTGTGCTTAATAAAATGATTTTGCCATTTTACCATTTTCCTTTTTTTGGTGCTTAGAATCTAAAAGCAAGGTGTATTCTTTTTCAAGTTTAACTTCTCACCCTCTTGCTGCTATATCCCAGGAGAAAATGAGAGCTGAACAGTCAAAATTTATAGCCAGTCTTGAGTCTTTAGGTAAAGAAGGATCTGATATTCCAACATCTGAGAAGGAAATATCCAACTTAGACATTGATGTCCAGGAAGATTCTATACCAGTTTGCTCTCTTTGTCGAGATTCAGATTCCCGAAGTCCTTTGTGTTATTTGATTCTTCTTCAGGTAAGTCTATCATCACCATCAATTTCTGAATTTTGGTTCAGATTTTTTATATTGATGTTGGCTTATATTCACATTTTCACTTGACCGTTATTAAATCTTGATTGTGCTGATGAAGAAACCCTGATCAGCACTACTACTACTTTTAGCTTTCCATGTAGGCTTAAATGTCTGTTAGTTAGTTTCTCTTTCATTGGATCAGTAAATTTTATTATCTTTAATTATTATATAAACCAGAAATCTCGGCTTGTGAGTTTTGTTGAGAGAGGACCTCCATCGTGGGAAGATGGTGGGAAGTCAGATAAGGGATTTGGTTCAGCCATAAAAGAAGACGTACTTAATCCTTTTGCTGCTGACTCAAGCAGTTCAATGGAGTTGCAGTCTGGGCAGGACACAGGCACGGAATTCTCTATTGACACAGAGCCTGCAGAAGTTGATGCATTTCTGGACTTCTTGAATGAACGTCTTCCCAATATTAGAAACATCCAACTACCTAGTGTATATTCTAATGCTAACACAATTTCTAACCTGTCTCTTGAGATGATGGAGGATGAAATTTATCAATCTGTTGTGAGAGAGTTAAATAATTCTGAATCCCGTTCAGACTTCCCAGATGGTGACAAGCCTTCAACTTCTAATACTGCAGTTGGTTCAAAGAAAACTAGAAATACAAAGTGTTCTGTGCTTGGAGCATATGTTGCTTGTCTTTCAAGAGACATTTCGAAACGCCATTCTTCTGTTTATGGTCTTCAGCATTTTACGGATGTATCATCAAAGCCTTCTGCATCAACAAGAAAATGTAATGGATTTGGTCCTAATGACTGTGATGGAATTCATATTTCGACGTGTGGACATGCTGTACATCAAGACTGTCATGATCGCTATTTGTTATCCTTAAAACAAAGGTATGATATGCAAGTTGCTTTTCCACCATACCTTCAGAATAAATTGTAATGATTAACGAGTAATTAAATTCTAGCTGATTATTTTGATGTTCTTAACTTAGTACCTGAGAAATTCTCGTCACCATAGCATCATACTGTCTTTGTGCCAGATCCTATGTAAACATGTATTTAAATGAATCTGTCCAATTGCGTTATATTTTGTTGTTTCATGAATCATCTAGTTCACTTACATTTCTTTTTACCTTGCAAGGGATCTATCAAACAATTTATATTTTTGAGATTGTGGCTTTGAAAAAATACCTCACTACCTCATTTTATTAACCGTGCTTTTTCTTTCTTTGATCTCTTCCCTGAACCTCATTTTTCATTAGGACTGGTTGTTTCATCTTGCTGCACTCAATTGCTCAAGCTACCTGCCTCTAATCATTTGATAAAATGTTTCCTGCACCTAACTGATCTAATATATATAGCAGCATCACATTATTTTGTGCTGCTTCAATTGGTTGGGTTATGTTTCAGATGTTTAATCTGAAACTGAATTCGTTCGTACCACCAAGAATCAATGTAATTATTTTAGGTTATCTTATGGCACCCCAGATGGCTGGAGTTATCTGTTTTTCTCAGGGTATTCTGCATATTACTTACTGTTTCTGTGTGCAACACTAAATATATTAAGATAGAATTTATTTTTGACTGGAAAGTCAAAACTAAGAAGTAAAACTATTTCCTGCAAAGAATTAAATCAGCTATCCTAGTGTGTAAATAAAGATGGTCATATTTTTCTACATCAACCTTTGGAACTTGCTTACAACGTGAATTTAATGAAATATGTGCATAGGTGACACCTCCAGCAGGTTTATTTACGCTTACCTATCAGTCACTCTTTTTCATTTTTCATGACAATCTCTGATATTCTATCAGAGCCAAGTTGTTGGGACTAGAGAATTGCTATTTTTTTTGTCCTTTTTATATCTCTAATGATATGCACTTTCAGAAACATCAGGAGACTTGGTTTTGAAGGAGGACACATCATCGACCCGGATCTGGTAATGTCCTTCACATGCTATTATTTTTGTGAACTTTCATTGACTGAAGCAGTTTTAATTCTCTCTCTCCTCTTTCTCTTCTCTCTAGGGGGAGTTACTTTGTCCTGTATGCCGCAGATTTGCAAATTCTATCCTTCCCGCATCGTCTAACTTTTCTAATAAATCTTGGAATAAACCAATGTTCTCGAGTGATAATTCTGCTCGAGTTATAGCCTCTTCATCTTCATCAGGCAGCATTTTACACATTCCACTTGCATTGTCTCTTCTGGACAGTGCAGCAAAAATGGTTGGACAGGAAAGGATTTTAAAACTCTTCTCTGGGAAGCTGAATGAAACCGTAGAGGCAGCTCTGGATCCTTCCCTCAGGAAATTGTCTATGCTGTATTATCCTCAAAGTTATGGGAGCCTTTCAGCATCTGAAAGGCTCAGCCATTCTCTACTTCTTTGGGACACTCTTAGGTACTCTCTTATATCTACAGAAATCGCTGCTCGTGGGAGGATGAAAACATCTTCAACCAGTTCGAAATCTTACCTAGAATCTTTATATGGTGAACTTAATTCTCCAAGTGGATTCATATTGTCACTTCTGCTTCGTGTTGCTCAATCTGCACGCAATTCAAATCGCCTAGAGGTCCTTCTGAGGTTCAGAGGCATTCAACTTCTGACAGGGTCTATTTGCTCTGGAATTTCTGGGGACTGTGATCTTTCAAACACAACTAAGCGGCGAGGTACACCCTAGCAGACTTTGACTCTTACATTGGTTCCAAGTTTGTTCAGATATCAATCATACATATTCACATCATCATATGAATACCATCAATAGATGCAGGTAATAGCTAGCATAAACGTAACAAGCAATGTCTTTGATGGGGATTTTGGTCTTGGCAAGCTTTATTTTCTTTTCTGCTTATCATGATTATGGAAAGCAATATCATTCAGGAGAATGATCAGCTTCCTCCTGGTCATGTACGATTGACCGCACCTTTTCCTAAGTTGTCTTTTCTAATTTTGATGCTTATGATAATTGCCTCAGATAATGTGATTGGATTCTTATTGTATAATGATTAATGAAGACTGGTTATATTGAATAAAGGATTATCATGCCACAAGGCATGCCCCATCACCTAGGAATGCCTCTACGAGTTCTTTTGCCAGTGGCACTTTGCCATGTGCCAACATGGTGACAACATGCATGTGCTGGTCCACATGGCAATCCATGTTTTGGATAATGGGTGTGACGTCACCTCCCTACTTTATTTTTTTCCTTGATCTTTTGGTAGTTGAAAGATGGATGTCCTATAAGCCTCAACATTTTAGGGTCCTATGGCCAAAACTTGGGTCCTTCTTAATGCTTATAACAAGCAATACTCTGAAATTGGGAACTTGAAAAGAATGAAATTATTACCATTAGTTTCCAACAAGAAACGTGAAATATTGCTTTAACAGTAGCAGCCTGACTTTCATTCGTGTTTCATGGTATTTCAGAAACTGTTAAGAAACTTGGAATGTACTTTTGGAGGTTGGATAAATACATATTTGTGAAAAGAGGATGAAGAGTTGACTGTTATTTGGAAGTGAGGACAAGGAATTTTGACCATTTTGAAGCTTGAAAGTTGAAACCAATGAGATTATGTAGTAATGAGCATAAACATAGAACAATTATTTGTATGGTCCTGATTAGGCATATTAAAAAATGCATGACAGTGTAATGTGCTATAAAGAAACCATAAAGGATATTTGATCAATATCTTATGTTTATAAAAATATCTTTTGCATATCTCCTTTTGGGATATAAATTATAATGTTACTAAACAGGCATAATCCTTTTTCTAGGTGCATGAATTAATAAATTTTAGGGTTATCATGCAATAAGTGGTTCGTGAGGTGATAACTTTTGGGTAGTATCTGATATTTTGCCAAATTTGTATGTCTAAAATTTACATGGATCTTATAGTAAACAAAAAGGATATATTTGATTAGGATTGTTTTTTTTTCCATGTATATATTGGTCTATGCACAATGTGGCACCCAAATGTCTTGCTCTAGTATCAATTCTGGTTTGGGTGGATTCCTTTTTGTACAATTGATTGCAGAAGGGAAATTTACACTTTGAGTGAGAATGGATTGTGATCATCAAATGTGAATTGTGATGTAAAGATGAATTAAAGATAAATTGTGGGGATGCTAGGTCAAGAAGCCAAATTCAGTAAAAATTGACAGTTTTAACTTTTTAAACTTGTATTTCGTATGCTCATAACCATACAAATAGTCTTCGGGGAAACCTATTCAGTATATGCTTAGTCACCAATATAATGGTGATATTTCCTTCAAACTTGTTGGTGCTCAATTAATGGATGTTTCTAGTTTTTCTCTTGTTCATTGCAGATGCTGCATGAAGGCATATAGTCTGTAGGGAAGCTCTCTTCTTCCTATGCAGATGAAATAAGGGGAAAAAAAAATAGAATGAAAAGATCCTAGAGGTAGTAAGTGTATTGTGCCTTTGAACTATGATCTGCTCTGAGAAAGAATCACACCTTTGTTTGTTTCTTGGATCCTGGAACTAGATAAATGTGGGGTTATTCTTGGCAAACCTACTTTGATGTCTTGATGAGAAAGTCAAAATTTTCAGTTATTTTCTGAGCACATATTTGTGCTAGTCAACTCTAGGAATCATTTGGCTTTTTATGCATCTATGAGAAGCTTGGAAAAAAAGAGCAAAGGGAAACTTAGACAATATATTTATGTACACTTCATCATCCTATGTGCATATAAATCCAGATATCTGCATTCTCATCTATCCATTTTGGTGCCAGGAAAGCTCTCATCCATCATTGAACATGCTAAAGAGGGAGATTTCTATCCTGACATTCAGTTTTGGAAGCAATCAGCTGATCCTATTCTTGCTCAGGACCCATTCACTTCACTCATGTGGGTTCTTTTCTGCCTTCCTCTGAAATTTTTGTCATCCAGTGATTCCTTAATTTCTATCGTGCATCTCTTCTACGGGGTTTGTGTTGTTCAGGTATTTGATCAGTACTTTTGTTCTACACATTTTTGATAGCTTTTCATTTTGCTTATCATGCATTCCGTTTTCCTTTGCGTTTGCAGGCATTGATTACATTCTATTGCCAAGATAGTTTTGAAATTTCAAGCTTTAGCAGTTACCCTCTTAGTGATGTTTGTAAGACTATGACGCAGTCTGAACCTGTTCGACAATATTTTCTCTCCAACCATATTGATTCCTTTTGCCATCCAAAAGATATGCTTCGTAGATTTACATTTCCTTATCTTCGGAGGTGTGCATTGCTGTGGAAGTTGCTAAGATCATCGACAGTTGCTCCATTATATGACAGATCCAATATGTGGGAAAGATCAATTCTCCGTGTGAACAATGGCATAGTAGGTGCATCCTCCAGCCTTGCAGTGGAGCTCAATGGAATACGGGAATTGGAGGACATGTTTCAGATTCAATCATTAGAACTAGTTCTTAAGGATGAAGTTTTGCATGATTTAACCTTGAAGTGGTGTCAACACTTCTGTGAGGAGTTTAGAGTCCGTAGACATAGAGCTGCTTTATTTCCCACTCCTGCTGTACCTTTCAAGCTGATGCAGTTACCTCCACTTTACCAGGATCTTCTGCAAAGGTTTAGCAGTAGTAATAATTTGTAATTATTTATTTCCTTTACACAACTTATGGTCATTAACGTGATGCATTTCTTTGCCATCAGGTATGTAAAGATGCGTTGCTCTGATTGCAACTCTGTCCCGGATGAACCTGCTTTGTGCTTGCTTTGTGGCAAGTTATGTTCACCGAGCTGGAAGTCCTGCTGCAGGTTCACACAATACTCATGATTTTCATGTTCATATTCTTTTTAGTTTTTATCCATGACTTCTGTTAATTATGATATCTTTTATAATTGAGACGAATTCTCAAATTTGGTCACTCTACTTTTCCATTTTCTTTTAGGGCTAGTAAATGCCTGAATCATGCAGCTGTTTGTGGTGCTGGTATTGGTGTATTTCTGTTGGTTAGGGTATTGCTCATATCATCCATTGCTTTAAGTTTGGCTAACTTCCTATTTGACTTAGCTTCACCTTGTGCTGACTCTTTGACTTGATTCTCGCAGAAAACTACAATTTTACTGCAGAGATCTGCACGCCAGGCATCTTGGCCATCTCCCTACCTTGATGCATTTGGTGAAGAGGTATTGGATTACTATATCAGAATATTAGTCTATTGTAGAGCACATAAACCTCTAGAATTTAAACCCACATAAAGAAAAACCATAGTTCTTTTTGTGTGTAAGAAACTGCATGTCTGACCTTGAATGTTTTCTTTCAAAGTCATATCTCTTTAGGATAATTGTTCTCTTTTGTCCTGTTGTCCTTCCTCTTTATGTCCGCTTATTTAGGCATCCTAGTATAATTCGAAGTACAGCAAACAACTTATGCTCAGCATCTAGGGAAATTATAGTGTAAATTACATATTAGGGATGGTCGCTTTACTTTTTTTTAATTATAGGACAGTACCCTTTTGATGTGCATTGATGTACCAGTGCCCTATTGTAATGTATCAGAAGAATATTGTGGTATTTACCTGTGCTGCCTTATGCCCTCTTGCCAACCTCTACTGGTCAAATATATTCCCATGCTAATTGACACGGACATCTAGAGTGCAGTGATAGAGTGCATTGATGTACCAGTGCCCTATTGTAATGTATCAGAAGAATATTGTGATATTAACCTGTGCTGCCTTATGCCCTCTTGCCAACCTCTACTGGTCATATATATTCCCATGCTAATTGACACGGACATCTAGAGTGCAGTGATAGATAAATCCATGATTTGGTTACTAAGCTATTCTAGCTTTTGCAACGGTTATCTAGTTTTCAAATAGGATTTGGAAGTTGGAAAAGGAGTATAAAGTATCCAAGTAATAGAGAAGCTAACACACGTGTGTGGACAACAGGGAATCCAATGTAGGACAGTGATTCAGTATAATGCAGTTGTGGACCTGAGGGGTGAACAGAGGTAGAGTTCAATCAATTTATTTGCCTATCTAGTTCGAGGATAATTGCACTATAAAAGCTTTAAGGTTCTAATTTCTATACATAAATTTTTACTACTAGTTCCTGTTATTCACGTACAGATAAGTTCTTATGTTTAGCTTAAGTATAAGAATTCTGATGCGAGGATGCAAGCAAATCTCAGGACAAAAACAATAATCAGGTCGAGTGCAAGCAGTAATTTTAGCATTTGTAATCTAGAAGCCTAGAATAGCTGGAGACAAGAATTACTAGGACAAGCACTAAGAAAAAGGAAGAGTATAGGAGACTGCTGAGAAGGGGAAGGACAAAGACCAGATAGGCCCTTCTCTTAATTGATTAGATTCATAGTGAGTAGTGACCTAGATTCCTAAACAACTTGCAACACTAATATTATCATAGAATACTATGTGGAGTCCAACAACATAAATGACATGCCTCTCTCTCTGCAAGCAGCTGCTCTGATCAATTATTAGTTTGTATTGGCAATTACCATCCTAGTTTGTTTATTTGCAACCTTTGTAGTAGAGCTATTCTGTACATTGACGAGTGGAAGCATTTACAATATTTTCCACCAATGCTCATAATAGTTCTGCATGTACGATTTTTGTGGGTGCAGGATCACGAGATGTGCAGGGGAAAGCCTTTGTATCTGAGTGAGGAGCGGTATGCAGCTCTTACATATTTGGTGAGAAGATTTTCTTCTTGTGGTTTGTCATTGAAATGATTGCCATGGACGGTTAACAATATTTTAAAACATTTAAAATTAAGTACTTTTTTTGCTTTGAATCTTGTCTATTTTTATTTCTTAAAAATATCGGCCTTTCTTATTTATCTTTATACTTACTGTTGTGGTACGTCATTTATAATAGGTGGCATCTCATAGTCTTGATCGGACGTCTGAAGTGCTTCGCCAAACAACTATTGGTCTTTATGGTTCTGATTAGGGAATTCCTATGGGGAAACTACCTGCTAGGGCCAAAACCACAGTAAGTTCTTGGCTTTTAGTGTTGGATGCATCTTTTTGCTTCCTGTAGTAGGATACTTTGTTTGAAAATTGAGAAATAATTGATAACTTCTACGTAGGTTTCATATTTTCATGGAGATTTCAGATGTCTAACCAACCACCAGTCTCCACCATTTTGGCATCAAAGATGGGTATCAATTTTTACTGTGGTTGGAGGGAAATGCAACATAAACAGGTTGTATGCTTGCTTTCTCAAATTGCGATAGTTTGATAATATGAATATGCAATGTTATTTCCTCGTCAGTGTATTGTGCCCTAGCTAACATGAGACTGAAAGGCTTACCAGTTACACTCCATAGCCACTCTCTAGCCCTCAATTTTG
Organism: Typha angustifolia; assembly: GCF_048772165.1. NCBI lineage: Eukaryota > Viridiplantae > Streptophyta > Magnoliopsida > Poales > Typhaceae > Typha > Typha angustifolia. The sequence continues at coordinate 17,391,971 of NC_133246.1, read as the reverse complement.
CACACCATGGAATCACCTGTCTTTTGTTAGGACGTAATCCTCCATGTTATATAAATCTAGTAGTTTGCTCTCTTTTCCAAGTTGCACAAACTTCTCTATCTTAACTTATGGTCATGTTTTATGTCTTTCTTTTCTCGCCATTCTGCTACAAAATATAATATTAGCAACAACCTTTTGTTTACTAATATGCAATTTTAAAATCTGTTCTTCAATCTTGCAGGACCTCAACTTAAATTCTGCACATCTGTACAGTGCCCCTTGACGACTCCTGTTAGCACTAGAATGGCACATACTTCTTTCATATGTACAGCCAGCGTAAGGTTTTCCTTTGCATATACATCCAGTGAAAAGTGGAAGCCCATCCAAAACACCTGTATGGAATAAAAGAATTGGCAAGATAGCTGGTTTGAATCTGTAAATTTGCATAGGTTGTTTATTTTAGCATGTACAGTTCATTACAGGGAAAGTTAAAACATTTCATTTTTGTGAAAGCTCAAAGGTTGGCAATTTTGGGTTCTTTGTTTAACTTATATTTTCTACTGCTTACGTTTAATAATTACAGTGCTTTTTTCTAAATGCCACCGTGAGCATCACGTCCGAGAATTGCAATTTGATGTGTCTTTTTTCAAATAACCGCCTACTTTTTTGGTATTATTGCGAAAGACCTCCTCTTATTTGTACATTTGTAAATCTTATGACTATATTCGCAAAAAATTATCAAAGATAAGGATTATTTTGCAAGTCGAGAGAAAAATAGGATTTTCTTTTTACCCCCCCCCCCCAAAACAAAGAATATACTTAGGAACATTTCTACGAGCTAACAAAATTTATATAAAATATTGCTACACCACAAAACAAAAAGACTACTATATGCCTCGCGAAATGGTTAAAGTCCAACATTAATGGGCGTAACGACATGCGTAAGCCCAATACTAGTGCGTTTAAGGCCACCACTATAGCCTAGTATTAGTCAATTGACAGGTTTTGGAGTAGATGCTTGATGTCATTAATGGTGGTGGGCCCACAAAATTTGTTCTTTCCTATAGGCATTGATATGTGAGTTGATGTCGGTGAATGACTACTTGGATGGATGTCCCTTGATGCGAATCAACGAACACCAAGATATCCTTACCCGAATCTATAACCAGCGCTGATGAAATTCTTGCAACATTTGAGACCCTGGTAGAGAAGCCGAAATAAACGTGCGGTTTGAGCTTGCCCTCAGTAGAGCTCGGTTCAATAAAATTTTATTAAACTCGGCTCGAAAATGAGTTGAGTCAAATTTGATCTTCAAGATAGGCTCAAAAATATATTCAAACTAAGTTTGATTATAAGCTGGCTCGATCAAATAATCTAGATAAAGCTTAAAATAATTATAATATAATATAATATAGTATTGAGTAATCTTTCTTATTATATTATAGATCTACTTAAGTTGATTAATATGTACTATGATCTTATAGAGTTTAATTCTAAAATTTCATTTTATTAGTTTATATTTTAAAATTAAATTTTACTTTAAGCTTGATCTAAACCTAAATTAAGCTTAATTTAATTCGAGCCTAGTCAGCTCGAAATTTTACTTGAATTGATCAAAGCGGATAATTGCTTATTGATCGGTTCGTTTAAACTCGAGCATAAAATTAGCTCAAATTAAAATAATTTTAATTCAAACTTAGATCAAAAATATATACTTAAATTAATTTAAATTGAAGGCTCCATTACTCCCACAAAATTTGTTCTTTCCTATAGGCATTGCCACCATATTTTTTAACTAATATCTTTTGACTCTTTCAGATAATTTTCAGAAGAATATATCTAACATAATATTACTAAAATTAATAATTATATGCAAATGACTAAATTAGATACTATTTTTTAGTTTACAGTATAATTGATCAATAAGTTTTGTCTCATAGAAAATAAGATATATTGGCTATAATATTGGATAGTTTTTAAATAGTATTTTAATAATTAATATAAAGATAAAATATATTTATTAGATTAAGCAATTATGACACGTTTTGAAAAAAATAATGAGGTGGAAATTATTATTATTCTAAAAGTTTTTAGCATTAATTATGTAAAAGCCCCGTATCCCTCGCACAAATAAATCGTCGACGCCACCTCGTCCCCATCGTCTGCCTCCTCCTCCGTCGCCCTACTCCATCGGAAGCCTCCTCATCCATCGGAAGCCTCCTCCTCGGTCGTCCAGCGGTAGATTTCTCCTGTTGAGCCATCCGTCCATCCACGGAGACCCTGGAGGTAACTTACACCTTCTATAGTCCATTATGCTTTAAACCGAGCTTGGATCGATCCATCTTTCACTGCCGTTGGCTTTGAAATTTTTTCTTCGTTTTCATGATCTGCTGGCTGGTTAATTGTTCTCTGAATTTGTTGAATAGTTTGTAAATATTATCGACCTGAATTGTTCTTAGAAAATGGCATAATAGATTGGAAATAGTTTGTTTGAAGCTGTACATTGGCATGCCCAGCAAGAAACATCATCAATCATCAGATGTTTCTTATATATCTTGTAAATTAAAGGATAACTTTCCATAGTAATTGCATAAGATATGCATGTTATATGTTCATCCTTTAAATTAGATATTAATATAGTTTAATCTGTAATTAGCAAATGTATGAATGCAAATAAATCTTTAGGGTGTTATATGTTGGTTTAGTCCCACATGGAGTAAAATATAAGATTGAAAGTTGTAAATTATGGGTCAACATTGTACAGGCTTAAACTTTCAAGGGAAAAATTTCACTATAGTTCCAAAGGGATCGTGACACCTAGTAATCAAAAGCTGAACAGAGTTGGCTATTGTTCCCTTCAATTTCTCAAAAATTTGAACAACCGCACGTGGCCCCACATTATTTTGCTTTTCTTTTAGTTACCTTCTTACTCTTTTTGCTATAGGCTCGGAGAAGCATAAGCGGAGAAGTTCCGCATGCAATTCTCTCCTATCTGTGTGGTTTGCCATTCAATGGAGCAAACACCTAATCTTTCTTATTTTTATTACCTATTCTTTCTATAAGCTTAATAAAGTGGGAAGGATTCGGAAATTTTGGCGCCAAAGGAAATTCTTCCCTCACATGTCTATAAACAGTAAGATGATAAGCTCAAAAGTTAAAAATTACAAAGAAGATGATTTTTTAATCTATGCATTCATACAAGTAGCAGGTAGAAACAACGATAAAAGTACTTAATCAGGTAATAAGACATTAAAGCTTTTAATTTAATTATTATGGTTAGTTATAATTTTGTATTGTTTTGTTTTAATCTTTACAGCTTGGACTAAAACAACATGGTACCTTTGATTAAAAAATAAAACACCTATGCGAAAAGAAGTAAAAATAATAATTAAAAAAGCAAAAGAAAATGGGGCCACGTGTGGTGGTTCAAATTTTTGGGAAATCAAGGGGGCAATTGCCCCAGCTCGACTCCTATGTTCCGCCTCTGATTACTAGGTGTTGCAATCCCTTTCAAACTATAAAGAAAAATTCACATTGAAAGTTTTAAGCATGTGCAATGTTGACCCATGATCTACAAAATAATCTTATATTTTACTCCATGTGGGACTAAAGCTGACGTGTAACACCCAAGAGATTTATTTACCTTCCAAAAATGAGTTCTTCTGTCGTTTGAATTGATTTGGTGGCTTCATCAAGACCGTGACACCGGAAATGAGAAATATTTATCCCCTTCATAAAGTTGTGGTCTTTGTCAAAAAGTTGTTCTAGGAAATAAGTTCCTTGTTTTGTTGGTATGCTACGGTTGGTTGTCAGTTTAACAAGAAATGTGTTTGATTGCCACGTTGTTGTCGTATTGGGTCTCCTCTTTTGCATGATGGATGTAATAAGAAACTTTTTATGTTTTTTCTTTGAAGATTCCAATTCTGAAATCTGTTATACAAATAAATGCTGTTTTATTAAGATTCCAAATAGGAATATGGACAAGCCATCAAGTAGCGGCATTTATGGCTCTCAACAATCCTCATCTGGGGAGAAAGAAATTGGCAACAATTTCCCCGCCTGCCTTCGTTTGTCTGATGATATCCTTGGTTCCATCCTTTCAATGCTAAATACAAGAGATGCTGCAAGGACAAGTGTCTTATCTAGGCGATGGAGGAATTTATGGACATCTACCCATAGTATCAACTTCAACATGGATGAAATGTTAGGTATCGTTCCACATGTTGGTAAGTTTATGGACTGTAACCTGTTTGAGGGTGGAAGAGATATAGAACAAAGGATGCTAGAGTTTATTGGAGCAATTGATCAGTGCATTAGTCGTTATGTTGGTCGTGGCATTGAAAAATTCACAATTCACATGTGCTCCAGCAAATACTACAAGCATTTGATCTCTTGGGTCAACTCAGCAATTGAAATGCATGTTCAGAACCTTGAGCTGAACTTAAATGGTGCTGCTGAGCCCTTTGTGTTTCCTCATCATCTTTTTACTGCTGAGAGAGGATCGAGTGTCAAGCATATGTCTCTAAGCTTTTGTCACTTGATCCAATCTGATGGTTTTGGATCCTTGAAGTCGCTTACTCTTGAAAATGTTCAGCTAAAAGAGAACTTATTTTCTAGTTGCCTCTTACTGGAAGTTTTAACTCTTCAAAATTGTCATGGCATTACCAAGTTAAAGATTGGCCATCCACCCTTCTGCTTGAAGAATCTTAAAGTCTTTTTGACTGGAATAAGGCTTGAAGTTTATGCTAAGAATCTTGTCCAATTTGAATTTTCTGGCACTCGGGAAGCATTTTTATACCCATCTATTGATGAATATGGATCTTTCCATCCATTTCCTCTGGACACAGAACTATCTCAGTCTGAAGGCTCAAATGCCTGTTGGATCTATGCCCCTAGTCCTGACTTTGGGGGATTCAAGTTGCTTCGTTCACTTGCTCTGCAGAATGCAAGCTTCACTACTGAGAGGCTGGAGAATCTCTTAGCCAACTGTTCTTACCTCAAACATTTGACTCTGGAAAAGTGCAACATGCAGCTCGCAACTTTTACTTTTCAGATTGCTGGATTGCTCCACCTTAAATACCTAAAAATCTGTGGATGTCGTGGCTTAATGGATATTTGTGTTTGTGCTACAAACCTTGAAATATTTGTATTTGTGTCTCACTATCCACATTCTTACCCAAGAAGCAATTTTCGCCTTCTAGACAACAATGGTAATGATTTCTCTTCTACTACGAATGGTTTGAAGCAATTATATTTGCAGTCCAGCAAATTTCCGAATAATCTACTTTACTTCAGTTCTCTGACTACATTAAGTCTAGAGGATGTACATCTTGAAGAAGAGTATGTAAGGGATCTTCTTTCCAATTGTGTGCTTCTTGAAATTCTGAATGTAACTAGATGCGACGATCTGTTTTCTTTGAACATTACTGGAACATCTCTTCAGCTCAGGTATTTAAGTGTACGCTGGTGCAAGCACTTGCAGGAAATACTGATATCTGCTGAAAATCTCATTAGATTTGACTATCACGGGCCTGTTGTACATTTTTCTTTAAAAGAAGCTCCACAGTTGATGACTGTGGAAATTGAAATTGTTAAGGAGAACTACAATTATTGCCACTATATGATGGATGTTCTTTCCGAGCTTTCTAGCAGACTGCCGCAGCTGCAAAAGTTGATCTTTTATGTTGAGGTAAGTATCTGGAAAAATGTTTTGTGCATTGCTGTAGTCATTATTTTATTTCATTGCCGTTGATCTTTTCACTCCTCTTGCATCTTGTTAGGATGGCTTTCCAGTCAATCTACCAATATTCAATAGCCTCAAGCACTTAGTGCTTTTTGTTGGCCGTCATCCGCAAGTCTTGCATGACCTTGCATGTGTAACTTCTTTTCTGAAGGTTTCGCCCTTCTTGGAAAAACTTCAGGTGGAGGTCAGTTGGAATACTTTAACTGAAGTTTAATAACCACTATCGTGCTCTTAGTAGTGGAGGTTGACATTTGCTTTTATTATTGTATCATAGATCTGTCTTGGTGGTAAATATATTCCTTTCTTAATTGCAGCTATCCCGGTATTTACTCGATGAAACAAGTGGAACAGCATCATCTCCAGATTGCTTCCATCATCATCTCAAAGAAGTTGAATTATGCAGATTTAGGGGCATCGAGAAGGAAATCAATTTCGCTGTCAGTTTGCTTCACGGTGCCAAATCTCTTGTGCTGATGAGGATAGATCCTCGTGTAAAACATTATGATGGAAACAAAGAATGGTATTCTTCAGAATTTCCAGAAGGCTGGGTACAATGGGGACGACAGAGGACTAAAGAGCAGCTCACTGGTAGAGTCCCTCTGCATGTCCAGTTAGCAATCATGTAGATTGTCCATCTGATATTTAACTTTATTCCTCATCCCAATCATGAGCACATCATATCCCATTTAGTAGATCGTCTGGAAGTAATTGTCCAAAAACCCTTGTTTGTTGGTTGACTATTTTGGTGAAATTATCTGTACCGTCCCATGCATCTGGAACAAATTGTGTCTCTTTATGAAACTGTATGCACTTCCCTTTTGGCAAACATGAGAATCATCGACAGTTGGTCATTTTATTATCGTTTGTATTCGGTAGTAATTTTCTTTTACTCTGTCAGTAAGCAATAATTCTGCACGGTTGCAGATGCATAGTTATCATGCATTTGCAGTTGCAGATGACCTCCTTGCTAACTTTGTTTGCAAAAATGAGAATCATTGGCAGTTGGTGATTTCATTCTCATCAGTACTCGGTAGTAATTCTCTTTTACTCTGTTAGTAAGGATAATTCTTCACAGTTGCACATACATAGTTATCGTTCACTTACAGATGACCTCCTTGTTTGTACTTAGAAATTTTTATTTGAGGATGTCCATTTGATTGTTTAAATCAATTAGCAAAAATTGTATGAATTTTACCTCCGTGGAACATTAGAAGAAGAAGTTCATGCAATTTGTGGTATTGATTAAGGGCTAATCTGGACTCTATCTAGAGAATATCTACTTACCTCATAATTAAATTCTCCACCTACCCATTTGAAGCGAAACCCTCCCTTTTATTCATTGATTGACTTCTCTTCACAGTTCCGTCACGCTTTCCAGTCTTTCTTCCTTCTTTTGGATTAAAGAAGCGTTTTCCACGTTTATGTGGACTTTATCTCAGGAGGTTATTGCTGTATGTATGGAATTTGTTATGTTTGTTTTTTTAATATACAAATTTCGTATGCAGCTACAAGAAAAAAAATTAAAATTAAAATTAAAATCATGCAAATTACTCGAATAATTAAGGTTAATTATAGTTAGTTTTCTTAAATTATCATCATTTTTTATACGTAGATTTTAAACTTTTTTTTTTATTAATATCTATATAGACCCGTGAATTAAAATACATAATATTCACATGAATGTAGTAAAGAAAATATATATATTAGTTGAGAGGGTCCCCTATATATAAAAATCGGTGATAGTTGGGAGGTTAAAGTGTAATTAATCCTCAAAATATATTGACCCTTTAACAAAAATGCCCGATTCGCACTTAATCAATTAAGCTAGCGACCGAACCCGGCGAGTGGAATCGAATCGAATAGAATCGAAAATAATTGGAAGGGGATGACGAGTGGGCGAATTGAATAAAAGAACTGCATCCTTGTGTGTCGCAGCCAAAGGATGGGCGGAAGAGTAGAGCAGGTGAGGCAAATCCAAGAACACCAATCCTAATACTCCTCCTCTCACTCCCATCTCCAGGTCCTTAGCAAATCTTTTATTGGAAATTTTATCCAACACGACCCAAGAAGTTGTGGTTGATGCTTTTCTAATGGATTCCGCTTTTGGTTTGCTGTAGCTGATCGATTGAAGGCTCCTATGCTAGATTTGTAGCCTTTCTCAGTTTTGCTGCTCCTACACAAGATGGTCATAAGCGCATGGGTTCACGCCTCCACTTGTAAACCCTTACTGCCATCGCCGTTAATTTCTGGACCTCGTCTTCCCGCAAAACCCTCGACGAGATCTGGTCGAGTGAAGGCGAGCTCTTCGGATTCTAATCCGCGAGAGAACCCGCTCTCGGTCGTGCTCGATGCGCCGAAAACTTTGTGGCGGCAGACCTTGCAGCCGCTCAGCGATTTCGGGTTTGGTCGGAGGAGCATATGGGAGGGCGGGGTGGGGCTGTTCATGGTGTCGGGGGCGGCTGTTCTTGCGCTTACACTGGCGTGGCTGAGGGGGTTCCAGTTGAGGTCGCGATTCCGGAAATATCAAGCAGTCTTTGAGTTTTCCCAGGCGTGTGGAATCTGCGTGGGAACGCCTGTTCGGATTCGTGGGGTGACTGTCGGAAATGTTGTCCGTGTTGACTCTTCTCTCAAGTGTATTGAGGCAGTTGCTGAGGTTTGTATTCGCACTTTTCAGTAATAGCTGCTGTCTATGCATACTCAATGTCGTTTGTTTTGGTTGTTGATGAGAACTTAGTATTAGCGTTACCGTCGTTCATTCTGTCCTTCAGATCATAGTCGACAACTCAAATTACTGCTCATTTTGGGCAAATTATCTGTCAATAGATGCATTGCCCCTTTTAGAACGTTATAATGTTCGCCGTGGACCTGACTGCGTTTTATTTTCTGCTCTTATTCTATATTAACCTCAGATATGTATGTTTTCCACCTTTGATGTTAGTACCTTTTATATGATTTTCTGAAATGGTTAAGAGTGTAGGTTTTTACTTCATTTCAGGAACTTTTTCTTGAGTAATAAGTGACAAATGACAAATCCAGCAAGCTGCTGAGTTGATGGGATTTTTCTTTCGACTTTCTTGTGTGCCTTACTCTTGTTTATTTACTGAATCTTCTTGAGTTTCAGGTTTTATGGAAATAATGATGTTATTTGTGTGGACTCAATTCCATTCCTAGTAATGCTATGTGTGAGTAGTGAATGCAATTCAATCTTCATTTAAACCATTTAAATATTTCTTTAATTGTTATAGCTGCATCTTTTCCATTTTATTCATTACTAAACAAGATGAGCTAGTAAATAGGTTTTTCTTATGTTCTTCAGTATACTGGTTTGATGACCTTGTAATGCAAACTGTTGGTAGTTGTTCTGAACATCTAATGGTTTTCTAATCATTTCTCGATGTGCTTTGATGTTTGTGTGACCACTATTGACCAGTAAACTTGCCATTCATATTTGAGATTTCTGTGTAAGTCCCAGTTTCTGTCATGTCTCTGCCTTGCTTGATGAAGATAGAAATTTAACTTCTTTATTCCTAAATCTTTCATGGCAGGTTGAAGACGACAAAATCATTGTACCTAGAAATTCTTTGGTTGAAGTGAATCAGTCCGGCCTTCTTATGGAGACATTGATTGATATCACACCCCGAGATCCACTCCCCACACCTTCTGTTGGTCCACTTGATCCAGATTGTGGCAAAGAAGGTCTTATTGTCTGTGACAGAGATCGAATAAAAGGAGAGCAAGGAGTGAGCTTGGACGCATTGGTCGGAATATTTACCCGCCTTGGACGAGATATGGAGGAAATTGGTGTTGCTAGAAGTTATGGATTGGCTGAAAAAGTTGCATCTATTATGGAGGATGCACAGCCTCTCCTTTCAAAGGTGCGGAATTTTTTTTTCATGTTCTTTCAATGCGTAATAATTGCTTGATCTATACTGTTATACTGCATCTTTTTTTTTCCTGGAAAACTATTTCATAATAATGTGACCCCTAGCTTCTGTGATCTATCTCCATATTTATTGGATATTGAATGTTAGAACAGAATTCTTGCAGTATATCAGATGAAAAGTTAAATAGCTTTTCTTCTCTTTCCTTTTTTTTTTTCTGGCTTTGTTCCTAAACTTTGCAGAAAGTATTGGTGTAAGCTAAGAAATGCTTTTTGTTATGTTCTGTAGTAAATAAAAGTGAAGACATAGCAACGATACAGAAAATGGAATTTGTAATGCTATGAAGGACTAAATTGAAGCATACAGTGCTATCCAATTGACATTATTATATGCATTGATGTGTATTGCTTGTATTAATAAATTCCTTCTTTCTTTAATATTGGTTGTTGGGACAATTTAGTGTCTCTGGCTCTCTTGAATTGTTGGAGTTAGGAGTGGCAATTGGGTTAGATTAAGCGAGTTCGGATCAGGTCGAATTTGGGTCAAGTCAATTTTACTTTGACACGAACACGACCCGATTAATAAACGGGTTAGATTTGGTAAACACGAATACGGTCCAATTAATAAACGGGTAACACGATCCGACCTGTCTAACTTGTTTAATAAACAGGTCAAGTTAATCCAATACGCTAACACGATCCGTCTAACTCATATACTTAAATATGTCGTGTTAACTCGACACGTTAATACGATGTCTAACCCGTTTAATATAAATCTTATATAAAATTCAATATTTTCTAATTTATCCTATATAAATAGTGTATTATACATACAAAATTGCTTATTACCAACTCAAAACTCATACATAATTAAAATTACAATTCTAATACATATATGTTCATCTCCTTTGGCCAAAGATGTCGTGTCACATGTCCCACCAAAGTATTCAAATCCATTTCCTCTACTTGCTCTTCTTCTTAAATTTCAAAAAAAAAAAAAAAAAAACTTGCTCTTCTTCCTCCTCCGCCTTCTTATTTTTCAAGAGACGACAACCAGGGCGCTCCTCCATCGCCTCTCCTCTTCTTCCACCTCCTCCATCCACTTCCTCTCCGTCACTCCTTGTGGCTTCTCCTCCGCCTCCAGCAACGAAACCCTAACAATCGAGATGAGTGTCCCCTTCACTGGCAACCGGATTGATCCTCCCTCCCACTCCGTCGACACGACCTCCTCTGAGCTGCTCTCCTTCTTCCAAACCATGTCCACCATGCGTCGCATGGAGATTGTCGCGAACTCCCTATACAAGGCGAAGCTCATCCGTGGCTTCTGCCACGTCTACGACGACCAGGAGGTTGTTGAAGTCAGCATGGAGGCCGCTATCACTAAATCCAACGCCATCATCACCACCTACCATGACCAATGCGTTTACCTTGGCCGCGGCGGCGATCTCGTATTTGTCTTCGTCGAGCTCATGGGCTGCCACACTGGTGCTCCAAAGGAAAGGGCGGCTCACGGTAGGTGGCAGACGGTGATCGGAGAGAGAGGAGGCGCAACAATTTTTTTTTGCCCTTTTGGTGAGATGAGGTGGCTGGGGCTAGATTGCTGGAGAGTGAGGAGTGGAGAGAATGAGATGGTTTAGGTTTTAGACTTTAGTTATCTTATATAAACATGGGTTACAGGGTTAGTGAGTTAGCGGTTTGACTCGACCCGACCCAATCCATATACTTAAACGGGTCAAACGAGTCAAAACGGTCACCTATATAAACTCGAACACGACTCAATTATTAAACGGGTTAGGTGGATTGATCCATTTACGATCCAAATCCTATTATATTAAACTCAAACTCGATTAAGAGTCGGGTTATCGTGTTGGATTAAGATTTGCAACCCCTAGTTGGTGTCACACTTCAAACAAGTCTTTTCTGCCACCTAGATCTTTCTTGCTACCCTCATTTTTGGGGGCCAAATTATATCATTTTAATTCCATTTCCATTTTATTAGTAAGGTCGAAGGAAAATCAACTACCGGGATTGTAAGACCAATAATTACTAGTTCACTATGTATAATTCAGCAGTATATTTTAGCACAATTATCTGTAATAGATCCTAACTAGGTTCATACGGTCATAGTTATTTACTTGCTATCCTTTGATCCACATGTCTTATAAACAGAATATGCCCTATAATGCTCCATCTTAGACTTGCCTCTCCGCTTAACTGCATTTGCTTCTTTGCATTATCTTACATATTCATTGCTTTCTTTGTTTGTATATGTGGTGCATGTGATTCTTGCACATGTTATTAAACTTCATCCTGCTTCTTGACAAGATATTTGTCTATCTCCATACGAAGAAAATGATGTGTCAATATATGTTGCACATGACAAGGCACACTTACTTGCATTTAACTCTAATGATGTCACAGATTGAAGCCTTGACTGAAGATATTCAACCTTTGCTTGCTGAAGTTTGTGAAAGTTCGCTGGTGAAGGATGTGGAAAATTTAACCAGAAGTCTGGCTGAAGCAAGCAATGATTTAAGGTTCAACCATTGAAGCCAAACTTCCAAATTGAGCTATTATTATTTGGATATGCATCAATAACATTCTTGCTTCTTATTCTTAAGAAAAAGTATGTCAAGTACTTGAATCTTTCAAATTTTGTTAAAATGGTAGAAAATTAGCACTTTTAACTGTGCTAGTTTTTATGTTGCCATGCACAATTCTTAAGCGTTCAGAGTGTTCACATAGTCTAATGGACATTTGGATTATCTCGACTCATAATAAGCACTGGTAGCAGAGCACGCACCTTTAACTTGGCGCAATCTATAACATTTGTTTCCTTCACACATAAAGTTCAAGCCTTTCACAAGATGCTAAAATTGAGGGAGTAGCATGATGATTATTTAACGTATACTAGCATTGTTTTGAAAAACTACCACATTACCGTCTGGGCCCCTGCCTTAAAAGGAATATTCTTAGGCTCCACTTAGGTCCACCTTTATATGTTGTTTACTTGTATCATGATTTAGTATATAGGTTTACCTTGAATTAAACGTTTCCTCTAATCTTCATTTTCTTTATTTGTTTATTTTCTAGTTTTCTGGCTATCTGCCTAGAGAAGTTGCACCTATCCTGAAGTTCAATTACAGAGAATGTGACCGATGAGGTTTAAGAGGCTTGTGTGTTAAGAGCTATAAATGTCCAAGTTCTATTCTTTATGTTATTCACTGATCTGCACGTGTTGCAGGACTATCAATTCTTTGTACATTGGTTTTCTGGACTTTGTAGATCAAATTGAATTGTTTTTTAATTTACAACTTCTAGGCTTGAATACCAGGCTAGATGTGAACTTTGTAGGTGTATACACACATGATGAACTATTTCTCAAAATCTGGCATAGTCTGGAGAAAGAAAAGGAATAACACATCCCTTCAAATCATTTGTCTATGTAATTTTTGAGGGAGCAAGTATGAAGTGGAAGTTGTATCCATGTTTATCATATATGCAATCTGTATTGTCACCTTGACATAATCCTTCTCATGCAGAAAGGTGCAGTCTTTGCTTCTTAGTCCTGATAATGCTGATCTCATTAGGCAGTCTATTTACACCCTTATATACACACTGAAAAATATCGAGGTCTGTTTTCCTACTCTGTTCTGATTTCTTGTTCTAGAATTTTAATATACTCTTATTAAATTTTGGTTGTTCCCATTTATTCCAGAGTATTAGCTCTGACATCTCTCATTTCACGGGTGATGAGGCTACAAGGCGAAATTTGAAGTTGCTCATCAAGTCTCTTAGCAGACTTTTGTGATGATTTCTGGATCTTGGATTTCATTTCTGAGGCCGGCTAAAACAAACTTTCAGCATAAGGCTACTAAGTGTATGAGAGAGCATTAAAGGAAAGATAGCAGATCTGCAGACAGGTCAAGGTCTCTCTTGCATAGAGATCTCGCAAATATCTGCCCCACCATTGGCGAGGAAAATATGAATTTTTGGCAGATTGCTTCTCGCTTTACATTTTTTTTTTTTTGACCCTCAAGGTTATTTCAAGATGTTTTCTGGAAACAGAAGTTCTTGTCCAAGAGCAAATCTCTTAAATGGCTTTTAAAGACCATGAAGTCATGACTATTTTGTTGATGTGATTATTTTACATAGGAGTTGTATTATAAGAATGTCGAATGTTGCATTTGTCAAAGTTTTACAGGTATGATGTTTGGCGTGTCACAGAATAGATATAGTGAGCGTGCATTTGAACACAGATTGCTTCTGTTTATGTCATTGATACAGGATTAACATTCCTAGCTATATTATTGGTAGATTTGTGCCAGCAGCATTCAAGAGGAACTATTCTTCATCAGTTCATTGTAATTTCCATATCTTTAAATTGGACCCAAAAAAGAGAGAGAGAGAGAGAGAGAGAGAGAGAGAGAGAGAAAAGAAAACAGAACAGTTATTCATGATTCATCAGATTCCTCCTCGTTTCTAATAGTCCTGGACCATCAACTGTGGTTCCTCTTGCACTACCTCAAGAAAATATATATATATATATATATATATATATATATATATATATTGGAAAGAAAAGAAAATTAGAGATTAAAAAAGGATGGCTCTGAGAGCTTCTTACCATCAATATCCTTTTAGGTGGATTGTGGTGGGGGTCTATCATGAGGCTTTTCCAAGAAAATCCTATTGTGCATGTCTTCATCAATCAAAGTGGTGGTCCCTTGGCTTCTCCTGTCCATTCTTTGAAAAAGATGCATCAAAATGATAATTATTAAAAAAAGGATAAAATATGCAAAAGAAATATCAGCATCACAAAAAGCTTTCAGATGCTTCTCTTTTTTTGACTTTGTAGCATATCTTGTTTGTATAACATATATTCGAATTACATACATTGCATGGGTGCACTTAATTAATTGTTGTGTAAACTGTTTGATTGACTCTTACATTAGTGCTTTCGGGCTATAAATAGGTTGCACTGCCCTCTTCCACTCCTCAACCAGAGCTCCAAAGTGTCTGATAACAATCTTTGCAAGGTCTTTTCAGATACAAAATGTCTTGCTGTGGAGGAAACTGTGGCTGTGGTTCTGGATGCAGCTGTGGCAGTGGATGTGGAGGGTATTACCTTAAATTCCCTTGTTCTTCTTATACCTTGAATACATTCTCAACCTTAAATATACTATTCTGTTATATATATATATATATATATACATATATTCCTCGCACATGTCCTTGCTTGTATAATTTAGTCACCAATTAATAATTTCATTCTCCTCTCTGTATGTAGGTGCAAAATGTACCCTGACTTGGCTGGAGAAGGGACTACCACCACCCAAACCATGGTCTTTGTTGCTGCACCACACAAGAGGTCTAACTCTTACCATCTATATATATCATGAGGCAACTCTTATGTAATGTTAGATTGTTACGTAGATATTGCTCATTTGAATGGCATCTTTTTTTTAACCCTCCTCCTTAATTTTTGCAGTCCATTTGAGGTGTTTGAGATGGCAGCAGAGTCCGAGAGTGGAGATTGCAACTGCAAGTGTGGAAGCAACTGCACCTGCGATAATTGTGGGTGCAAATGAGACATCACCTATATAAGCTTAGGAGAGACCATATCTATTTATCTATCTATCTATCTATCTTAATGTGGTGTTAGTGTGCTCTTAAGATATGGGATCTCTCCATTTCTAGGGTCTCATTTTGATGTCATGTATCCCTAAATAAGAGGAGAGTGAGCAATATTACTTTTTCATTATGTAGCATTCTCCTCTCTCAAGGTGATTTTAATATATATATATGGTCACTAAACTATCTTCGCATGTGATTGATCTAATATTATTCCACCTTTTTAACATCTTTGACGGTAAAATAAAGATAATACAAGCCACAAACCACTCTTGTAGCTCAGTGGTTAAATATTATGAATCTATGACTTATTAATTATTATTTAAACATTAGAGTTAATATATAATAAAAAATTAATTTGAGGTTAATTGGGCGAGAGAGATCTTAGTTTCTTTGGTACTAAGAGAATTGCTTATTTGGTTAATACAACTGACGACTTTTTTTACTGTATGAATATAGTTTTGGGTTGTTATGACTTGTTTATAAACAAGAGGATTGGGGTTTAAATATGCAACTTTTATATATTAAAGAGGGCTAACCATTTTGTCTTAGTGTATAATTTATGGGCTACCACCCTGACCGGTCAACAAACTCGTAGAAAAGATAGAATGTAAGTTTGAAAATGTAAAATTGATAAATATAAGGTTCTAAATGCAAATTGATTAGCGTGGCAATTCGCAAGCTACCGGACAATGGAGATAGTGTTGTATGATATGTTTGACCTCTGAGCTGAGATACCAACCCAAACAAACAAGAACCAAACACACGCAGAAGAGCAAAAAATGGCTGTGGTGGGCAACACCACCATACTCTACAACACTCATCTCCCTCTCCATCTCTCTACCCATCTACTAAATTCGAACTACAACCAACTGATTCACCATCAGAAGCACAAATCTCATACTGTAACCACCCCAAAAGCATCCCTCTCTTTCTCCTCCACCAGTGTCAAACACAGAGTCCTAGTCCCAAAGAGAAGAGACGCATCTCCAGAATCCTCACTGTTCCAAGAAATCAACAATCTTTGCAGTGAAGGAAGCCTCAACGATGCTCTACTTCTTCTTAGGCATAACATCGAACATCTTGACTACAATTCTACGGTCGACGTCGTTGGCCTCCTTCTGCAAGCTTCCGGCACTAATGGAGATCTCGAGGTGGGTCGTAAGCTCCACGATATCATCTCCTCGTCGGAAGAATTGTTGGGTAACGTCGTTCTCACCACTCGGCTTCTCACCATGTACTCCATGTGCGGGTGTGTTTCGGCTTCCCGCCGCGTGTTTGATGAATTGGGAGAGAAAAATCTTTACCAGTGGAACGCCATGATTAGTGGGTATGCGAGGAATGAGATGTGGGAGGAGGCAGTTGATGTGTTTTGCCGGTTGATGTCGACGACGAAGCTGAGGCCCGATAATTTTACTTTGCCGTGTGTTTTCAAGTCATGTGCAGGGATTTCTGATGTTGGTTTTGGCAAGTTAGTGCATGGGAATGCAGTGAAACTTGGATTGGGTACTGATACTTTTGTTGGCAATTCGCTAATTTCCATGTATGGTAAGTGTGGTAATGTTGACGAGGCAGTTCATGCGTTTGAGACAATGCCTGAGAGGAACCTGGTTTCTTGGAATACTATGATGTCTGTGTTTTCTGACAATGGTTTGCTGCAGAAAGGTATTGATTTGTTCAAGGAGATGTTACTGGTTGGGGTTGGTGAAGGTGGTATTGGACCGGATGACGCAACTATGGTGACAGTACTTCCTATGTGCACAGGGGAAGGATGGCTTGGAATGGGGAGACTAATGCATGGTTTGTCAGTGAAATTGGACCTAGACCATCTCCTGAGAGTGAACAATGCGTTGATTGATATGTATGCAAAATGTGGTGATTTAGTTGATGCAGAATGCCTGTTTTCTGAGGGTCTCCAACGAAATGTGGTGTCTTGGAATGCGATGCTAGGTGGCTATGCAAGGAATGGAGATGTTGCTGGGACGTTTGCTCTTTTGCACGATATGCAGATGGTGGAGGGTTTGAAGGCTAATGAAGTCACTATCTTGAATGTCCTGCCTGTTTGTTTAGGCGGATCAGAGCTACAGAAACTGAAAGAACTTCATTGCTTTGTGATTAGAAATGATTTACAGATCAATGATCTAGTATCAAATGCTCTAATTGCAGCTTATGCAAAGTGTGGATCTCTGGAGTCTGCGGGTCATGTTTTCAATGGCACAGAGATCAAGACTGTTAGCTTATGGAATGCACTCATTGGTGGACACGCACAGAATGGTGATTCAAGCAAGGCAATAGAATTGTTCCTCCAGATGTCAGCTTCAGGATTAGCACCTGATTGGTTTAGCATTGGTAGCTTGCTCTTAGCATGTGCTAATCTGAAACATCTTCAGCATGGCAAAACAGTTCATGGATTTGCCATTAGGAATGGTTTGGAGAAAGATTCATTCATTGGGATCTCACTTCTCTCACTTTACATTCAATGTGGAAGAGACTATAGTGCTAGGCTAGTATTCGATGCAATGGAGGAAAAGGATATGGTATCTTGGAATGCTATGATTGCTGGGTATTCTCAAAATGGACTGTCTGAGGAGGCCCTCAGTCTCTTCCGTCAGATGCAACTAAATGGTTGCAAGCCTTCGATGATTGCAACAACAAGTGCCTTGATGTCTTGTACTCAATTGTCAGCTGTCCGACTAGGAAAAGAGACACACTGTTTTGCGCTAAAGGCCAGCTGTTCCGAGGATGCTTTCGTTGGTAGCTCAATCATAGACATGTATGCAAAGACTGGTTTTATAGAACAAGCTCGGATATTCTTTGACAGGATGAAGAACAAAGATGCAGTTCCCTGGAATGTAATGCTCACAGGCTATGGCATTAATGGGAGTGGAAATGAAGCTATCAATCTGTACAATGAGATGCAACGAGAGGGGATAAAGCCTGATGGCTTCACATATGTCGGTCTACTCATGGCATGTAGCCATTCTGGAATGGTAGAAGAAGGCTTGAATTACTTTGAAGAGATGAAAAATACACATGAGTTGGAACCAAAGTTGGAGCATTATGCATGTCTTGTGGATATGCTTGGTCGAGCTGGGCGATTAGCTGATGCCGCGGCAGTCATTGAAGAAATGCCAGAAGATCCAGATGGCAGAATATGGAGTGCTTTACTTTGCGCCTGTCGTCTCCATGGAGACATGAGCTTGGGAGAGAAAGTTGCAGAAAAGCTGTTGGAATTGGAGCCTGATAAATCAGAGCATTACATTCTAGCTTCAAATCTTTATGCAGGCTCTGGGAGGTGGGATGATGTGAGAAGAATTAGGAAGAGGCTTAAGGAAACTGGCCTCTACAAAGACCCAGGTTGTAGCTGGACAGATGTAGATAGTAAAGTGTATAGCTTCATTGCAGGAGATAATAGGCTTCCTGAATCAAGCGAGGTTAAGAGAATGTGGTGTTCTCTGGAGGAAAAGATACGTGCCATTGGATATATTCCAGATACAGCTTCAGTTTTACATGATCTAGAAGAGGATGAAAAGGTGGAATTATTGCGGTGTCATAGCGAGAAGCAAGCAATAGCATTCGTGCTGCTAAGGAATAGCAAAGCAACAAAGTTGAGGGTCTATAAAAACATTAGAATGTGCAGGGATTGCCACAATGCAATCAAACTGGTGTCAAGAGTTGTGGAGAAAGAGATTGTGGTGAGAGACAACAAGAGATTTCATCATTTCAGAGAAGGCTTTTGTTCTTGCGGCAATTATTGGTGATTCTTATATACTTCCACATGCAAAGTACTCGAGAACAATATTCGCATGGTGTTTCTCATTTTTCTTTCATAAAGTTTTTCTTCTTTAGATTCTTCCACAAGGAAAATCCACCAAACATTAATATCTTCCTAGCATATTGATCCAACTATAATTCTTAAACTTTCATCCACATTGAAACTTTCTTATCAAAGTCTGACCTCCAAGACAATATAGTGATTTAAAGTTTTGATCAAGTTCCCCTTCTACTATATGCAGACATTCTCTCTGATCTGTGTACATATAAAGTTCACTCTGGTGACCTTTCTTCACCTGCTATGTTTTGAACTACTTCATCAGTGAAGTTTTTTCTTCTAGTAACCAAATCCAGCCATTCAAGTTCCTAGCAAGAGGTCATTTATCTTCCACTCATGCTCTACCAAGTCTTCCTGGGTACAGGCCTCTAGTGGTTTAAAGTATCACCAAATTCTGGCTCTTGTAGTTATTAATATTATCATGCTCATGCACTGCAGCAATGTCGGTGGTAGCAAGGCTTTGTTTCTCCCTAGATGTTTGAAATCTGACTCAGATAGAATCAGATCAATGCAACAAAAATAATCCACATGCTGAGAGTAGCATATTTTCTTCTTATCTGCACCTTTCAAGATATGATGCCAGCAACTGCTTGGGGAAGAATCCTTTAACAGATTGCAGCGAACTTTATCTTGCTATCAAAGAGGAAAGCACAAAGACAGTACTGAAAAGGATGCAGTAGTGCTATGCCAATCTGGTCTGTTCTGTCGAACCAAAATTTGAACTTCACCCCACAATTCGTAACCAGGACTCCTAGGACAGTTTGTTTGTCCTCCCATTTATTTGATATATTATGCAAGGATGACATAATAGTCATTTACGGATTCTATGGGACCTTGGCATTTTTGGGAGCTTATCAAATTGATGACACCATATTGTCCATGCTGAAAAAAAATGCTCTTACTGGTTTTACTTTCAGTAGTGTTTGGTACATATCAAGAAAGGAAATTTTCTGATGTTATAATAACATTGAGAATTGGTATTAAGGTATTATTACACCTTCTTGATGTTGGTGATGATGGCAAAATGATCAACTTCATCAATAGCTAATCATAGTATAATCTCAACTTGGTGCAGTGTATTGACAGAACAAGTTGATTTTGAAAGATGCTTACTGCTCCAAGTTGCAACAAATAAATTCTTTATTGTGTGAACATTCAGGCAATGACAAAGCACTCAAGAAAAAGAGGTCAACATTGGCCAACTCAACTGTTCTTTCAGGAAGAAATTCTGCAAGATGCAACAACAATCAAATCAAGCAAACCATCAAAGCATCTACATGTAGCATGTGAGACAACCAGAGAACAAAATACTAAAGTTTATTAGGCCCAACCAAAATCACAACGAAAAATAATAGCTTATACAAGAAGCTCTTTAAATAAGAACCTCACCATGTAATACAAAGAAAGCTGGCCCAGGCAACCATAACGGGTGCCGACTCACCCATGGATTATAGCATTTTGATTGCTTATCTAACCTACAAAATTATAATACAAGGATGTTGCTTGGTATCTTTACAGAGATATGCAAATGCGGTACGTGTAGTACCTCCTTACAAATATGAAGGAAAGAATAAGTGGATCTGTGTATACATAAATGAATATTATAATGGTATCAATTGAGGAACCGAGACTTGCTGACTTCAAGTGTTAAATCATCTAGCAAATGATCCAATATCAGGCCTTCCAACTCCATTGCCATACACTCAGCATCAAACTGAAGGTTCAACCATCCATCATTCTTTGCAAAGTCATGAGGTACAACACTTTCAAGTGTGTAAGTAGACCGTCTTTGTGAACTAAGATGCCAACTGATTTTCTCCCATAACTCCTTGAGGAAATGGTATCCCACAGGCTTTGGTCTATTATGAGACGAAAAATGTGAGAATGAAGAAGGATGAGCATAATATTTTTCATGAATGTCTTGTAATGCTTCTTTGATTAGATCAAACAGAAGCGCCTGATCAACAGACATATCATTAGAGGCAATTGTCGGTAGGACAAGGTCATATGGCAAAAAATCTGCTTCTTGTGGAAAAGGCTGATTAAGGGAGTACCGAGCTGCGAAAAAATCTTCCCCACAGAAACCAGATTTCCTCAGTACATCCATCAGATAATCAAACTCAGCCTTGTCAATTTGATCCACCTGAATCTGAAGGGCATCGAAGCTTGCAAAGCCCTTTATCTGAGCATTATCAGAAGTGGATTCAGTAATTTCTGCCCCATAAGATGCATCAACACCCAATAGTTCTGAATTTGCCGAAAGGCCTAGCTCCTTGAAATGGAGGCTCCTAGGCTTTAACTCTGAATCTGCACAGAAGAAAGATAGAACAAGCAATCAAGATCTACTATTTATTATCATTTTCGATGGATAAAAAGATGTACAGAAGTCATAACGGCAATCTTGTTCTTGTAACTAAATCACCAGATGAAATTTGGATATATTTTTTATATATTTAGTATAGAAAGTATAGCAAATACAGAAACTTTCACATTTGTAGTTTATTGATCACAGTTTTAATTTGGATCTCACCTTCTAAAGTTCTGTACTTCACTGGACTGACAGGATTCTCTGAAAAAATTAAGCCAAGAACAGAGACTGGGCTGGTTCTTCTCGACTCACTGTCTGGATCCACTTTAATTTCAAGTCCTTGTTCACAGTTTGGAACATGACTAGTGCTGTTTATTGAATCTAAAACCTCAGACATACTCTGGTCAATATCAAAAGTTAGCACTGCCCGTTCCATTATTTCTGTCTCCTGATCATGAGAAGGAATGTTTCTTGTATCTTCTTTGGTTGAATCTAAAACCTTGCCTGCCTTGCTCTCATCACACTCATTAGATAACATTGGTTGTTCCGGACATCCTTCAATTGTCTCATGAGAATTTACATCTGCAGCATGTCCCGCACTTGAATCTGTTTGTACTCTCTCCTTGTTATGCACAAGGATACTTACTGACTTTTGCTCCTCGGAACTAGAAATGTTGATATCACCATCAAAACCACTTAATGGAACTTTTGAAGATAAAGCTTCATGAGGTAATTCACTTTGAGCAGCACTATTAAAAAAATATGACCTAGATTCAGGACTAGAATAAGTTCTTTGGAAGGTCATAGGGGCCTTCAGGTCCTTCAAAGAACTTTCTCTGTTCAATTTCAAGCTACCAACCACCTTTTTGCCTTCGCCTTGTGAGAGGGACTCAAACAAGTGAGAGTAACTATCCAAGGATTCAGTAAGAGAACGGGACCTGCTGAAAATTTGATTTGGATTCCTGTTAGCAGATATATCAATCTTATCTCGTGAACTATCTCTATAGTATTTGGCTGAGGCTGACCGAAAGAGCTTTTCTTTCATCACATCTTCTGTCACCTTATGGCCATAAGGGATTTTATGCAGGACACTATCCCTTGAAATTCGATGATGCTCCTTCATATTTCCATCGACTATATCCTTTAATTTCTGTTTGAGGTCCTCAAAACGGTTCAAAGCAGTTGTATGATCCCTTTTGCTTATCAATTCACGTGGAGAGTCTTGAAAATTCTTGGAACTTAGATCACTTCTATAGCCATCAATTGTTCCATGTTCTGTACAAAAATTGCTAGTACCCAAACAAGTTTCCCAACCAAAGTTTGGCTCTTGAAACATTTCTAGAAGTAACTCCTTGTGTCCATCAAAGAACTCCAGAATATTGATAATATCTTTTATTTGGAATTCATCTGTTCCCACTGTTTCAAGATCAATTCTCTTTTGCTCTGATAAGGCGGTGATTGCTTCTTTTAACATTTTGACTAGCATTGTTTGCTTCTCAGAATGATTTCCAAAGACAACATCCCCAAAGCTAGGACAATCCGAGTCATTGGACAATAGAGGAATTTGTTTGCTGCTTGCAGAAGAATCAGTTGGATGTGTATTGGTATCAATTGTAGAGGATTTGTTGTTGGAAGTCACTTCATCAGAAAGAACGTAATCATTACATTCCAAATGATGTATAGACATGGTGCGCAGCAGCTGTGGTGCTACAGGGAGCCCGTTCCGTTTCTGATTCTGTCTCCCATGGATCTTTTTTGAAATCAAAGCCCTGATGCGAGCCTTGCGAGATATTCCTTTTGAAGCATTACTTTTATTTAGCAGCTGAAATAATACAAGCATAGGTGATAAGCAACATGGAAAATCCTAGAACATGTTTCATATAAAATGATGTCCTCTTCCTCATGAGCTCAGTATACATTTTTTCAAAGCAATGAAGGATATATTTACATTTAAATCAAATAGATTTGCTCAAGCATAGGTAATAAGAAAAGAAACAGTTGTGAATCAAAGTGAACTGCAAAACATGAGAAATAAACACCTTGGCTGAACTTACTGGAATGTTTGTTTCATCCATAATTATGTTTTCTTTGCTAATCAAAGGAATATATGATGCCGGAAGTTTAATTCCTGCAACAAGAATGATAATTAGTAAACATATGACTCCAAAGGTCATCAATATCTGACAGCAGGTCCGAAGGTTTACCATCACCATGCCTGCTGTTGGAAAGCATTCTTCTAATACGTAGACGCTTGTGGAAGTCGAACAAGTGAAACAAGCCCCATGTGCAACCTTGGAATTTCTTCCCATATGACACTGAATCCTGATGCTGCAGCAGTCTGGCCATTTCATACAGCCAGTTTAAGGAAGAACTTCCTTCTATATAATCCTTATTACACCAGCAGCTCTTAGCTATCCTGTCAAGAAGAGAGCAAATCAATCAATAACAACTAAGAAGACAACACCGAACCCACTTTCCAATTTCTATTCGACTCCAAATAGCTTAATCCTTACTTAAAGTTACACCATATACAGTCCAACTATGAAAAAAATAAAGCAATTAGAATCATATGGATAGTGATCAGAGAAGCACGAATCATCAAACAGAGACAATCAAAATCAAAAGACTTGCTTGATATTCCTAGTAATTAATTTATCGAACATCTTTACGGCATAATTTATTAAATACTACCGATTCATCGTAGGGAGAATAAAAAGGACACGAGGAATGAATTGCAAGAAGAGAAGAAAAAAAACTATCACCTTTGCGATCCGGGATACTACCAGCTTCCAACCAAGGAGGAGAAGGAGAGGAAATTGGGATTTGGGTTTCAGATTACGGACTCAAGGGAGAAGAAAGGTAGGGTTTTTAAGCAGTCAGAGTTGAATTCTTCCTCTCTAACTTTCAAAGAGTGGAGTCAGAGGCGCAGTCTCTTTCGTGCTCTTTCTTCTATCTTCTCCGAAGTTGATTTTTAGTTTAGTCTATTCTCGTCTTCCCTCATGCAAACGGGTAATTGGTATTAGCGTTCGATAAGGATAAGTAATAGCAAACTAATCTCAAAATCAAATCCAGCTTATTATTATTATTATTTGCACCCAATCATTTGTTGGATCCTGATAGTCGTAGAGTATAACATATTAGTGTAGCGAAGATCTTTACTCTCACCAAATTTTACTAGTCCTCTCTCTCTCTCTCTCTCTCTCTCTCTCTCTCTCATACACGGTTTCTTGCCGTGGTCTTGACTTCCTTCTGAAAGACACACAGACTTATGACATAGACGTATTAGCATGGACCACGACATTAACTTAACTTCAAAAAAAAGGAAAAAAAAAATAAAAGGTAGGTGAACTGGTCCAAAGTAGGATCTTTTGGTAGTTGGAACTTGGAGTTCATACTAGTAGTCCTCCAAGATGATATCTTTTTGGTCGCTTGAGGCTCAAAAAAGCAGCACTTGACAAGGATCATTTTAGTGCTCGATTTTCAAAGGTTTTTTTTTTTTTTTTTTGGCCGTAAGGTATTGATGATCGGATTAAATTATATCTATCCGTCAAACGATAATGAGAGACTTATAATATTAGTTCAAATATATATTCTCATACAAACTGCTATATTGGGCCACACGGATACAGTGGTCGTAGATTTGGGCCTACTTGGATAGGCCCCCAAACAAACCCCAACTGGGCCCATTTGCATCTTTATATGAACAATAAAATCAAAGCCTTTCAATGGGATCCAAACTGAAGTATATCCGATTCAGTCGATAAATAACGACGAATAGCTAGGGGTGAAAACTGATCGTATAACTCATATCTGAATCCATATTTTTAGTCCGGATATGGATTCGGATACGGATATTTAACAGATAGTAAAATTTAAAACTATATCCTAACTAAACGGATACGGATAATTTTCGGATAAAAGATCGAATCTTAAACGGATATTGATTGAATTTAAAATAATTATAATATTTTATTTAGATATAATTAACACAAAATTTTTAAGAGTTTTACAATAAATAATTTTTTTTGTATGTCAAATATATAAAATTAGATAAATTAATCTCCATAAATAATATATAAAGTATTATTAGTAACAATATTAATATTTACTATTTAAATAAGCAAACTAAAAACTGTAAATTATTTAAAAAAATATGCGGATAAATGGATATCCGATATCCGTATCCGAATCCGAAAAATGTATCCAACCCGTATCCGAATTTTTTTCAAAAATTCTATCCGTAGATTCGGATAGAAATTTTTTATCCGAATCCGATCCGAGTCGGGTCGGAGTTAATCCAACCCGTTTTCACCCCTACGAATAGCTGATGCATGATCGGATGGAATAAATAAATTCTGAAAAATATAAGATGTGATTTATAAAATTTCTAATTTTTTTTAATGAATAATCTTATATTCTAACAAACACGTAATTTCTCTTCTAGTTGGACTTCACAATATAAGAATATTATTAGCATATGCTTCCTGATCGCGTAATTATGCAGTAGTATACAAAAAGAAGACTGTTTCAGATGTCTTCTTTAAACCAGCAACATATATAATAGTTTCCTGCATCAGTAGCTATATTAATTTAGATCTATTGCAATAATTAATCAATACTGATTGAATGATAAAATAGGGAGAGGACTTAATTTGGTCGAATAATTCGCTTCCAGATGCCGATCTTTTTGGTTGCTGTCCACGAATAAATTACTATTAACTTCACAAATTAGACTGTAATTTAGATATAATAATGACCTTGTGAATGATGTGTACCCACCCAAATATTGT
Source organism: Typha angustifolia (assembly GCF_048772165.1). Taxonomy (NCBI): domain Eukaryota; kingdom Viridiplantae; phylum Streptophyta; class Magnoliopsida; order Poales; family Typhaceae; genus Typha; species Typha angustifolia. The sequence goes on along the minus strand of NC_133246.1, from coordinate 17,365,805 downwards.
TTACTAACACTCTTAATTTATTTTACAGGAGGAGACCGAAAATAGGAGCTTGCTATTTGCTGAGGAGTTTAACAGGAAGAATATGCTAAAAGAATCCTCAAAAGACGAGAAAATTTGAACTCCAAGGAGAAAATTTAAGCACCAACTCCACCACACGTCAATGCGTCACCAAAGTCAACACACTCTGTCGGACAAATCCGCTGCTCTTGGTCGCGCAGGCAGAATAAGGGAAGGAATTTATCCGCGACGCTGTTCCAATTGTCCTTCTTTCTCTTGTTACGGAGCGAAGGGAAAATAACGAGGGAGAAGAGCTCGGGGCAGGTGAAATGGAAGTCCTCAATCCATCTCCGCCACCCAGCCCGGCGATTGACCGTTACGGAGGCGGCGCGTCGCCGGAGGCTGGGCTCCGGTGGTTGGTAGGCCGGGGGACCTCTGGTGGATCTCCGGCGGAGGGGAGGATATACGTGGCGGTCGGGAGGTCGGCGGAGAAGACCCTAGGGTTGCTCCGATGGGCTTTTCGGAGGTTCCGGTGCACGGAGATCGGGTTGATCCATGTCCATCAGCCCTCGCCTTTGATCCCTACCCTATGTGAGTTTTTTTTTTTCTTCTTCAAAACTTCGAGTTTGGTCTAATTTAGGGCTTAAAATCCAACCTTTAGTAGATTCGCGCAGAGTTCTGTTCTAGTCTTGGTTAATTATGGATCTATTAGTTGAATTATCTTATGTCGCTTCGTATTTCCTGTGACTAGTATTCAAACAATATGTTTGAATAAGTCGTTGCTGCTTTCTTATTACAGATAATATAGCTCTATGCGATCTTGTCATAATTTAGTGGCTCTTCGACTTTACGATTTTAATTTTCCCCTCGATTTCTTTGTTTTTGGTTAATTTTTTAGATTGTGTCTGTGGCGCCTTCTTGGTTTCTGGAATTTTTGGCCTTTCCATATTGAAGCAATTAATAGTTTATTACTGGACCTGTATAGGCCAAGACCATCCATGCTTTCTATGTTCTTTTTCTTGCCTCAATTATTTTTTTTCCTCTTTTTCTTCTGCGGAAATCTGCCTCCTATTCTTTTATAGCTCGCACTTTCTTTTCAGTGCAATCATACTTGTTGAGTAATGATACATTGTATAATTTTCAGTAGGAAAAATACCTGCAAATCAAGCGAATGAAGAACTAGTTTCCAATCATCGAAGAACGGAGAAGGAAACAACAAAGAAAATCCTACTGAGTTACCTAAAATACTGTTGTAAGGCTCAGGTGCTTCTCTATTTGAATTCTTTTTCATTCCACAATATTCATCTAATATTGTATATCTGGTGCACTGTATTTTCATTCTTTAACTTAGTATAGATTTTATTATTACACAATTTTTTGTTTTGGTTTTTCTTTAACCCTTGGTTAACATAATGGTCATTTTAGACCTATTAATAGAGCCACTCGTAATGGCTATGCAGGTGCAAGCAAACATTATTGTGACTGAGACTGACCAAATTCACAATGGAATCATTGATCTGGTGAACCAAAATGGCATTCGGAGGCTTGTTATGGGATCAACACCAGATAAGTAAGTTCTTTTTAATGACATATAGAGCTGCAATTAACAATAAGAATGCATTCAAATAGGCTGATATTAACAATTGAAGAAAGCATGTGGAATAGATAATGACCATAGTCTCCATTAAGAGCTAGCTAATGCCAATTATTTGGGGTTGGCTAGCTTTTGTGGTATCAACCAGCATCTTTTTATAATTTTTCTCTTTATACCAATTTTCCTCTTTAATAGTAGTGAATATTTATCAAATGCAGTTGCTTCAATTTGAAAGGAAGCTTCAGCAAGGTATCTTATATGATAAGAAATGCTCCTCCCTTCTGTGAGATATGGTTTATCAGCAAAGGCAGACATATATGGACCCGGGAAGCTAGTGCAGGCATAGACTCTGTATATAGTCCAGATGACACTATACTCAGAAAGAGACTTCGAATCACTTCATCATCTAATCACAATGCTGAGTCCATGGTCAATCGTGAATGCATCACAGATGATACTTCATCCTCCACAGACCCACAGGGAAGTAGAAGCACTGACCACACTGAATCCAGTAACACCGAAGTGATTGCCTCAGCAACGGATACCAGTTATATGTATGTTACTAGCTTATCCAATTTAGAAGATCCAATGTCTTCAGCCAGCACCACATCATGGCCCATGTCACCTACTGACATGCGGTTCTCATCAGAAGCAATCTCCGAGGTACATATAAAGATGATCTCTTCAGCTTGTTTTGTGGCCTTCTCCAGAAATAATTATATCTGATTAAATATTTGAGCATCTCAACAGGAAATTGTGTACGAATATCTTGAAGGAGTAGCACTGGATGCTGAAAGATCGAAGACAGCAGCTTTCACAGAGCTAGTGAAGCGCAAAGAAATAGAGTCAGAAGTAGCCGAAGCCTTTCACAAGGTTAGAATGGACCTCAGTTTCCACATGTACACCAACCAGTATTCCATTCAAATCATGTGCAACACATTACTCTTCAGCAGTAAAACATTGTAAAATAGCATCCATGTAACTGTGGACACTGCCAGTAGCCATCTAATTTGTATACTAACGGTTAAATAGCCCATGCTTTAAGTTCTCCTTTTCAATCAAAACTTGCAAGTTCTCGCTGTTATAGACACTATAGATATTGTTGTGAACTAGTATATTTATAACCTGGAAAACTGCCTATGTCCTTTCTTCTTTTGCGGACTCTCTCATCAACTTATTCAATTCTTTATTGCTTTGAATAGGTTGAAGCTTCTCAGTCTGCTCACGCAAGTGAAGCTAAAATTAGGAAAGCACTTGAAGATCTCTTGGCAACCACCAAGATGCAGCATGAGGGACTTGTGAAGCAAAGAGATGAAGCCATGAGGGAGTTGAACAATGCCAAGAAAACATTAGCTATCCTAGACTCCCGTGCCCAAGAAGTGGCTCTTGACAGGGATGAAGCTGCTGCAGAGTTGGAGGCTGTCCAGACCTCTATACAGATTCTGAGGCTTCAAAGACAGAACATACAGCAGCAGGAAGATGAAACTAGCCAATTTGACCAGTGGAAATGTAGAAGCCATGCCAGACGTCAAAACTGCAACCTGCTTGGTTTAGGCAGTGATTCAATTAATTTTACAGAGTTCACATTGTCAGATCTACAAACTGCTACATGTGATTTCTCAGAGAGCTTCAAATTAGGGCAAGGAGGCTATGGATGTGTCTATAAAGGAGAAATGATGAACAGAAGTGTAGCCATAAAAAAGTTGCACCCGCATAATATTCGAGGCTTGAAGGAGTTTCAACAAGAGGTATAAACGTTCACACATGTCATACATTTAGGCTGTTGCACTTGTGTTATTGGTTCTGTCTGTTTCATAAGCACATGATCACATGCTTTTGCTGCGAATGTTATGTTATTAACTTAACTTTTGGCTAACCAGGCCCTCTCTAATGAATCACTTTGTGTAACATGTTGGAACGTACCTTTTTTTTTTTTTTTTCGAAAGAAGGTCTGTAGACTGATGTTGGAACATACTGAAAAGTTCTATTACTGTACTGGTCCATGAGATAATCCTATATCTGGATACTTCTGTTTGCTTTTCTTATGGATGAAGCCACACTTATTTATTATATTCTCACAGGTTTATGTCCTGAGCAAATTAAGGCATCCTCATCTGCTGACTTTTATTGGTGCTTGCCCAGAAGCCTTGTCTCTTGTGTGCGAGTACTTGCCAAATGGGACCCTCCAGGATCGGCTCTTCAATAGAGCCAACACTCCATTGACTTGGAAGGTTCGCACGCGTATTATTGCAGAAATCTCAAGTGCCCTTCTGTTCTTGCACTCTTCAAAACCTGAAAAGATCATTCATGGTGACCTGAAACCTGAGAATGTCTTTCTCGATTCCAATTTCAACTGCAAGATTGGTGATTTTGGGATTTGCCGGCTAGTACCAGATAGTACAGTTGATACAGTGGATTACCCCTTGTTTCGTCGTAATACAGAGCCGAAGGGGTCTTTTTCCTATGCTGACCCTGAGTACCAGAGGACTGAATTGCGGACTACAAAGTCTGACGTGTACTCCTTTGGGATCATTGTTCTCCAGCTGCTCACTGGAAAGCCTCCTCTAGGCTTAGTGAATGAAGTTCGCAGGTCTATGGTCTCTGGCAAACTGTCGTTAGTTTTGGATCCTAGTGCTGGGGAATGGCCCAGTGATGTGGCCAAAAGGCTTGCAGAGTTTGGCTTGCAGTGCAGTGAGTTAAATTGCCGTGATCGTCCAGATCTGACACCTGAGATTGTGAGAGAATTGGAACAGCTACATCTGATGAAGGAAAGACCAGTTCCCCCGTTCTTCCTGTGCCCAATACTTCAGGCAAGTGAAACCTCATCTATTTCAATTTCAAAAGTTCTTGGTCATCTGTTTATCTTACAGGATCAGTAAATGACATGTAAGCCTTCAATCATACAATCTAGGTCCATATTTGCTTACTTTCAAATGTTACAAACTGCAGGAAATCATGCATGATCCACAGGTAGCAGCAGATGGATTCACTTACGAAGGAAGAGCCCTGAAGGGATGGTTTGAGAACGGGAGGGAGACCTCTCCTATGACTAATTTGAGACTAGAACACCTGAATCTTACTCCCAACCATGCTCTCCGCTTTGCTATTCAGGATTGGCTTTGTCAATCTTGAGGATTGGATACTAAAGAATGTTTACTTTTTATATGCATGCCCATGTTTGTAGTAATAATTTTGAGTAAATCCTGTATAAGTTATGTCAAACTAGATGTAGTTATGTATATTTGATGATCGATGTACAGCGTTAATTATTTTAATGCAGCTATAGAATTTGCATCACAAAAGACCTGACTATCTATCTTTATATGCATTTAATTGTGGCTTATATTTTTCTATTTATGATCCTATCTACAAGGGCATTTAATTTTCAATTTGGGAGTTTATTCAGCGGCTGTCGATCTCAACAAGACAATGGTTTACTACGGTTATATTTAAAAGTAATGATATAGGAGACAAGGGCTAATTGAAAACTATATGAGCATAACAAACAAGCCTAAATGTGGTTATTTGTATTCTAATCATTGGGATTTCTTTACCTAGAGAGAGATCGAACTACCTTCCAAGTTCCAAGTTCCAAGTTCCATTATATATATATATATATATATATATATATATATATATATATATTTGCAAACGGGCCGCAGTAGGCCGACCTTTTCGGTTTTATTAAAGCCCACATGCCCATTTGCAAACGTCTTCTTGTACTTCGCTTCTCGACTCTCGAATTGTTCTTTAGGAGATGGGGAGGAGAGCCGTCGCAGTGGTGGTGAGTCTATGGGTTATTCCCATCTCCATCTTGGTCAATAGGATCGTTCCCGATCCATATATGGTAAACTTAAAGATCTCTCCTCTCTTCTTGTTTTCTTGCATACTTTTTGATGCACACTAGATGTTCGCCCTTATGCCTCTTAGTCTTTTGCATCTTATTTTGGTGGGCAGGATGAGATATTCCACATCCCTCAGGCGCAGCACTACTGCCGAGGGGACTTCGGATCTTGGGATCCCATGATCACTACTCCTCCTGGCTTGTAAGTCTCACAATTCTGAATAAAAGCTAAACCATCTGCGCATTAGATGCGTGTATTGCTTGTAGGATTGTTAAGAAAAGCGATTGCCTTTTTCGTTGATCTCATCGTAGATGCCGCATTTGATAACTTAGAGAAGAGGATTGACATTTTATTTTATATTCATTTTTCAGTCTTTCTTTCAATTCTCTTGAGTGGGGATTGCATAACTTGGGCAAAATTCTTCCCTGTGATGTTCACGGATATACCCTTGATGTTTGGGCATGTAGTTGGTTATTCTTTGAGTTTATATATTGATCATTCATGTGATCGGAAGATGGCAGTGCTTTTTACTATTTTGTGCTAATGGATTGACAGCAACTGTTGCTTAGAATTTTGTTTATTTCAAAATTGTGCAGGTACTTTGTTTCACTTGCCTATGTTGCTTCTTTGTTTCCAGGCATGTGGTTGACCAAGGCAGCGCAATCCTTATCTGATCTTTGTTGCACTGCAATCCTTCGATCTATAAATGCTGTTGTAATGATCATCTGCAGCATTTTTATTCATGATCTAATTATCCATTTGAGACCAACTCTTGGCGAAAGGAAGGCAACTGCATATGCTATTTTAATAGCACTATACCCTGTTCACTGGTTCTTCACTTTTCTGTATTATACAGATGTAGCATCACTAACTGCAGTCCTTGCAATGTACTTGGCTAGTCTAAAGAAGCAATATTGGCTCAGTGCAATGGTAAGCTTAAATGGTAGACTATCTCTTCTGACAACATTTATCTTACTTTTGTTGCATTACCAGTTTAAGTAGCTCTACAAAATCCCAAAGAAAATCTGGATTCTAAATATCCTCATTTTCATTCTGCAGCTTGGTGCTTTGGCAATACTTTTCCGGCAGACCAATGTCGTATGGATGGTGTTTGTTGCTGCTAATGGGGCTATTGTGTATGTGGAAGACTTCTATAGAAGAGATTGCAGTTCACAGGAGAACCGCAATATATTACATGAGGAAAATAATGCAATGACTGAAAAAAGCAATTCTTCACATGCTTATGGTTTGAGAAGAAGGCAAATCAGTAGATCTGTAAACACCAATAAACTACATGCTTCTGAATCCAGTGAATCTTGTCTATATAATTCCTCAGGTTTTTTATCTTTTGCATCAGACTGCTGTATTTACATCCAGATGTAGTATTGCCTTTTCAAAAGCTTTCGTATCCTTTACATTTAGCAAGAATAATGATAGTAGTCCTAACCATGTTGATCTTTGAAATGTTTTCTAATGCAGGTTGTTTATTTTATTATTTTCCATTGTATATTACAATGCATTTTATAAATTGGCTTTCTTATCTGATTCATGGAGAACTAGCACGTTGTGGCCTTCTGCAATTGAAATTCATCCAAAATACATGATTTTTAATGACAAAGAAGATAGAAATTGTATATGCTGGTTAAGATGATATGTCTGCATGTTTCTTTTACTTGTCAGATATGATTGAAAATAGTAAGATTAAATAATTCAGAAAAGACATGATGTCATTATGGTGGTTGAAGCTTCCAGATGCTTTCTTGAATTCTGTTCACTTCTCAATGGATCACTACAGAATTGCACCTTAGGCAGCCCTATATGTACTAAATCAACTTTAATCTACACTATTAGGTGAAACTTTTGATGCTTGTTATGATATTATGTAACTTTTTGGTTAAAGCGCTCAGTGCTGCATCTGATAATATCATGTTGCAGGTTTTGTTGATGAGATACTTGATGTGACCTTCAAGTTATGGTCGTTGAAGTGGAAAGTTTTGATGGTCTTTGCACCATTTGCTATGGTTCTAGTGTCTTTTGTGACTTTTATCATCTGGAATGGGAGTATAGTCCTTGGTACTAGTTTTTGTATGCTTATTTCTTTAATTAGCAAGATACGTGAGACTCAAGTGGAATCTGATATAGCTTTATGAAATTCTGAAGGTGCAAAGGAAGCTCATGTGGTGTCCCCCCACTTTGCACAGATTTTGTATTTTGGTCTGGTTTCAGCTTCAGCCCTCGCTCCTCTGCATTTTACTACTAGCCAAATTGCAAAATTGTGCCAGTTGTTTAGAAATAATAAAATTGTTGGTTCTTTTCTAGTATTGACAGCTCTTAGCACAAGCTCTGTAGCAGTTCATTGGTTCAGGTTAGACTTTTCTTTCTGAGAACCTACTAATTTGTACCTCAACTTTCTTCAATTTGCAGAATATAACTGATTAAAATCTTGATTGCCTTTATTCTTTGAAGTTTCCTCAGTTATACAGTCTTTCTGTATATATATTAATGTAGTCATTGTAACAAGTGCTTACATATGAAAATCTTATGGTTAAAATGTAGTGGTACTTAAGTACTGAATAATGTCAAGAAAAGAGAATTGGAAACATGGAATGACAGGAATTATGGTCTTCAATTGTGATACTCTTAACATTAAATACTTCCGTGTTGCTAGCTCATAAACCTTCTATGCCTTAAGTAATATAAGCCTAATCTGTCAATGATTTATTTTAAGACAATTTTATTGCTCTCCTGATTTCTTTCTGACATGCTTCAACAAGTTCAGTTTGTCATTGCAGCATTGCTCATCCATATCTTCTTGCTGACAATCGCCATTACCCCTTCTATATCTGGCGGAAAGTCATCCAAGCTCATTGGATAATGAAATACCTTTTAATTCCGATTTACGTATACTCATGGTTTTCCATCATTAATGTTTTAGGTTAGTAATATGAAGCTCTTGGTTAATGCTGTCATTGACAGCTTATTACTGTTTTATACTTTGGTTATTCTCATTCAACTTATAACATTTTTGGTCAGCGGCAAGAGCTACCTGATCTACTTGGTTAGTTCCATTCAACTTGATATGCTACTTCATCATCTTGCAGGAGAAGTGCAGAAAAGGATCTGGGTTTTGTTGTTTGGTTTATCTGTTGCTCTAGTACTCGTCCCTGCTCCACTGATCGAGTTCAGATATTTCACTATACCATTTGTTTTATTAACCCTGCATTCCCCAATCATTGGCAATAGTAAGTTGCTTGTCATGGTATCTGTTTATGTCGTTGTAGATATCTTCACCCTGGCCATGTTTTTGTTTCGGCCATTCCATTGGGAACATGAGATTGGGACACAGAGGTTTATGTGGTAGTATTACAGCACATGCAAAAGCTCCAGTGCCTTTCACCATGATATCCTGCCAGAAGCCAACGGACTGCCATATCCTTGTATAGTGATGTAGGACAACAGTTGCATATTACATTGCAAACAGTAGAAGATATTTATGCTGACAATTTCACTTAATGATCCATGTTTAAGAGTTTGTTCTCTGATTCTTCTCGTTGCCTTACTGTAATTTTCTCATTATTATACTGAGAGATGACAATAGATACTATGCTTGTTTAGCAAACAAAGTAGACAATGTACACCAAGTTAAACGTGCTAATTTGCTGGTATGTTTGCTTAATTGCACACATCTGTTCGAAGTTGGAACTGTATCTGCCTACAAAATGTACATTTCCCTTCTTTCGTATTTGTGGTTATTTCCCTATAGAGAGCACCTCATACGTTCCTTTGTTTGGCTGATGGCTTTCCCATATCAATTATCCCAAGAGGATCTATACTTTTAACATGGAGGAGATACTCTCATGTCGTTCATCTGAGCCCATGTCCGTCGCCAAGCTTGACCGAATTTGGGAAGGTAAGCAGACAAATATTAGAAATGCAAGGAAATTAGGATAAAGAAACTAAGATGATCGTTTGTGTAGTACTAAAGGGGCTATTGGCTGAGCCACCTTGTAGAATGGCATTGAGATTCACCGCCCTCGGCTGCGACACCTTCTCGCTCAACTAGGAGACCAGAATCCGGTGCTAAGGAGCATATCCTGAGTACTTCCAACAACTGGCGGAAAAGAGTAATGCATACAGCTTAGGAGTTGTGATTGCAGAGCTATTAACAGGGCAGAAGCCAATGTCTCAAGAGAGACGTCAAGAGGAGCAGAACCTATCTGTAAATTTCCTTGTGCACTCGAGGGAGAACAGGCTGTTTGAAATACTGGAACCTCGAGTTCGGAACGAGGGAAGCAGACAGCAAGGCAAGAGGTGGCAGTGGAGCTCAAGAGGCCGGGAAGGCAAGGGAGCCACCTATGGGTGGAAGAGGAGGATTGAGAAGCTCCGAGAGGAGAAAGAACGATGTACTACACGTCTACACTAGTCCTATCACTGGAGATGAGGAATTGGATCCACATATCATGTCGTCTCTAGAGATGCAGAGATGAGAATAGTTTTGACGGGTGCGAAGAAATCTGTGTAGCAACGGTGTGAACAATCTTAAGCAATAGCCTCAATGTCAGAGAAGATATAAATAAATCTTTTCTTCCTCCTGTTTGGCATTTACGTTCTTCTGCGCAATAATAATGACTTCTAAAACTATCCTAGATGTCACACGTACACTTTATCAAACATATGGAGGGCGTATAAAAATTAGTCCCTTGGCACCCTAAGTATTACAGAAAACAGAAAGCGGCAGTACAAACAATAACAAATGACGATCGGTGCTAGTTTCATCATCATAGGCCTCACATTAGACGGAAATTTCATCATTCAAACAACAGCCTGTAGTGTGAACATCTCAGCCAGTGACGCATACGAGATATTTGGGATGAAAAATCATTGTCATGAAATTTAAGTGACAAATTGGATTAAGGTATAAAGATCTTGCAAACAACAGAGTTTTGCTCAAGCAGAAAACCTTAGCTATGCAAACAAATAAATTTTAAATGTTTAAGCCCACACTCTAAGAAGTTCTGAATAGACTATGGATCTTGAGCATCTGAGGGGCTTTGGCTTCTCAGAAGAATGGAGGTAGTATCACCCAGCGCCGAGGATATCTAGGTCTTCCTTCTTTCCCATCAAATAACTGCAGAAGAGGCATTATAGGTAAGAATCACAGCAAACAGATTATACAGGATTTGCACCTTATGATAATGCATAATGTAAAAATATATATAAAAAAACCCAGCAGTTTCTTTTTTTCTTGTTCCTCTTCTTTGAGAGAGAGAGAGGGGCAATTATTAGTCAGCAGGCATGACGTGACCAACATAGTTATTTACTTTGGGCCAAGAGGGTAGCCTTAAAAGGCTGATGAAAGATCAGTTACAAAAACCATCATGAAAAGCTGTGAGGAAAACACAAAGGTATGTACTTATAGAAAAGTCTACGCTGAGAAGAACTGATTTTAGTGTTTACCTTCTTCAGTCGGCGATGCTTCGCCATTGCCCAGTTAGTCATAATAGATGTTGCCACCACAAGGAATACATATCCTGCTACTGTCTGTGTTGCAATGTTGAAACCAAGCCACTGATAGATCTCTGTTGTGTAGTTTGCACATGTCACTATGTTAAACAAGAACCCGCGAGGAATTTGATACCCACCGTTGCCAGAAGGGCTTCTAAGGTTCCTTAACATGAGATGGCAATAGAAATTCGACACTTGGTTGAGCAATCCAAAGCCAAAACCAATCTTCATTTGCAGATCATTCACAGGAGTATAAAGTGGGTGGTTCACATAGTAAGCAATATAAGCCCCAAAAGTCCAGTAATAAGCACAGTTTCTGAACACATTAGACAAAGGTGAAGTTGCATGGCTGAATCTGTGGACAAAGAATGTCTCCATGATCCGTTTGAAGTAGTGAAAGCACCAGTAGTACATGGCATAAGTCTGGGCTGGATGGATAACACGCTCACCCTCATAACCAAAGTACTTGTAGACTGGAAAGTAGTAAAAGATGGGGTAGATAATTAAAGGGCCCAAGTATTCCCAGAAGAAAAGGGTACTGTACAAAACCTGCACACCCAAATCCTTAAAGACCACAGTCAAACTTGTAGAATTCTTCTCACAATAATCTGACAAATTTTTCTTTGGATCAAGGATGACTGGTTTCCCAGAGGTTCCAGGACGCAAGGGGAGGGTAAGCCGCTGTCTAGAAGGATAAAATTTTTTCGCTGCATAAATATGAAAATTGTCAACGATCAATTACAAGTCCAGGAAACATAATAGAACAGATATATACATACAAACATGTGTTTGTACATATACAAAATATATCCCCATATAGTTATGACCAAAGGATTGGTTGTTGTAAAGAAGTTGCATTTTCTTAACCATAATCCTAAACTCATAACTCAATTGACCTATATAGAAACTTGCCTGATGCCACACTTAAGGTGACTTTATAATGAGATTATCATCAATTGCTAAGTGAAGGGAATGAGTAGTAATAGTAACATCTTGTCAAACGCATCAAGATTTGGTTATGATTTACAAAAAAGATATATTCACTCATAACAATATAATAATGCAAAAGCCCCTAAATTGCAGTTGTCTATGGCCGCATCTCCAACAGATCTATCTCACATACCGGCAGGCATGAACCAGATATGAGATATGTTTACTTGCAAATAGCTAGTCTCTAAGTACAAGTAATGAGAAATATAATTGTTTTAATAGGGAGACCAAGGTTTAGTGATTTAACTTACTAGTCTATGAGCTAAACAATGTCTGGTGGCCTACTTTACTAATCTATGAACTTTTTTCTTCTTGTTTTATGAATCAAGACCTAAAGTTTTAAATTCTTTTTAAAGAACATATGCGTAGCACTTTAATGTTCTGTCATGCAGAAGTGCCTCAAGGTCAATAAAATATAATTTGACAAACAATGCTCGAAAAGTCTAACTGTAAACAGCATTACTTGATCATCCAGTTTAATTCATGAGAAGTAAAATGCAGAAATTGAGAGGTGGACGCAGAATATGAATTTCGCAATCAAATTAGAAGAAACAAATGTCTGGAGTTTCACATGTATTTGACCTGGACCTAACAAGGCCAAATCTGAAATAAATCTGATTTTTCAAAACCAATCAAGGTTAAATCTAGATCTTATACACTTTCACTGACTTTGATACATGATCAGCATGCCACCGATCATTTCATTTTTCTACAGTACAAGAACCTTCCACCCAAAAAAGAGAAAGGAAAACGCACAAAAAGGTAAAATCCGGATCACCAAAGTTTGCAGAGCTAGAGAAGACCAACTTCTAATTTCTAAACTCCACCAATAAATTAGAATGGGGAACTTTTAAAAATAACCTTTTTCCTTTTATTTTAAAAAGGAAAACAATAGAACATAAAAGTTTGCAACCAAAGAACCAATCTTTTCACGACATCACCAAATAAAAACATAATAATAAGGAAGAATACTAAGAAAATTGCAAAGCTACTCATAAAACTTACTCCGGGCATGAATCGCCTCCTGCAAATCTTTCACAGTGGCCTGCAAGCAAATAAAAACAACAAGTTTTCCGTTACAACCAAACACATAGCCAACAATTAGAAAGTAAATCAGACCCAGAGACTGGATCAGAAGAACAAAAGCTAAAGTTTCAAATATAGAAGCAAAGCTAAGAACATACGGAATCCTTGAGCTCGATTCCACCCTTGACGACCTCCCTACCGCTGCGGGAAACCACCGTCACCTTCATCTCACCTCGAAGACCCAACTCAAAACCCAGACAGATCCGAGCTGAAGGAGAAGAGAAGCGGAGATTTATAAAACAAAGAAGAATCTGGAGGAAGGAACAAAGCCTATGTCCGCATTTATTGGGAGAAGTAATTGGGCCCCATACCTGAAGGCGTTGGGCCGCCCCAATCAATTCACGAGCAGAATCTCACAGTTGACGAGGGGGAGTTATTGATGCAGTTGGAGTAGGAGAGCTAACTCTCTACCTCTAGCCAACAACAAATACATGGTTGGATATTTAAAGAGCTCTAGGTGTACCATCGCTTAAATCTCATGGTCATGGACATTGCGTTTATGTTTTTATTTTTATTTTTTAATTCTATTTGTTGACTTGGTCCATCTCTGGCCTTCATTCAAATTGCAAGGTAGTTGAAGGGATCGAAGTCGTTATCAACTCAAATCTACTAACGCCGATAACGTAACCCGATATTTCTTTCTGATAGATGACATGAATAAGACATCGTCCATTCATCCAATGCTCATGGTTTCTTTCACCGGAAAAAGAACCGGGCTTTTGTACCCAAAGGATAAAAGAACTTAATGGGCTCCGTCATTAATTGGGCCACTTGAGGCCTGCTTAGTTAGTAGTACAAGCAGTTAAGTCCGGGTCGTCCGTAATTTTCTCAAACTCTCCGCCTCTTTGTATTCCCACTCTTCGAATTCGAAACCTGATCGCTCTTCTTTTTTCTCTCTCGTTTTCCCGCCCTATCGCTTTCCCTTTCTCCCTTCTTCCGCGATCCCAGAAACTCTAACAAAATCCTAGATCCGGAAACCTCTGCCTTCCTCGATTCATCTTCCTCCATTGACGACGCCGTGAAATCTCTTTCCTTGCTACCGGAGCCTTATTGATCACCGCGGATACAGAAGTGGCGGTAAATATTTGGTCCTCCTTATCATTTAATTGGACTTAGTATAGAGGAAAACCGAATTTTTCTTTTTATGTTTCTTTTTTTTTATATATAGTTCAAGATTAAGGATGAAATTAGTGAATATTAACGGTTGCTATCTTATAACTCAGGTAGTTTTCCGTGTTTTCTGTAATGCTTGGTGTAGATGTGAGGGATGAAATCTTAGTGCAGAGCAAACTCATATTGCTTGCCTGATGCAGATGAAAAATAGTTCGTATAGTTTTTCCATGGCAGTGTTATGCAAGACATGGAGAAATCCGCCTGAACTACGACTTGTAATAATTTGGATTGATACGTAGAGGCAAGAAAGAAAGCTAGGGTTCTTAACCCTCTAATAGTTTTAGCGAATATATTGTTTTATTCTTCTATATTAGTTATTGCCTCCTTTAAGCCTTTATTCTTGCATGACGTTTTGTAGATCTTTCTTCTTACATGATATGTACATCTTTACTGTCGCATGTCTTTGATGCCCAAATGACAGTGGGATAGACAATTGTACATGCTCAGCCTGTTTATCATATTATACTAAGGTATTATAATGACTTCATATCTCAACATATAACTTGACCACCTGATGCTTCGTTAGAAAATCCCATAGGTTATGAAGTTGCATAATTAAATAGTCAAATATTACTGCTGTTTCTGTGTTCTCTATTTGAAAAACAAACTTGCAGAAATAAATCTTCTCTTTCGTTCGTGTCTGCTGTAGAACTGATACACCATGATATGTAGAGTAGATATATATCGAAGTTTGAAAAATGAACTTTGTCACAGATTACACCATGATATGCATGTAGAATTTTTGTCCATGCTTTTCATGTCGTATGCCCACTTTCAGACAACTAACATGTTGAATAGTTTGTGAAACCTTATTAGCTCACTTTCTTTTGCATCTAAGCATTACTATCTTGATGTCCTTTTCTCAATTGAATATGTGGAAGATTCTCTTCTGGGTAAGGCTTGTGAATATGATGGGAAAAGGTTGTTGAGCCAGACCATGCCATTCCTAGCATCTCAAACTAAAGCTAACAATAAAACTTGCCAGTAAGATCCTTTTCTAGAGTAAAATTTAATGTTGTGAATTATTGATAACGGTCCTTTCAACAGCTTCACATTCATAACAGTCTTTTACTTTTTTGAAACATGTTTCTGTTTGGTATCCTGTTTCATTCGGAGATCTTTTCAACCAGTCAGATCAGCATTTTGGTAGCTGAATATAGGTTTGAAGTTGGAAGCTGGGACATCTTCCTAGTTTGCTTTTAGTAATTTGATATTTGCTTAATTTGTTTCTAACATCTGATTTAACATTTCAAGGTAGTTTGTAATCTTTGAAGCTATGTGTTTTCTTGTTCTCTTTCTTCTTGAATATCAATGGTCCTGTTCACTTATCTCATTGACACTAAACCTTACTAGTTCCTTTTCGTAGTATGATTATGTTTATTGAATTTTATAATTCTCTCTGTAGTGCAGGCAAAGAAATTCTTAACTTATTTACCTGCAGCAATGTGAATGTCTCATACTTGCTAGTGACCTGAAGTATCATCTAATCCTAATTTTGCAACATTTTGTCTTTGGCCTTGCAAACTCCAGCCCTGACTTGGCCATTGAAGCATGTAACCAAGACACTCCTCTAGGTACTACTCTGCGTTAAAATTTGAAGTGGACAAAATGGTACCACCAATATCCTATCACTAGCTCTTCTTTATTTCATTGGTCTATTTTGGAGCTTGGCGGTTCTATCAATTCAATTTTTGAGATAAAAAAACTCGCCATAGAGAAAGCAGAAGAATAAAACATAAAAAATTTTAACTTATACTTGCATATGTGGCTTTTCTTTTTAGGTTTCCTATTCTGTCTTGCATCTCTTTTATTTCATCCTCAAATTCCTTACCGATGCTGCCACTTGCCATTAAGGATATGCAAATGCGTCATGTACTTCAAGATTTTCATTGTTGAACTGCTTTCGTCAAAGTTATCAAAATAAGAAAATAAAAGACCATATGTTACTTGCTTTTTTTGAGAAAGAGAATATATTACTTGCTGATTTTAAACCTTGCTTTGGATATAGTACTTGTTTTTGAAATTTGGATGTTTCTCTATGAAGCTTATGGACAACGGTCAGAGGCTTACCTGTACCTCATTTGGGCCCAAGATACTTAAAATCAAAGTGGAGAGTTGCTTTAAGCATCCAACTCAATTATTGAAGAACAATACTAAATATGCCTCAGATCCTTGTTAAGCTTCACATCTTTGCTTTTGAGGACCAGGCAACCAGCATCAGTCATGTATAGAGCTACTTTGTTTAAAGTTAAAACTTAAAACCAATCGTCTCACCAACAAAGGAGGCTATGGCTCCAATCTTTGACCTTTCTATGCGACATAATGGTATTGGATTTCATTATGACCGAGGAAGCTGTTTCGTTGTCTCATCTACCAAGTATTACCATGCACTACTCCTAATTGTTTCTCAGTTTTTCTGCATATAGTGGCTTTTGCTTCAGTGGTACCAACCCCAACTTCAGTTCATTATCAGAAAATGAAATTAATTCTTGAATAATTAGGACCAAGTCTCATTTCCTTTCCAATTTTCATGATCTAATTACCCCTGTTATGTTATTCATTATTAAAATATCATATGTCACAAGGTACACCTGCAATGGTGGCATGAGTTATGGTTCACTCTTTCTCATTTCTTAAAAAGTAAAAAAGAAGTCTGGCAATTCAAGTACCAATTATGCTTGTAGGTGCTTGCAATGCTGACATGAGTACTTCATGTTTTAAATTAAAATACTGTTTCTGTGTTTTTCTTTTTTCTCATTACTTGTATATGATTTTTTTTTTATAATCTTTACAGTACCTTCTTGGATCTTAGCGGGCATACACTGTTAGTGCTACTCAGATATTTATGGGGTATTTAATTCTCAACAAAAAAGAAATGTCACTCAGATATTATTGTTTTCAAGACTTCAATTGTCGTTGAGACATAAATATTGATGGATGGGAAGTTTCATTGGGTGTGAAAATATTGGGCTTCCAAAAAGAGAGAAATCAGAGCAGGAAACTAAGTGAGTTCTGTTAACTCTAAAAAGAGGTGCCCATCCCCAATCACTGAAGCACAGATATTTTCGTGATACTCCTTTCCATGATTTCTATCCACTTGTAGAACAACAGTACATCTGAACGATGTTTACTGGTAAGTTTCAAGCAAAACCTTATCCTGGTCCTCAAATTATAGTGTTATACTGTGTCATCTGAGTGTCATTGTTAGTTTGTCTGGTAAAATTGAGTGGAACTAGCAAAGCATGTGTTCCTACGTAATTATAATTTTCCCTACTAAAGAATCTGCACCATTTACAACCGATGGGCATTGAGATGGTGATAATGAGTCGAGTTTTGTGGTACTTGATGGGGCCCAGTAAAGGTAAAGCACTGTCTCTTCCTTTGGATGCTTCCTTTCATTCTTAACGCCAAATCAGGGAGCTCAAGCTATGATTGCCGAGGGAATCCGAGTAACTTTTTGATGCAATGGTGTCTCCTCGCGTTAATTAGGTACTTTTTTTAACTTTTAATGCTCTTTCTGCTCGTTTAGCTCTCCCTTATGTTTCCTAGTAGAGTGTTGGCTTCCTCAAATATGTCGAGTCTTTCTGTTTTCGGTTTACTGTTAGAATATAAAAGAAATAGGGATAAATTTTTTTCACCCCTTAACTATTATTCTCTTCCAAAATGACCTCTAAATTATTTTTTTTGTACACAATGAATCTTTTAATTATCTCACTTGCCCCTTCCGTTAAGAAATTTTTATATATCAACAAAAATTAGGAGATCATATTTTTTTAATATAATATTAGAGCTAAAGGTTAAGAGTTCAAATACTACTATGCTCATTTTTGTTTAAAAATATAAGACTTCATTCATTTAAATTACATTCACTGTTAGGTTTGTAAAAATGTCTCATCTCAGAAATAAGAAAAAGCATTAGAATATAAAAATTATTATTTTGTAATAATTTTAATTTTTAGACTAGTTGATCAGTTAATATCTACTAAGTCGGCGGAAAGCAAAAGATCTTTGTGAATATATTAGCTCTCCCTTTGTTTCTCCATGTGAGCACTTCAATTGATTTTTGTTTGGATTCACACTTGGATTCACACATGGATTCAAGCATGACGCAATTAATTCCTTATCTTTTACTATTGCCCTTGAGGAAAATGTTTGCTGATCCAAATTGTTATTCTGGATAGAACAAAATTTTCAAATACAGTAGGGATTGATCTAACCATTGAAATGATTTGTGATTTAAATATGTTGTCTCTCTAAAAGTCAGATTCGAACACAACTGAAATCTAGTCGATCGGGTAAGTAGAATCAAAAGATATTGAGAAAATAATGACCAAGATTAGGAAATAACATGATGGATGTGGATGATGAAAATTAATAATGTGTTTAGAATTATGGGATGAAATAATGGCTAAGGTTGGTGTAATAGTATCTTGAATAAAATGAGGAGGGGAAGAAAGCTTTCAGGATGACTAGTTGCTGAAGTGAAGAGGGAGAAGCGATAGACTCAATCGTAGAAGGAAGCTTGAGATGGATATCGAGGGAGAGGGAGGAGAAAGTTGGCTCAAACTTATACAAAATAAAACCTCTAATTATCAATTATCTCAAAGTAGTTGTTATTCCACGTATTTAGATGTTAGCTAATCATTTAAAAGTTATAAATAAACTTTAATATGAAAACTTAATTGACGAGTGTTGGACGCATTTCAATTGCGTTCGAACAGTAAATAATAGGAATTTATATGTGCGAACGGCTTTCTCAAAAATGAGGAAGAGCTTTAGAATATGAAAATCAATATTTTTTTATAATTTAATTTTTTTAAAAAGTAATTAATGAGCTAATATCTATTAAATCGGGCAAAAGCAAAAGACCTCTGAATATATTAGCTCTCCCTCTGTTTCTCCATGTGGGCACTTTAATTGATTTTCGTTTTGTATCCACACATGAATTCAAGCCTGGCGCATGATGACTAATTTAAGAGCTCTACAGCTAATTCCTAATCACGCATTGAACTATTGAATTGTAGTAGTCTTTCAGAAAGGAGGAAGTGTATGCTTGGATAACTTCTAAGAGCGCTTTTTATAGGTGACCATTAATTTTAGAACTATCGCTTTCCATTTATCAACATACAATATCCCAAGTAGAAGACTGTCCATTGGTAAAGCTACAGTGGCAGGAACAGTACACTTCACTCAGATTGAACTTTTTTTTTTCTGAAAAGAAAAAATCTTGTTGGTTGGCTGGCATGTTCTAATGGCTGAATTAGATGATTACAGCATATTATTTTATTTTATATCTTTTCTCTCTTTAAGCCACTTTCCCTTGCTTCAGATGTTGGCTGTTATTCCAGATGATGCAGTAGCTTCTGTTTTGGACAATACACAACTGGAGAGGATCCAAACTCTACCTGGTCTTAGGCTGTGTTCCGAACATCTTATGCCCCTAGGTAGGAGCTTTCCAATGGTTAGCATCGATCCTTGTAACTCACTGTGGTTCTCTACCGCCATGCTGTAGGAATTTCCTGCATCAACTCTATGTGGCAGTCTGTAGGTGCCTCTCGAATTTGTTTGAGCTTTTTCTAACTTCGACTCCGCCATGTGATATGAGATTTCCTACAACGCTGTCAAGGATCTGTTGCCTTGTAAATCATGGCAATAAGTCCCACGAAAAGGTTATCTCCTCTACCAAATCCACCTGTAGATATTTAGTCAAGTTTGTCCGTAGTGAAGAATTGACCGGCCATCACTTATTCATTAGCTGCTACTGTGAATGGGTCTCTTTTGAGAAAGCAAAAGTTATCATCAAATTCCACAGTTCCCATGTGCTGCTATCTTTTCGCTGTAGCAGAATGATGAATCCCCCCTGGGGATATCCTCTGCTTCTTTGTTATCAAAAGCTGAAGCATCGCACAGGACGTGCACTGGATTTGCAGCGCCATGCCTCCTCTCACTTGATTCTCTTCTCCTCTCTTTAACTTTATCTCTCTCTCTCTCTCTCTCTCGCTGCATTATTGCCTCCCATCAACAAGTATCGGATGGCAGAAGTTATATATTTCTCCATCTCCTTCCTGTGATGGTGAATTCACTCTCCCTCTCTTATTTCTACTTGTTCTTTTCAGAAGCACATTTACCAATGCTTCTGCATTGTGCTATTCTTTTTCTTTCTTTTCCTTTATTGAGATGAGTAATGTGCTATTCTTTCTGTCTTCTTCTACCAGCCTAGTCCTTTTACTACTTCTGCTCGGCTCCCTATGAGCTGCATTGGTTCTATCAAGTGACGTCCGGTTCACTCAGCAACAGCTTCTGAGCTTCTTAGTGGAGGAAATGGCTCAGCAGGTATGTACATTTAGATTCCTCTGCGTCCCTCGCCATTCTCCTCTTCTCCTGTCCCCTTAGCAGAACAAGGTCACTGTTTATCTCATGTCATGTCTCTATGTATTTGTTTACCTAGTTAATATCAAGAGTGTTAATCTGTTTGCGTCTTAGGAGGACTTCTTTATCTATGCAAGTTTTGTCTGAATTAATGACAGGAAGGTGGATGGCCTCTTGGACTGCAGCCATTGCATTTGAGAGTTGGTCAAATTGGGAATCTTGACTTTTCTGGGACTCTTTCGTCCAACACCATCATCACTGAGTCTCCAACGTCCTCTTCTGTTTCTTCATCAGATTCAGAGACAGAGGTCAGACTAGAACTAATAGATGTTTTAAGTGATATTTTGCTCTTTCATACATATTTTAATAGCCCTTTCTATGATCATGATATGCATTTATACATATGTACAGTAGGACACAGGTGATGCTCCGTAGTTGCCTATTCATCTTCCATCAATTACTCCAGTCTTGATTTACTTTCATATAAGGTAGTAGAATAGTTTATTGGAAGTCTTTCTTTTGCTTCAAATATACTTTTATCCCTGTTCAATACCCAAAAATTTATATGAAATAAAATCATACAGTTACCTCTTTATACTATTGAAAAAGTAATGACCTAGGTATAGATATTGTCACAGTTTTAGATAATTCAGGCCTCAGGAGGTGAAAATTATAATTTAGCTTCTTTTCTTTTCTTTTCCTATTGTGGCCTCTGTCAACCCTCATTATAGTGCCAACACCATCAAAGTACGCCTCGTATTTCGCACAATATTTTGATATTGGAACAATAAATCCTTGTTTTACGTAATGAGCTCATAAATGCTATGAAAGGACAATTTCTACCATTGTAGCAGGGTTTCCTTGCTCCTGCCTTCCCTCCATTTTTCTCAAGAGCCATGTTTTGTAACATTGGGGAAAGTTGCAGATAAAAGCGCAACATCATATATTATCCTACATTTCTAATCCAGTATTGCCATTAACCCTGAAACGTAAACCTTGGAACTCTAAAATTTGCTAATTGACAGTCTAATGTCTGAAGGAAAGTTTTATGGATCATGAATCATGATAGTTTGAAAAGATACTAAAAAATATATATATATGAGTATTGTTCTAAGACGTTCTATGTTGATGAATCTTTTGTTTCAGTCGACTGGTTCTTTCTTCCATGATCGGAGCATCACATTCGGCAGCCTCATTGGCATCACCAGCATTCTTGACCTCTCAAATACGTCTCTAAGGAGGAGCAGAAGGAAGCAAGGCAGACCGAGAGCAAAGAAGACCCAAAGGACCACGACCTGGTTCTCTCTTTGCCCAAGAGCTCACCTCAGCAGCGACATGGCTCGCGGTACTCCATCTCTCGGCCACTTTCTTCAGGAGGAGAGGAGGGCAAGCAACGTTCACAGGAGCGCCAGAGTACCAGCTACATATGAGCTCGTTGGGTTACATGGAGACCAATCTACTACTCTGGAGCCCAACCCCCTCTTCTCAAATGGCCTAGTTGCTCCCCCTCAGGTTGATGGAGATGTTAAGCCAGCAAGCACTTGGGCCAGCTCTGGAGTGGAGAATCCTAGGGGAGGATTAGTTCATGGCAATGGCTATCGTTTTGCTTTGGTGTGTCCTTGTCTAGGTGGTGATTCTAGCCATTGAAGGTGCAGTGTACTGCAGATGATCTTTTACACAGTTAGTCCCATCTGGATGAACAATTCGTTCAAATTGAGGTCCAACCAAAATCCCAACCACCTGATGGAATTGACGACGGGTCATTTTTCCATATTGTCGGTGCTGGACTTATCCAATCATCATGACATCTCCTTTAATCTTTGTAGGACGACCAGCCTACCTGATTAGAGAGGTATTTTTCCCTTGACCAAGGGTAACAATGGGCAGTACTGTGATGTGTCGTCACTGGAGCCCGTACTTGAATATTGGTCCCATGAATCCAGGCTATGACAACGACAATGGCTATATCCTATGGCCATTATATGATCTACACTTGTTTGGAATCTCTTTTTTTCTTATTAAGAAGCTAAAATCTAGCTAGCTAGTACAATAGAGGTTCAGTTTGATGAGACCTATCCTGTTGTAGGATTACCTCTTATTCTTTTGGCAGAGCCGATCCATCTCTCCAAATAATTCTATTTGTCACTCTCCTACCTTTTCTCCCGCCAATCTGTTTCTTTCCCTAAAATTTTTACTATGGATTTTGCATCTGATTCTACCACACTTTTATTACCTTTGCCTCGGCTTCTTGTAACCCAAGTACTACAGCTATTGCCTCACTAAATTCTGAGGACACCTCGGCAATGGGTTCCGATGCTGCCACAACCATTTCTCCACTTTCATTCCGGATGACAAAGCCTGTACCCCCTTGATAATGGAGGTCATCTAAGGAAGGGTCCATCTGAGTTGAGTTTAAGTTATCCAGAGAATGGCGGCTCCCATCGGACATTACGAGCACTCCTCCTTTGCTTGTGCTTGTGGCCATCCACCTCGATCATACTCCATGGCCAACTGCACCGCTAGGCTTGCTGTCACCACAACAGATTGCTTATCTCCTCGAAAAACCTGGCCATTTCGTCCCTTCCAAATTTCCCATATGCTCGAGGCAATGACTGCTTAGATGAAAACACGCTCACAATCCTTATCCCAGATCGAGCTTTATCCAATTCTTGTCAATCCTTGCATACAAATTTCCTCCCAGTCTTAGGCTGACGTCCACCTGGTCCCAAACTTCCTTGGCGAATCGACAGCCAAAAAATAAATGGCCGATGGTTTCCTGGAAAAACCCGCAGAACCCACAATTATGGTCAGGCACACATTTGATGCTGTTTAAGTAGGCCTGCGTAGGTAAGTGATCCCAAAAGGCCTTCCAAATGAAGAGATGGATCCTGGGTGCCAAAGATAAGGCTCATAAATTTGGCGCAATCCGGCCAAGCGTCAGTTTTAGGCTTTATCAAATATTTGTCGATGGACATAGTCTTGGCTTCACCATCTTCCTTGGGAGCCTAGACCCATTCGCCATCTTCCTTCGGAGCCTGGATTTTAAAGGCCAAGCCCTCCCCGAAACACATGAGCAACTTCTCCACGTGCCAGCCATGCTCAATTAGCAACTCCTCCACTTTGGACCGCTCATCCAGGAGTCTAGCATGCACGTAGCTAGGAAGACGGATTAACGAAATCTCCAATATCCATGGCTCCATTAGCACCAGCGTGCCTTCTCCATTGCCAATACTTTGACAAAAACCATCATGTAGATCCTTGACAGCTCCGACAAGGCCTCACCAAATCCATGACTCTCTTCTCCTTTCCTTCCTTCCATATAGAAAGCTCTCCATATTTGTGCAGCGGAATACTAACCCAAGGCGATTGTCTAAGTCGAAGCATAATGGGGACATGCAGCCCCAACAACGCTTTCCTAGCCGTGTCTTTGCCCTCGTGACGGTGGCCTAGCTCACAAGGTGTAAACCCCAACGATCAACTACTTTCTCCCAAATGAAGGCTCGCAATATCTTCATGATGGCATCCAGAACGGAGTTTGACAGTCATGTCGAGCCCATCCAGTAGTATCGGATTATAGTGAGCACCCCTTGGACCACAGCGATTGTAACAGCCAGTGAAAGAGTGCTTCTCTTCCAAGTGGAAGGGAAGGGAGAAGAACTTGTTTGGAATCTAGCTTCCCCTTTCTCTCAATATCTTTAGAGGTGATATGGATTTGCAATTAATGTTGCATCACGCCTTTCATACCTTCCCGATAGTATCCACTCCCATGTCATGAAATTTTACTGCTTAACTACTTCTCAACTACCAGTTGGTTAGGCCACCAAAACAACCAACCAGCAAGACACAATTCTTTGGATTTGGGTCGATTGCTAACATGAAAAGTTATATATATTGAAGTAAGTGTATTCTTAATATATTTGATTACTAGTCTTTAAAGACGGCGCCAGAAAAGTATAATATTTTATCCCTCAAAGATACCCTACTTGACACGGCATTTGGGAGTTGGGAGGCGTTCCAATCCCATGTCTTTTACCTTTTGACCGAGACCAAGATCGTCCTTTCAATCAAGCATACAAGTGGAAACTAGAAAAAAAACAAGAGATCACAGAGATGTCCACTTCACCGTCACAAAGATAAAAGACAAACAAAGGAATACAACAAGCAATTCAGAGAAGAGCAAGTAAGCAAAATATAAAAATATAAGTCAAAAAAAGCAAATATAAAAAGAGTAGCAAAGAATACAGACCCATCCCCCATGATCAATTATATGGGCAAGAGTCACATGGTAGCCGCCAATGCCTAAGAAAGCTCTCTAAAATGTACTGTTATTTTCACACCATCCTTGATGATTCAATTCTCACAGACAACTACATATATATATAGAGAGAGAGAGAGAGAGCTTCACTTTACTTACTATGTGAAAGCACTGATGAGAGTCTACAATGGGTTCAAGATGCAGCTTATAGTAGAGCTTTCACTGTGGGTGTTTCCAAGGAAAGCGCATCTACAGTATCTCTCAACAAAGGTAGACTTTTTTTTTTTTTTTTGCACCTTTACTAACAGGAACCACAATATTGCTAGTAGGAATCCCACTTGCCAATCGGACAGAACTGGAAAGAAGACCACTTATTTGATTTCATGTAGCTCTTAGAATGCCCAGAATCTACACGAGCTGGAACTGATCTGCTTCCCCAAAATTGATAGTCATTTTAACTGCCTCATAAGCTAAGGCTTGTCCACCATGTCACTACTGTCAGCTATCCGACCTGAGCCACGGCTCATCTTTCCAAAGGAGCCCATAGCTGAAGAAAGGCCTTTGAAGCTGCTGCTCTCCTCGCTTAAGTTACGAGACCTCCTTGACCTCCTCAGCCTTGGAGAGATGAGTTTGTCTCCCTCATCGTTGGCCTTGGTCTTGGCCACCACCAATTGAGATATGTTGCTCCGGCAGAAGGGGCAGGCAGGCGACGGTAAACACAAAGTTGTGGGATTAGGCTTGTTGTGGCAGCATAAGGCCAATGTGCAGGGAGCGCACATTTGGTGTCCGCAGTCTTGGACCTCAATTGTGCAAACTTGGTCGAAACAAATGCTGCAGAGCTCAGTATCAGTTGCCTGCAAGATGCAAATTTCCTCATGAAGCCAATCACAAATATAACACAAGCTAGATGTTCAACTGTCTAGTGTATGATCATATCAGTTGCTGGTTGCACAGCTTCATGATTATTCAGCAAGAAATCAATCAATGACCTAACGCGAAATCAGTGACAACACATCAAGACTTCCTATCAAGATGTTACTACAGATGAACACGATACACCAAATGGTGAACAATAACAAAGGGTTGTGGACGTACAAAGTGACATGTCTCCTGTCTATAACCTCCCATCAACTAATAATTGAGCAGTAGGTAAATACATAATGGCTTCCATAATACATGTTGGAGGAATCATGCAACTAATCTTAGAGAACAGGGATGGCTGCAGAAGGGCATCCAGTGTTACCTTTAGTTAAGTTGAGATAGATAGCTAAAACTACAAATCGGACACAATTCATGTAACAATCAAGTGTCTATGTACATTACTATCCCACCACCAAGAAGGGCACGGAAATTGTCTCTTTGTATATTTCTATCACATTGAAGGAAGATACGAGAATAACTAGTCTTCGGAAGAATTCCATTCAACACTAAAGATAAAAGTAGAGAATCGTGAACTACCTCAGAGCTAGCGTCATCAGGCACATCATCTGAATAGGAAGGGGATGGCAAGGAAAATCTTGTTCCCTTTAAAATCTTCTTCTCCCTTTCCCTGTTAGCCTCCATTAGAGCTGCCTCTAGCAGAGCCTTTGCATCTGGATTGAGTTCACTAATGAATTTCAATGGTGAAGGCCAAACCAAAGGCTCTGCTGATGACGGGTTTAATAGAGCTGCACATGCTCCATGGTTACGCTTCAGTGCAACAGCATATGGAATTCTTCTGCATATACCAGCCAAACGATAGAAGTATTGTAAGAGACTTCAAAGCAAATTATAACCTCTAATTGTCTAAAAGGTAATACAGTCCTATCAAGTTTAAGTTATGAAAATATCCAATCAACATGTACTGGGAATAGCAAGTTAAGATCATAAACAGATTTGTGTAACAGCTCACATATTACATTCAAGAATGTTGTCCAAACACACGGCTCATGTAATGATAAATCTAAAATAATTAGTTCCAAATAATGGTGTCCAAAGTATCCTCACCCAGAAGAGTCCCTCTGAAGCCGATCAGCTCCCCAAGCAAGTAATTCGCGAATACAATCCAAAGACCCTCTGCGAGCAGCCAAATGCAGCGGTGTGCTACCTGGAAAACTGTAATCGCGATCTCTTTAAGCAGATGGGTACAATCACAATATGCAAGCATAAAGGAAATGGCAAGCAGCAAGGGAATAAGTAACTGATTTACCCATAAGCACCAGTGGAAGCAGAAACAATAGCCCCACTGTCTAAGAGAATATGGACACAATCAGGTCGCCCTTGTCTTGCCGCAAGATGCAAAGGAGTTGCTCCATTGTCATCTCTCACATTTACAAACCGCGCGAATCCCCTGTAGTTCAATGGAAAGTAAGAACCTTAAGAGTTTTAAGAGCTTGATCTACTACACCTATCAATCTACTAGTTATTGAAGGGTCCATAAAACCCACCAAGAATCAGCAACTGAGGTAGATTGCGCTGCAGAGAGAATAGACTTCAAGCAATCCAAATGACCATAGTACGCCGCATGATGCAAACAAGTCCTCCCGTGCAACGAATCAAACATCAAGATCTAAGTCGATTCAAAGTAGATCAAGATCAATCTCTCCATCACAAATCAATACACCAGGCAACAATTATATCAAACTTAACATATGCGAACAATGAAAAAAGTGGAACTTGGCTCACATTCGCGCCAGCTTCGAGTAGCTTTTGAACGCACTCGATCTTCCCATGCATAGCCGACAGCATCAGCGGAGTCTTCGCGACCAAAATCCCAAGACGATCAGATATTTGCATAAAGAAGAAACTAGCTAGCGATAATAAAGATCAAACTTTCTCATCTTTCTCACCTGCTTATGGCGATTCACCACATCAGGATGGACAGGTCCATCCAAAATCGCCGAAACGACCTGCAACCAAAAATACCTCGTCAATCCACAACCCATAGACTTCGTCGAAAACACCAAATTTCGAAGGAAATTTTTAAAAAAAAAGACGACGCAGTGCACGATTCGAGCAACCAACCTCGATTTGTCCATTCGCGGCACCGATATGGAGCGCGGAGAGTCGATCGTATACGGTAGTCCGGTAAAGCATATCTGGGTCAGTGCTCAGTATAGCCTCCACCATTTCCAAGTCCCCCACTTGGACCGCTCGAAAGAAGTCATGCTCGTCCCCGGATCGGCTACAGCTCAGCCCATGACCCATCTCCGCCTCCTTCGGCGCCGCCTGGCCACCGCCGCTGCCGCCCCCCGAACAGAGCACTTTAGCCCCCGGCGCCTTATACCGCGCCGTCCGGTGTGGACGAGAGTCGAGCGCTTAACGAGGAGGTTGAAAATTAAAGAGACGAAATGGAGGATGGGATTAAGAAACAAAATCTTTCGAGTCTTAAAGTCCTCTTTTGGGTATACGGTCACCTCAACAGTGAGGTTACCGTAGAAACTATGGGCAAAGCCTCATGGGGCCATAATTATAGAGTCTGGGATGGACCACCATCAAGGACAAAGTGGGAACAAGGCTATGCTCTTATATGACCCACAATTTAGAATTCTTACATAGGTTTTACAAAAGAGTATAAATTCCATGAGTAATTAAACTTTACTTTTTAATGCAGAAGGAAGACATATATAGTGCCATTGCCCACAAGAAGAAATGGACTCTGTTGTCAGATACTATTCACCCTTCACTCTTCACTATCCAATTGAGTCTTTTTAAGCATATGAAAGGGATTTTTGATTGTGAACGTAGTTACGGATTGTCCCCAGAGCTATATTAACTTTACTCTATGTGTGCTTATAACAAAAATTTGGGTAACTTGTTCTCACCTCCGGTGACGCTAAGGCTGCTCATGTGGATTGGTGCTTACGAGAGTTACAAGGACCGAATCGGGCAGGCTGGGCAGGTGGCAGCGGGCAGCCTTCGGATATTTTCGGTGGGTATTTGATTTCTTCAGTTAATAGGATCTCCTGTAAGGCGAGTAGTTTTGGGCAGTCCGTCGTCGGAATCCGAGTTCTTTCTCTAATTTTTCCACGCGGCTTTAATTACACTAATTTGACCTGGGAATACTACCGCGGAATCCTAATTGGGGCTTATTAAATTAATCTCTCCGTAATTAAATTTCCAAACCGTAAAAAGTTGACCCCCTTTTGGCTTGTTTCCGGCATCCCTCTTCTCAATACAGAGGAGCATTTTTGTGATTCATAAACAAATTTACTATGACCATATCTCGAGTATTTAACGATCACTAAAACGACGGTATAGTTAATAATTTAACTCCACTTGTAGTTCTATAGCTTGAAAACTTCTTAAACTTTGTTGAGGATAAAAACAACTAGCCAGTGGATCATTATGTTAAATTGTACATTATTAATATATATAAACCTAATTATAAGGTGGGCCCAATAGGTTAAAATTAAAATTTGAATTTGTTTTGTTTTGTTTTGTTTTGTTTCATTAATAGTGGCCACTTTCAAGTCTCACCCTAATGATGGATTGCTACAACATTCTACCAACAAGAGAGGGATCCTTCACCTTACAACCAAATCAAATCTAAACCTCCAAAAAGTCGGTTCTCCTCCCAATTCTTCCCCTCATGCAAAGTATAGACTATTAAACTCTGGACACCCTTCAAGAAAAGCCTTTGTATCATGGTCTATTACTACTGCTTGAAGATAAAGTTGTGACCTGTATAATAACACCTGGTTATCAGATAATTACTATTATATTAATCTGCAAGGAGGAAGAAAATATCCTACCTAACATCACCAAGATGTTAGTCACATCACATTTGTAACACCTAAGACAGTTGATTAGATTACACAAGTTTGGAACTTATTCTAACTTAAGCTGTGTGCTTGAAATAGTCAAGATAGGTGATGAGTTTGCTCATATGGGGCCATTCAGAAGAAGGAAGAGGAGGAGAAGGGAGAATAAGTAGAACAGAACAAGCAAGGAATGAGATCATGATTTCACTAGTGGGTGCTTATTCTATGTCAAATTATATTCCCCAGGCCAATGCATATTGGGTGAATAAATATCTCAACCTCCTTAGCTGGCATCTTGCAATATTCAAGTTAATAGAGAGGAGATTATACTCAGTTTGTATAAATATATAAGGGAAATAAGATTTTGATGGGAATTTAAATTTTATTCTTGATTCTTTATATATATAGGCTAAATCCTGTTTTAATACAAAATGCATGTAATTATCGTTACGTTTGTAGCAAACAGATAAAATTATTTAGTCTAATCTATAAGTCTTTTGGCGGTCGAGTTATTACTCCTATCTAATTGTGGCTGCTATTTCAAACTAACACACTGTCGAGTTATTAAATTAGAACTAAATTCTTTTAATAATAAATTTATTTGGAGTTTGAATTTAAACTTACAATTAGGTATGGTGTCAACTTTCTTCCTAAAGTTGGTTGGTGATAGGAAACTAAACCTCAACGGCCCAGCCCGCAAGTTGATAACCCACAAATAGTTACTAAATAGAAGATTTTATCCAAAACCAGATGCGACGAATTGTACAACCGGGTAGGTGGCAGTCTCTGATTGGATTTAGACAGTCCTCTAGTTAAAACCGGTCGCATATAAAACTCTACGCACCTATTTGATTTGATACCTACGCTGGTGTGTGAAATAAGAAGAGAAATGAATAGTAACGGCGTTAAAAAGTTCGGCGGCGGCCGGCGACCGACGGGAACGCCGTCGCTCGCGTGGTCGTCCGTCGTCGTAGTCGTATCCCTCCTCGCTGGCGCTTCCGTCGTCCATAACATCTATAAGCCTGATCTGGTCGGCCTACTTTCTCTCTTGCCCATCACTTGTTCGTCAAAATGCCTCTTAATGCTTTCCTATTCTCTTTCAGACGCTGCCGCCGGTGGAGAGCAAAGAAGAGAAGGCAAAGGAAAACCCAAATTAGCTGTAGGAGTTGGATCTTGAGACTGTGGAGTTCTCACGTTAACTCTTTAAGCTTTGTTCTCTAGTTAGATGAATTGGAGTTCATTTTGGGAACCAATTGGTTGAGAACTCTTTTTTTATTGGATTGTTTGTATAAGAGAATAAAAGGAAGTGATTGTCTTTCTCTCCTTGAATTGCCGCACCACTTTTCTACTTGTTCTACTTGTTGAGAATTTTAGAATGGAACAATTCATTTTGAACCTCTTTTTATGAGCATTAGAATTTGCCTGTTCCAGTTCCAGATTATGCCAAGAGTTTCTTTTTTCAACTTTCTTGTTAGTTTAGCATTTATTCCTGCATAAGACCATGATAGCAAACATTCTAAGGGCCCATTTCACCATTTGGTTTGTCGTATAAGAGATGCTGTATGTTTGGATGCATCATTTAGCTTAAGAATCATTGTTTGGGTTGTTGTATTTGGAGATGCTGTAAATAAATAATATATCTCGGTATCAGAAGGGTAGGCATGCATTGGATTTTGATCCATACAAAAGTGAACAGCAGATGTTCTTGTCCTTATGAAGAAAATCAATCCTTCATTGATGACCTTCACATAGATTGAGAAATTGAAGCAAAATCTGAGATAGAATTCCAAATAAATCTGTATACATGTAGAGCAAGCATTGATCCAGAAAACAATTCAAACTGAATACAAGCAAAAAATAAAATAAAAAAAGAATCATCAAGGTGGACAAAATAGAACTTTCAGTAAGGTTGATAGTAGTACCCAGCAGTTCCATTATAAGCCATTGGCATTCCAAGAGGCATAGCTGGGTTAGGAACAAAGTTGGATCCATTGGTGAGCTTAGCCAAGCTAGCTTGCCCCTGCATTCCATCTCTCTGGTACTGCATCCACATCTGCTGCTCCTGCACCAGCAGCTGCTGCTTCTTCTCCACCTCCGCCATCTGCACATAGGAAGGAGGAGGAACCGTAAGCGACGCCGCAAACGGATCGCCTCCAATGGTCTGCACTGAACCATCGGGTGCAGGCAGGGCGAGAACCGGAGTGGCGCTACGCCCGGGGCCCGGCAAAGCTACACTACTGGAACTTCCTCCGTTCACTTGGGAGCTCACGTGCTGCTTGACCATCCCTTGATCATACATCCCATTCAAGAGTAATGGATCGAAGCCGCCGCCCAATTCCGCCTTCTGCTTCGCGAGGTTGCTGACGGTTTCGACGAGGGCCAGCTCCCAATCTGCTTTCCCAGGCTCTGCCGCCGGTGTTTGCCACGCAGAGGTCACTTCCGGCTCTCCATCGGATGGGAAGGCTTCCCAATTGCCATTGGTGTTGTTGGCCGCTGCTGGTGGACCTGAGAACAGAGCCAATGCGAGCTTGTTCCCCTGTTCGTCTGCGGTTGTTGCTACTTCCCTGAGATCCACCAAATCACCCTGCTGCTGAGGTGGCTGTGGAGGTTTCGCCTTCTTGATTTCGACCTTCACTTTCTCCAGCTTCGGCTCCGGCTCCGGCTCCGACTTCTCCTCCTCTCTGTAATCGTCAGGTGCTGGGAGTGCCTTAATGCTATTCATGTCCTCCACTGGTTCTTCCATCCGAACCGGCTCCGGCACCGGCTCTCTCACAGGGCTCTTCCGCCTCTTCGCTCGGTCTCTCATGAACTCCTCCAACGTCTCCAAAAGCTTTTCAGTAATCCGCTGCACTTCCGGGTATTCCGACGACCGCGCCACGCCTGTCTCCTTACACCAACCATAAAACGATCTTAGCTCATCGATCTGCTTCGCCGCGCTAGAGTAAGCCTCGAACGCCTTGACGCACTCCGAATACTCCATGTCGAAGAATCGATCCAAGAGCACGGCCAATGCCTCGCAGATATCGGCGTAAAGCTTGAAGCTTTCTTTTATGATCGGATACAGCGCGACCAGAACCATCCTGCTGTGCTTGGCCGCGCCGGTGGGGCGACAAGCGAGGAATCTATCAAGCACCTGCTGAAGCTGGTGCATCCAACCTGTTGGAATCCAATTATATAAAATCTGTTAATCAAATATAAAACCTTTCATCCATTTAATTCAATATGCCTAAAATAAAATTCATTCCCTGAATCATAATTTGATAACACATTGCAAATTGCACTATCGCATTATGCAATTGGTGCGCATCCGGGGATAAATTGATACATAATTCGGGTAGAAAATGCAATCTAGCATTCAAGGTTCGTGAAACCAACCTAACACTCTCTCTGGCTTCATGTCTCTCAACGGAGTCGGCGTCTTCGTCTGCGGCGGCCTCCTCTCTTCGCGATAGTCTCCGTACTCTGTCCGAGATGGCGATGATTTGCCCTGTTTGCGCTCGTAGAGCGAGCATTCCAAGCGCTGGTCGAGGTAGAGAGCGTAGGTCCGGACGAAGGCGGAGTGGTCCCACGAATTGGAATGAGCGTCGTCCCGGAAATCGGACATGTTGAGGAGGCGGGTGCCGCGGCGGGTGGCATAGAGGATCTCGTGTTGGAAGGCCGGGTCGCCGTCGGAAAGGAGCCGGTCGACGAGCATGAGGGCCTTGAGGGCCACGATGTAATCCTTGGTCTTGCCGAGGCGGCGGGAGACGGTGGCGATGCAGGAGCTGACGTGGCCGCGGGAGTAGGAGGTCAACTGGAGGATCTCGCGAAGATACTTCTCATCGGCCGGCTGGTCATCGTGGCTGGTCGCCTTCACGATCGCCACGTCGAGCTCCGGGGAGATATTGTTCGATGCTACCTTCGCGATGCTGATGCTCGTCTGGTCCTTTACCGCTCCCAAAGTTTTGCGGATCGATCCCATCTTGTTCTTGATAAAATCTAAATCCAAATTTTACGAGAAGAATTCGAAGAAACGGATTATAACGGAGTAGAAAAGACAGATCGACTTAGTTACCTGATCACCGATGTGCAAAGATATAGTGATGGATCTGAACTCCGTCGACTATACTTACTTCCGATCCATGAGGAGGAGAAGAATTGAATCGGATTTGTCGCCGTCAATCGAGGGGTGAGAGAAAGAAAAATTGGAAGGAGAATTGAAGGGAAAAAAACAGGAAGAGGGAAGAAACATAGATGATGGCTTGGTCGCTGTCGATCGAACGGTCGATCGAGCTTTTCCAACAACTCATTTTGAAATCGCCTCCGTAGACCGCCTCTCATGGGTTCGGTTCAAACTTTACGTGGACGGATTACCATATAAGTTGCTACATATTTTCTTAAGTTAACATTAATATAATTTATCGTTAACAACGTGGAAGCGTCTAACTAGCAGGAGCGAAGACTTCGAGCTCATCATGCAAAAAGGTAAAAATAAAATAAAAAGAAGAAAGATGGAACGAGTAAATGTTTGACGTTACCATGCGTTGATTTATAGGTAACATAGCTAGCATCTCTAGAAGGATTCTTCTGTTGACAAATACGACTTGCTCATTTTGATCCTTATTTTAATATAGGACTAATGTAGATTAATATATATAATACGACCCCTCTTGGTGGCATGCAGTGTTTTACCATCTGAAGCCGGATTCCACGCACAAGTCCTAAATCATCCACCATTGGAGCACAACTAAGAATATTATTTGACAACCATTTCAATTCTTTGACTTTTGAATGATGCCGGCTTCGACTGGCCCACCTGAGGAGTAAAACAATTTCCCATAAAGTTCTTGAACATATTAGCATGACAAAGCCCACACATTTTATGGGCCAATGGGTGTTTGAGAAGGCCATGTAATCTTCTCAAATTGGGCCTCATCATTCGACAACAGCCTACATCACTAGTCCATACGTAGATCCATAGAAATCCTTTGTGCTTTACCTCTTCGTGTCGGTCAGGAAAGAATAATACCTTAGAGTCGGTTGATCCCAAATCCATAAACAAGGGAAATCCTATACTAAAAGCGGCACGCGAATATGTAAGTAAAGATGAGCTTTTAAATTGCATAAGCTCAGGAAAAATCCTTAAATTATCGTATTTTGTAAGACAAAATTTAGAACTTTTTTCTTCTTTATCACAGTTTATTTAGTATGGGTGTCTAGTGTGCTCCCGTGTCTTGTTCCCATTTGGAATCAGAGAGTAATCGGTTCAGATCTGCTCAAGATTTAATCCGACGGCCCAGACAAAACCGAATCGAATTCCCTTCACCAATCACAGGCTCACAGCTTTCGGCCAGCCAAAGACGACCGATCGGGGGAGGAAAAGAACAAACCCCACCCCATCGTCACCTGGTGGAATTGAATCCAACGGCCATAACACATCCGAAGTTTCTAGAAATCTTCTATACTAAAGCTATATAAATTGCACCATCTCCCTACCATTCTCCTCCTCTTATTATTAGGTTACTTCGCTTCTTTGATATTTTTCGTCTTCCTCTCCCCTTCTTCGATCCCTTCGTAGTTTTGTGATGGCCGGAAAGGGAGAGGGTCCGGCGATCGGGATCGATCTAGGAACTACCTATTCCTGCGTCGGTGTGTGGCAGCACGATCGCGTAGAGATCATCGCGAACGACCAGGGAAATCGAACGACTCCATCCTATGTCGCGTTTACCGACACAGAGCGCCTTATCGGAGATGCGGCCAAGAACCAGGTCGCGATGAACCCGATCAACACCGTCTTTGGTGAGACTTTATAGCTCTTTGATATATTTTCGGATAGATCTGTTACATATGTTGATCTTGAGAAGTGTTCTCATGTGGATCTAGATCTTATTGTGATTATTTCTTGTTTCGGGGAGATTTTGTGTCAGATCTGGAGTTGGAAAATAGTTCGTGTTTTATGCATTTTCTCTTGTTTGGATCTGACGTTGAATTAGCCTTGATGCAGATCTGATAGATCTTTTGTTCTTAGATGAGTGTACATCTCGGGGTTGAACGGCTTTCCTTTTCGGTGTGGCTCTCTGATGTCTCTAGACTATTAGATTGTTTCGACTTGACGTGGCTTTTGTTGTCTTTCGTAGCTTCTGTGGTACTCTCAATATGATTAGCCGCTATTTCAAGTTTCGATGGTTTAGATGAACCTTATATTGTTTTGTGTCGGATCTGAAGCTAGAATGAGTGATGCTGTGGTTCTTTTGCTAATGTAAATTTAATATTGTGTGGCGGCGGCAGCCTGTCCTCTTTGATATGATTATTATTGTCATTTATCATATGCTCGGTAGTTATGTGATTTAGATGTTGGTTTTAGGTCGGAATCAACTCTTCTGCTTTATTATTATCTAGATATGCTGTTAATGTTGTTCTCGGTGCATGGCATTTTCTTCTGATGATTACCTTTTTGTAATTTTCAATACTGTTGGAAGAATTGAAAAGGAGTTGCCTCCTATCCTGTTCAGCATTTATTTCTGGTACTTCATAGAATTGTTTATTTGTTCCGCAAGCTCTATTATTATGTGGCATTTGGTTTAGGATACTTCTTTTTTTGGTTAAACAAGTTCCTGACTATGAAGGAACAGATCTTATAATTGCTTATGTTTTTCTTAAATTCAAAAACGTTTTCTAAGAGGCATGTGTTGTGTGCATTGTCAATATTGCCTATGTATATTCTATAACATCTGTAGTCATTTGAATATGTTATTTTTGTACCTTCGTATGTAGAATTCCTTCCATTTTCTATTATGTTTGCTATGCTGGTACTTATTTCTTTAATTGAGGTTTTTTTCTTGGTTTTCTTTAATGCTTCTTTAGATAAAGTGGTCATATGTTAACTCTTTTCATTATTAGTTGCTATTTAGCCTTGATCCTATATATGCTCTAACCATGGTATCTCATTTGTCAATATTTGGTTTCAGACGCAAAACGCTTGATTGGTAGGCGGTTCACAGACAGTTCTGTACAAAGTGACATTAAGCTCTGGCCCTTCAAGGTCATCCCTGGGCCGGGAGACAAACCTATGATTGTTGTTGAATATAAAGGTGAAGAGAAGCAATTTGCAGCAGAAGAGATCTCTTCCATGGTTTTGATAAAGATGCGTGAGATTGCTGAAGCATATTTAGGATCGACCATCAAGAATGCTGTTGTCACTGTCCCAGCTTACTTCAATGACTCACAACGCCAGGCTACCAAGGATGCTGGAGTCATTGCAGGTCTTAATGTCATGCGTATCATTAACGAGCCCACTGCTGCTGCTATTGCCTATGGCCTTGACAAGAAGGCAACCAGCGTCGGGGAGAAGAATGTCCTCATCTTCGACCTTGGAGGTGGTACTTTTGATGTCTCCCTCCTCACTATTGAAGAGGGGATTTTTGAGGTCAAGGCCACCGCTGGAGACACCCATCTCGGAGGTGAGGACTTCGACAATCGTATGGTGAATCACTTTGTGCAAGAATTCAAGAGAAAAAATAAGAAGGATATCAGCGGGAATCCCAGAGCTCTTAGGAGGTTGAGGACTGCTTGTGAGAGAGCGAAGAGGACCCTGTCTTCCACTGCTCAGACCACAATTGAGATTGATTCTCTTTTTGAGGGCATCGATTTCTATTCAACTGTCACTCGTGCTAGATTTGAGGAACTGAACATGGATCTCTTCAGGAAGTGCATGGAGCCAGTTGAGAAGTGCTTGAGGGATGCTAAGATGGACAAGAGCTCTGTCGATGATGTTGTTCTTGTTGGTGGATCTACCAGAATTCCCAGGGTCCAGCAGTTGCTCCAAGACTTCTTCAATGGGAAGGAGCTATGCAAGAGCATCAACCCTGATGAGGCCGTTGCCTACGGTGCTGCAGTCCAAGCTGCCATTTTGAGCGGTGAGGGCAATGAGAAAGTTCAGGACCTCCTCTTGTTGGATGTCACTCCTCTCTCCCTTGGTTTGGAAACTGCTGGAGGAGTCATGACTGTGTTGATTCCAAGAAACACGACCATCCCGACCAAGAAGGAGCAGGTATTCTCTACCTACTCAGACAACCAACCCGGTGTCCTAATCCAAGTATATGAAGGAGAAAGAACGAGAACCAGAGACAACAACTTGCTCGGCAAGTTTGAACTCTCTGGAATCCCTCCTGCACCAAGAGGTGTGCCTCAGATCACTGTGTGCTTTGACATTGACGCCAATGGTATCCTGAATGTGTCTGCGGAGGACAAGACCACTGGGCAGAAGAACAAGATCACCATCACAAACGACAAGGGAAGATTGAGCAAGGATGAGATTGAGAAGATGGTGCAGGAGGCTGAGAAATACAAGTCTGAGGATGAGGAGCACAAGAAGAAGGTTGAGTCAAAGAATGCACTGGAGAACTATGCGTACAACATGAGGAACACTATCAAGGATGATAAGATTGCATCAAAGTTGGGGGCTGAGGATAAGAAGAAGATTGATGATGCTATTGAACAGGCGATTCAGTGGCTGGACAATAACCAGTTGGCAGAAGCTGATGAGTTTGATGACAAGATGAAGGAGCTTGAGAGTCTTTGCAACCCCATTATAGCGAAGATGTATCAAGGTGCAGGTGCAGGTATGGGTGGGGACATGGAGGAAGATGGCCCTGCAGCTGGTGGTAGCAGTGGCCCCGGTCCCAAGATTGAGGAAGTCGATTAAGTCCTTTATGTTACCCATAATTTATATGCTTAAGTACTGTGTTTGGTTTATTTACCGGATCTAGTAGGATCCTACCCTAAAATTGTTGTCGAGAATTTTTGGGCTTGGTATATTGGGCCCTTTTTTTTGTCGTTTTAATTTTGGTTGAAATAATTGGTATACGTTTCTCCATGTTATTACTTATGTGGCTTTTGTTTCATTAACACCCAGAACTCTGACACATATCTGTCATGGTATCTGAACGAGGTTCATCAGATATACTTGCATAAAATTCATTTTCCAGTACTTTACTTACGTAAAAATATTTATGGACCATGCAAGTCCTCCAAATCAACTCTAATATCCCCCACCAAGAACATACTACTACTTTTATATATATATAAAAGGAGAACCATTTCGATTTCATTCCTTATTATGAGTCAAATTCATAGTCATGCATAATTTTGATAAGCTAGTGGTTTTTTTAGGGGGACGGAGACTTTGCAGGCGATAGCGTGGCCGCGGGACTAGGAGGTCAACTTGAGGATCTCGAGGATCTGCTTCTCGTCGGCCTTTCCTGGGGAGATGTTGTTCGATGTTACCTTCGCAATACTGATGCCCATCTGGTCCTTTACTGGTCCCAAAGCCTTCGCTTCCATCCCGTCTCGTTCTCGATAATATCTAGAATTCAAAGATTACAAGAAGAACTCGAACAAACTGATTAAAATGGAGTAGAAGAAGAGAAAGATCGAGTCTCAGTTACCTGATCACCGATCTACGAAGCTATAGTAATATATCCGAACTCCGTGGACTAGACTTACTTCCGACCCATGAGGAGGAGAAGATCTGGATGAGTTTCCAACCGGATTAACCACCGGCGATGGAAGCGGGAGAGAAATGGAAGGACTATTAACAGATAAAATAAAGGAATTAATAGGGAAAAGATCCATCAAACGTAGACGGCTTATCAATTTGATCGATCGGTATTTTCTTATAAGACTTTTTCTCCTTCATCAAATAAAAAGTATATTTTCTAAAGACTATATTATAATTGCTCGAAAAATACGTGCAAGCATCTGCCTAGCAGGAGCGAAGACTTCGACATGCATCTAAGGGGGTGGATGCACTCTTATAAACTATCCACCATTGGAGCACAACTACGAATATAATGATAAGACGACCGTTTGAGATCAGTCGTTGCAACTTTAGATGGTCTCCTTGTCGCATCTTGACGCTGTCTTCGACTGGCCTAGCTAGACAGAAGAGAGAAAAAGCCAGTAT
This sequence comes from Typha angustifolia, assembly GCF_048772165.1. Classification (NCBI taxonomy): domain Eukaryota; kingdom Viridiplantae; phylum Streptophyta; class Magnoliopsida; order Poales; family Typhaceae; genus Typha; species Typha angustifolia. The sequence goes on along the minus strand of NC_133246.1, from coordinate 17,326,306 downwards.
TGATCAAAACCATCTAAATAAGCTTCTTTGAGACTGCCATAACGTATAAGAAATGTTCTCCACTGAAGCTATATAAATTCTTCTATCCTCTACCCTTCTCCTCCACTTAATTATTCTAGATTTTCTTCCCCTCTCTCTGATACTTCTGTGATAACTTCTTAGCTTTGTCATGTCCGGACAAGGAGAAGGTCCGGCGATCGGGATCGATCTTGGAACTACCTACTCCTGCGTCGCTGTGTGGCAGCACGATCGCGTAGAGATCATCGCGAACGACCATGGGAATCGGACAACTCCTTCCTATGTCGCATTTACAGACACGGAGCGCCTCATCGGAGATGCGGCCAAGAACCAAGCCGTGAGGAACCCGATCAACACCGTCTTTGGTGAGATTTCTAGCTCTTTGATCTCATCTTTTAGATTAGATTTAGTTGCTTCTTATTAATAGACTAATCATTAGGCTAAACACATAGACTAGTACTTTTTATTATATAAATTAGATATATGAGCTAATCTTACAAAAAAATGAGCCACAAATTAGTCAAAACACAAATCACAACAGATCAAAGCAAGATCATACATACGCAATCTCTTTTTTAACAAAGGAATTTATGTTCATAAATTTTTGAACTGGTAACCTTCTGCCATGAGTATGACCTTCTACCCCTATCTGAGCACGCTGAACATAGATCTATTGATCTTGAAAAATGATCTCATATGGATCTAGATATTTTGACAATTATGTTTTTTAGTATTTTTAGGACTGTACTTGAATTCAGTAGAGGTTTTCTTTTTCTCTCGTTCTGTTATAAAAATATAAATTATGAGTAGACAGTAATTATTATTCTAGGATTAATATTAAGAATTAGAACAGTGTAGCGAAGGATTAATATTAAGAATATTATTAATTCTATGCTGTTTATATTTGGTTTGCTGCCACTTTTTTTCTTTAGTTGAGTTTTTTTCTTGGTTATCATTCTTAGTGCTTCCAGAATAGTGATGAGAACTCCTCTTTTCTTTGTACGTTGCTGTTTGATATATATTTGCTAATGGAGGTGGCTCAAAATGTATACATTTGATTTTAGACGCAAAACGCTTGATTGGTAGGCGGTTCACAGATAGTTGTGTACAAAGTGACATTAACTACTGGCCCTTCAAGGTCATCTCTGGTCGGGGAGACAGGCCTATGATTGTCGTCGAATACAAAGGTGAAGAGAAGCAATTCACAGCAGAAGAGATCTCTTCCATGGTTTTGATAAAGATGCGTGAAATTGCTGAAGCATATCTGGGATCGACCGTCAAGAATGCCGTCGTCACCGTCCCAGCTTACTTCAATGACTCGCAACGGCAGGCTACAAAGGATGCCGGATTCATTGCAGATCTAAATATCATGCGTATCATCAGCGAGCCCACTGCTGCTGCCATCGCCTATGGCCTTGACAAGAAGGGAAGCATCACTGGTGAGAAGAACGTGCTCATCTTCGACCTTGGAGGTGGTACTTTTAATGTCTCTCTGCTCACAATTGAAGAGGGGATTTTTGAGGTCAAGGCCACTGCTGGAGACACCCATCTCGGAGGTGAGGACTTCGACAACCGTATGGTGGATCACTTTCTTAAGGAATTCAAGCGAAAAAGGAAGAAGGATATCAGTGGAAATTCCAGGGCTCTCAGGAAGCTGAAGACTGCTTGTGAGAGGGCGAAGGTGATCCTGTCATCCACTGTCCAGACCACCACAATTGAGATTGATTCCCTTCTCAGTGGTGGCATTGATTTCTACTCAACTGTCACTCGTGCCAACTTTGAGGAGCTGAACATGGATCTCTTCAGGAAGTGCATGGACATAGTCGACAAGTGTTTGAGGGATGCTAAGATGGACAAGAGCTCTGTCGATAACGTTGTTCTTGTTGGTGGATCTACTAGAATTCCCAGGGTTCAGCAGTTGCTCCAAGACTTCTTCAATGGAAAGGAGCTCTGCAAGAGCATCAACCCTGATGAGGCCGTTGCTTACGGCGCCGCTGTCCAAGCTGCCATTTTGAACGGTTGGGGCAATGCGAAAGTTCAGGACGTCATCTTGTTGGATGTCGCTCCTCTCTCCCTTGGTTTGGAAACTGCTGGAGGAGTCATGACTGTGTTGGTTCCAAGAAACACAACCATCCCGATCAAGACGGAGCAGGTATTCTCTATCATCTCAGACAGTCGACACTTCTCCCTCAACCAAGACTTTGAGGGATTAGACATTAACAACTTCCGCCTCCCCATCGAAGTCGACGACGTCGAAGGAACGTTCCATGTCCTCATCCAAGTCTATGAGGGAGAAAGAACGAGAACCAGAGACAACAACTTGCTGGGCAAGTTTGAACTCTCTGGGATCCTTCCCGCAAGAAGAAGTTTGCCTCAGATCACCGTGTGCTTCGACATTGATGCCAATGGTATCTTGAATGTCTCCGCGGAGAACAACACCAATGGCCAGAAGAACAAGATCACCATCACCAATGACAAAGGAAGGCTCAGCAAGGATGAGATTGAGAAGATGGTGCAGGAGGCCAAGAAATACAAGTCTGAGGATGAGGAGCACAAGAAGAAGGTCGAGAGGAAGAACCAATTGGAGAACTACGCGTACAACATGAGGAACACTATTAAGGTGATCGAAGATGCTATCGAGCAGGCGATCCAGTGGTTGGACGACAACCAGTTGGCAGGAGCCAATGAGTTTGAAGACAAGATGAAGGAGTTGGAAAGTCTCTGCAACCCCATCATCGCCAAGATGCATCAGCGGTGCCGGTGCCGGTGCCGGTCCCAAGATCGAGGAAGTCGATTAAGTCCTTAATAGTAGTCATAATTTACATGCTTAATAACTGCTTGGGGCCCTGCCTTGTCCTTTTAATCCTTTTAATTTTGGTTCAAATTCTCGTTATACATTTCTCCATCTTATTACTTATGGCTATTCTATTCCATCAACGCACAAAACTCTGATCCTTAATCTCATGTTTCCAAAGAAGTAGAGTAAGAGCTTCGACATTATTTTGCCAGGGTAATACGCCAGTGAAATATCCGAATAGTTGGCTAATTAGTTAGCGGGTTGATGTATTACTAATCCTGTTGTCACATGAAAGAATGCTAGAATTTGGATTGTGACAGATAGATTTCTTAAGGAGGATGACAGAGATGTAAAATTACTAAGAAATGGTAGGACTTCATATACTTTTACAAATCAATTCAACGCAGATATGCTTTTGCTTATCCACTAAATATAATATGCTCTACATTTTCCTTTCGTCATGCCTGCTATTTAGATCGGTATCAAATAAATTCAAAAGTAAAAAATTGCGAGGCTAGTTGCATCTCTTTCTGTTCTACAATCTACTTCATTGATTCAGCCTAGTAACTCTTGACATTTTGAAGAGCTTCTTCCAGGTCTCCCAGCAATGCTGCAGAATTAAAGCTTCATTATCTTTTGTTTCTTGCTTGAAGAATGAGAACCTGAACTCTTCTCCGTTGGTACAGTTGAGGAAGACCACCACTAGCCACTGTTTTCAGGACCTTTGCAAGGATCTCAGATCCCTTTCGGTCAATGGATAAATTTTTTTTAAAAAAAACCATTGCACATCTACTTTCCAGTAAATGTCTGGTTTATTCCAGAGCACACATCTCAAGTGCTTACCGCCTCTCATCGTTAGATTTCGACTCAGAAGTTTTGCATTATAATCTGAAAATTTACAGAGTTCAGTGAATCATTTCCAGCTATATATATATATATATATATATATCGAAGCTCATAGGACAAAAGCATTGCTTGTTTGTCCATTCAACACTTTGAGCCTTTACATTCAGCGAAACAAATGACTGATCAACAACGTGCCCCTATCTACATTAATAATAGAAGAACAGCACAACCGAATGCGCTGCAAGGAACACAAGGTGATAATTATGGCTGAGAGAGGCAGCTGAGGGTACCATTATTTGCAAATGAACTCGGTACGAGCAAGGAAGCGTAAGGGTATATATCTGAGTATGCTTTCTTGATGGTGTTCTCGCTCACACCGGTGGCAAGCGCAATATCTGCACCATCATCATTCAAGTAACAAAATGTTGATACCTCATATCTAAATATAATGAGAAACCAATGACGTATAGAAGCCTATAAACAACACCTTTGAGAGGCTTCTTGATATTTGATAGCTGTGTCATCATGTAAATCACAGCTGCTGCCACAGACACAGGAGATCTCCTGCACAAGCATTGTAATGTTTTGGAAATGAACAAGAGCAAGTTGGATTCAGATACCTACGTCTTATGTACAGAGTGTGACATTGATTCCTATACTTGTTTCCCCCTGTTGAGGGAATCAAGGATGCTGATTGCATTTCGCTGTCTCTATAAATAGTTGATACTAACTTCAGAAACTTATACTGCTAATTCTAGCAAGATAACTAATAAAGCTAGTAGTGCAAGAAAGCTCAACATCAAATATTTAATTAAGGTTTAAATCATTCTTATTTCTCTCACAGACATTTGAAAGCTTCAGACGTTCTTATCAGAATTGGATTCTACCATTCACAAAATCCTGAAGCGAATTCTAAATCAGAGTTGCTATTGAAGTTCCTGGAAAAGAGAAATTTAATGACCCTTTTGATTCCCTAAACTGAAAATTTTGTAAAATTGTTGATGGATAATAGATACTTAGTACTTCCTCTTTATTATGTAGAAACATGTGATATGAATGTAGATACGATTTGGTAATATAACAGACTGTACATAATCCCTCATCAAGCTTGTTTATCTCCATTCTAACTCTCTGTTTCTTTATCTCGTTTGATCAAACAATGCTCAGATTAGGTACCAGTCCACTTATGATACTAAAGATTCTCATAAAGAAGACGAGGTTCTATAATAGTAGAATCATTAGTATCATGACTCACAGTCTCGCAGATAAGAATACACATTAGAGCATTGTTATGAAAATAGATTACCTTATATCAATATCATCCAAATTCTTGATTACTTCTTGTGCAACCTTAACCGTTTCGTTCGGCAATCCAAGGCTAGAGCAAAAGCGTCTCTGTGAACGAAAAACAACATAAAGCAAAAGGACTCAAACAAGTTACAAGGCCTAAACAATGGAAAGAACTTTTTAATATCTGCATTACTTGAAAGATTTCTAAATCAGAGATGATGTATAATTTGTTATGGAATCATCAGACTTACCAAGAAAACTCCAGGATTTATTACGCCGTCCTCCTTTGATTGACCCAACCTAGTCAGCTCTGATTCAATGCGGCTGACATACTGACCAATTTTCTTCTTGGGAGCTCCATTGGCAACAGTACATATTTCTAGTTCAAAATAAAATTACCAGGTTACATAATTTACAAACAGAATATATACACATACTCCATGATTTCAAATAATTTGTTTACCGTTCATTGTTCGTGGGGTATGCTCCAGTCGACAAGCAACAAATAAGCATGCAGCTAGAAAAGCATCTTGACTTCTTCCACAGAGAATCTTCTCCTTTTCAACTGATTTATATATCTCCTTGGCGCGATCCTTCAAAGTAAAATTCAGATGTCAGGCAACCATGCTCCATGCTATACTCCAGTTGCATATTCTACAAAGATAATCACGAGTTTCTAGTTTGTAGATAGAATTATGAACAAGAACAAAGAAATATATATAATTAGCATTCTAAGAGAGAAAAAAAAAATAAAACTCATACCTTGATAGTGGTAAGGAGACACAACCTGAAACATTGGAGAAAAGGAAAAGTTACATCAGTAACTCCTAAATAATTTGCATATATAGTCAAAACAAGTAAAGATTTATAACTTACTCTGACTACAAGTAATATACAGGGAACCTCAAAAATTGTACGTACCCAAAGAATAGTTTAACTTATGAAGGCAGACACTTTCATTGCATATAGTTTAACTTCTTTTAAAGAGAATTGGGGAGGGTTAAATCTTCATTTGGTAATATAATTAAGGGTTAAATATATTTTATCTTTCATTTATCTCCTGAATTTTAAAAAATCTCAAATCAATTTTTATACTTATGATTAAACTAAAATTATTAATTTTTCAGTTAAATTTAACTAGGTGAAACCAAAATGACTAAAATGTCTCTATTATGTTTGTTAGAGAAACATGCATAATTTGAGAGAATACAACTATATTACTAAATAACTATGTTACTTGATTAAATTTAATAGAAAAGCTAGTATTTTTATTTTAATCATAAGTATAAAAACTGATTTAATATTTTTGAAAATAAAATAAAATGATTTTGAATATAAATACAGTAAGTACTGTAATATACAAATACATTTAACTCTAAAGAAACACTCTAAAACCCTAACATATGAATCATAATACGCAGTAGAGACTAGAATCCTCTCTTAAAAGAATGTTGGGTTGTTATAATCTCAATATATCCAGCAAAGCTGAAACCATTATTTATCTCACTAGTTGACTAAAGGGATCTCGAAATATTAGAGAGAGAGAGAGAGAGAGAGACCAAAAGACACACACATGTCATAAATTTGTAACGTAAACCCGAAACTGAAGGAGACTAACTATATACTTTGGCGTCGTAAGATGTACCTATCGCTCATGGCGGAGATGGCATCGAAAGCTCGAACAAGCGCTCTTTTGGGATCAACGAAGCGTTCACTCTTCAAATTTACCGACCTGGGGAGGGAGGAGGTACGGCCACCGCCAGAAGAAGTCGAGATGACGATGGTTTCGGGGGAGCCGTCGTCAAGGAGTGGGTTAACTCGGCCGCCGACGCGGTTGGGGTCGTTGCTGCGCGAATCGTCGGCGAATTGGCGCCACTCCTGAGTCTCGTCGACCATGCGCGCCTCCAGTACGAGGCCGCACTCCGTGCAGATGCAGTCGCCGGTCGTGCGGTCGAACACCGTCACGGTGCTCGCCCGGCAGTCCAAACAATAAGATATCTCATCCCCCATATCCTTCTCTCTTCTTGATTTGATTGCAAAGAAGAAAGAAGTTGATAAGAATGAATGCAAGAAAAGAGCTGCGGCTTCCTATTTTATAGGGGGGGGGGGCATCAGTTCGTTACGGAGTCAATCAGTCTAGTCTAGTCAAAGTCGGATTCGGATCATAAAAACGAACTGGATTCGGAATTGGAATAAAGTGGGCGGGGAGAGTATATTTGCTCGGGCGTTCGCATAAAAGTTCGTCTCGGGAGCGCAAAACAAAAGATCTTAACAAAGGTAGAGGACTCCCGAGGTTCGATCACCGCACAGCCGGGGTGGTGGAATGAAAGGGTCATCGGGCTTCGATCGAGAGCGGCACATCGCCTTCCTGGAGATGATGCTGGAGGAGCTACCGGAGGAGTACGCGACCCAGGAGATCAACCGCCTCACCCTCGCCTACTTCGCTGTCTCCGGCCTCGCCATCCTCCGCGCCCTAGATCGGGTACCTTTTCTTGGATCCGCCCAATTACTACCTCCAAATCACCCCTAATTCTTAGTTCCTCCATCGATCCAAAAAAAACTCTCAGATCTACTCCTAATAATTATTCGACGATCGTTTTCTTTTTTCTTTATTCTTTTTCTTTAGGTTGACAAGGATCAAATTGCCAGTTGGGTTTTATCCTTCCAATCTCATCCAAGAGACAATTTTGACTTGGATAATGGTAATTCTTTGAATCCTTCTCTACGCGTTTATTTGTTCTCTCTAGATTATAACACATAGTGTGAATAATTAAGTAACTCTGTCTCAGGGCAATTTTTTGGTTTCTCTGGTTCTAGGACTTCTCAATTCTTTAGCCATAATAGTGAGGTATTCCGCTGCTTATTTGCTTTATTTTGTTGTTTAATTTTATATATTCGATGTTAGATATTTACTTTTGAGAGTTTGTTATTATCTTATTTCTGCAGATTTCAAGTCACAATGTTAGTAATTTAGCAAGTACCTATTCCGCTCTCGCCATTTTGAAGATGGTTGGATACGATTTGTCTGATATCGATTCTGAAGCACTTTTGATCTCAATGAGGAAGCTTCAACAATCGGATGGAAGGTATACATGCCATCTCTGATTGAATTTAAGTATATCTCTTTAAGTGTAGAGACAGACATGTAGCTAGTTTGACATATTTCTGCATACAATTCATTGTTTCTCCTTCAATTGAAGGGCATCACGACTGTTAAGATTATTCGACTTTGAGCAGAAAAATAAAAAAAACCTGTTTTGACAAGATAGTGGAGTGTACGTCTCATCTACTAGGCCAGTGGGCTCTATTTTGCTATACTTTGTCTTCTGTGAATATACCACTAGAAAAAGATCCTTTATTTTGAATGCTGTTGCATGTGGATTGTGGACCTCTTCTTATATGTGCAGGTAGGAATACTCTAGCAATTAGGAAGTATACATATGTTTGCAACTGACAAATTGGCATGCCTACTTTATGTAATCATTGTGATCAATAAAGATATTTCCAATTACTTTTACATCTGTGGTTGGATGTCTGTGTTATGTAGAGATGACAAATGCCAAACCACTTGCATATCATCTGCACCGAGATATTTATGCCAAGTTGATGATCTAAATAGATAGCATTATTTCTTGGATTCCATTTGAATTTTGAAGAAACTACTTTTTTTTACACATTTCCTGACAGCTTTATGCCAATATGTTTTGGGGCAGAAAGAGACCTCCGCTTTGTGTATTGTGCTGGTGAGAAAATTTTGCATGTTCCTTTCTTCCATTTTGCTAGTTATGTTCAGTTATATCGTTAAATTTGTTTTTCAGCTGCCATCTCTTTCATGCTAAATAACTGGACTGGAATGGACAAAGAAAAGGCCAAAGAATATATACTTAAATGCCAAGTAAGTGGGTCAAGAAGCTCTGGATGCCTCTTTTTCTAAGATGACCACTGTACTCTTGAATTCCCTAGCAAATCCTAATGTTTCTATATATTTTCTACAGTCATATGATGGTGGCTTTGGCCTAGTACCAGGTGCTGAATCTCATGGTAAGCTGATTTTCTATTGCTGATATTGCTATGTCCTTTTCACATCCTTAATTTTCAGCTAAAAGTAGTTATTGTATTTGCAGAATGTATTTACATTCGTATCTGAGTCACCTTCTGTTAAATCTCTATATCTTCTATGCAATGTTCATTTCTCTCTTTGCTGTGTGTATATGTCATGAATACTAGGATGTGTATAGGGTAGTACTATGGGAGCTTGTATCTCTAGACTGGTTTGTTCATCTTCACTGGTTCATGATGTTCTCATAGACAAGTCTTCTCAGAATTCCCTTGTCTGTATATCATTAGCGTTACGACTTATCGTGTCTACTTATTCAGCATTTCTTCACTGAGGGCCGAACTTCTATCATCGTCTTAGTGACACAGGTGGAGCGGCTTACTGTGCAGTTGCAGCTCTCCAGCTGATGGGCTTTTTGGAAAGTGATATTTCATCTATATCAGCAGTGTCCTCCCCCATTGATGTGCCACTGCTTATAGAATGGAGCTTGCAGGTACATTTTGTTTAAAGCATTCACTTAGCAGATGATACGGTGTCCCCTTATGAGAAAAACCCTCAGGCACAGTGTGCACTTACATAACAGAGTTGGATATCAACTTGTGGCAGCAATTTAGAACCTTAAGTATATTTTTGCAATCCAGTGCAGGCATATTTCAAAGTCAGCTAAGGCTTGTAATGACCACTACAGTTAGTTACTTTTGTTTTTCTTCACAGAGCACCTCTTAGCATGTCAAGAATTTTTTTAAAAAATTAAAAGAATAAAAGAAAGAGTAAATTAATTTCCAATGTTACCTACAAGAACATACTTTAAATTATTTTGATGACAAGGCGAAAGCAGCTGCAGTTATCTAAGAGCGGATAGCCTAATTTCATTCTTTGCTGCTATAGAGACAAGTGACCGATGGCGGATTTCAAGGCAGAGCCAACAAGCCCAGCGATACATGTTATGCATTTTGGTATGTACAGGTAGTTCTTTTTGCAGGCACCAGCAGCATATGTTCTCAAAGGGGAACATAAAAGAAAATTGACAATATTTCTTATTCGTTTCTCTGGTCATTCTGTTTCATGCAGGGTTGGTGGTGTCCTCAAGATATTAGGTGCCCACAAGTTCTTAGACAGTGATGCTATACGTAATTTCCTGCTATCTTGCCAATCACCGGTACTGCTGTTTTGTCTTCTCCCATCAGTAGCTACATTTATGTTGAATTCCTTGCTTCTATTCTTACTTGTTCTTTTCCTCTTGTTGTCTGCATCAGTATGGTGGCTTCACAAAGTTTCCCAACGACCGGATACCTGATATTTACCATTCTTATTATGGATTTGCTGCACTGAGCTTGTTGGACGAGCAAGGACTCCACCCACTATGTGTTGAACTCGGAATCACAATATCAGATCATGGAGATTGAGCAACTCTCATTTGTCTTTCTTGCTTTCAAGTGATCTAATTTATGAGCATTGCGGACAAAGAATCAGTAACCTGATGCAGATATTTGCTGGAGATAAGACTGAACGGCGATAAGGTATTTACATTGAAGACTGGAAATAGTTAAGAGTTCAGGGCCTTAAATGTTTATCTTATGTGTCTCAGTGGATTGCTGCAATGGCTTATTTTATTCAATATGTGTTGTACCAATAAGTAAATTATTCTCTCCCAAGAAACCAGTTCAGGTTCATCCGTTACAGTTTTGTGGACACTAAGGCAGACCTTAGAAACAGGAGATGGTGTACATAATAAAACTTAAGGTGTAACCCTCGTGAATTTTGTTAGCCTTGTCTTTATCCAACTTTTGTATTGGGATATTCTTTAACGTCTAGGTGGGGGAGAAAAGCACGGCAAAGATAAGTGCATCTTTTACCACAAAGCATTGCCGTTAATTAAATTCATTTCTCTGGATGTCATACTAACAGCATGTATAAAGATCATGCGATATGGTCCAGAACAACACCAAGGCAAATCACACATATAAACACTTCAGCATACAGATCATGAAAGGCTTACCACCATAATAGAGATAATATGATCTATTGTCACAATCAGTTCTAAAGAGGTTGGAAAGATTATGAACAATGGATATTATGTTCATCGCCTGCCATACCATTCTGCTCTCATGGTGTGAAAATAGCAACTTAAAATACACAAAAGAATATAAAAGTTTCTCTCATCTAATGTAGATGCTCTCCATATGAAAGAGAGTAGCTTTGGAAAACAAAAACAAAAAATAATTCTATCTGCCAGGCAAGTCGCTGTAAATGGTAGTTGATGATCTTGCTGGATTTTTAGGTTTTCTGATCTGCAAAAAGAACAATATAGTCTCTCTCTCTCTCTCTCTCTCTCTCTCTCTCTCTCTCTCTCTCTCTCTCTCTCTTTTTTTTTTAAAAAAAAATAAGACCAATATGTTCATAAACATAATAAGAACAGTTCAGAAGGCTTAAATAAACCCTCAAATAATGCAGAGGCAACCATTGAAGGGACTTAATTATTTGTTGGATTTAGTTAGCCGTCAAATGAATCCAAGTACCTTCACCTTAATCACTTCAATTACAACTATCATGGGAACCAACAAACTACAATCGTGACATAGATCTATATAAATTAATGCACTCAGTATCACTAATATTGAATAAATTCTCATCAAATCCGACTACAATTATAAAATTTTGACACAAGCGTTAGTTAAGTTTAATCAAATCTACTAAATTTATTATCCTAAATGATGGATTTCAGAAAAAAAATAATAATAATAAACTAGAGTTCCAATCTAGGTTCTTAGGTTTGACTTGGGGATAACCAATTTGATCATATCGGATCCTTAGTGGATCCGATCGATGCCACGTCACGTCAGGGCCTAGTAAGTTCACCAGAAAATTTTCTTTGGCCTTGCTTCCACTCGTATAATATTAATTAAATGCATCCATCCTTATCGTGCGCTCCTACTCCAACAGCGAAGCGTAAGTTAGTATTGCATTTAAAATTAGTTGTTGATCCGCTCAACTAAAACTTAAATGCATCCTTATCGTGCTATGCTGCTTATTGTGAGCCAACTATTGCTACCTCCTCCCAGAGCTACCTCGCCTCTCCTTTTAAAACCCTAGACTAGATTTAGCTTAGATCTATGACCTTGATCCCGTTCTGATATCAGTTCTCGTAGATTGTAATGGCGGGATTCCTCTCTACCCTCAAGCGGGTCTATCTCTCCGTCTACAACTGGACCGTGTTCGTCGGATGGTAGTCGTCTTCTTGCTCTTAGATCCGATGATACCGTTCCTAATTCCTACTGATCTGTTTGATTTGGTGCAGGTTCCAGGTTCTATACTTTGCTCTCAAAACTTTGAGCGAATCCGGGCACACGGCGGTGTACGATGCCGTGGAGAAGCCTCTGCAGCTTGCGCAGACCGCGGCAGTGTTGGAGGTGCTGAAGAATTTGATTGTCCCCCCTCTTTTACTTGATTCTTTTTTTTTTAAGAATTTTAGATGTATCTTGGTTGATTTTTTTGTTTTTGTGTTTATGGGTGTGCAGATCCTTCATGGCCTTGTAGGTGAGGAATCTTTTGCTTTCTTATCCATTGATTTGCTTCATTTTTAGTGGTTGTGAGTCAGTATTGGATTGTATCGAATAGGACTGGTTAGGTCACCGGTATCAGCGACTTTGCCTCAAATTGGATCAAGGTTGTTTGTTACTTGGGGCATCCTGTGGAGTTTCCCTGAGGTACTACTGAGTTGTTTTCTAATCCTTATTTTCTTTTCCAGTTTAACCAATGATGCTTAATTTATTAAATGGTGCAATTTTTTAACAGATCAGGACACATATCCTTGTTAGCTCCTTGGTTATCAGCTGGTCTCTTACTGAGGTGCGGATTAATAATTTGATTATGCTATAGTTATCGTTAGCATGTTTGATGAATTGGAAAATTTGTCTTTGAGCAGTGAAATAATTATTACTTTGCCAACATGGTCTTGTTTTTCTAACAATCCTGACAGATTGACATGCATTCCTATTGGCAGTTTAATGTCTAATTTGTGGATGCATATAGTTCTGATGGCTTCTCTGATAAATTAGTTAAAATGGGGAGATGCAACTTACAATATTGTACTATCAAAATATATTTATGTTAGGTAGCGAGTTATGTGCATGAGTGCATCTAACGATGAGAGGTACTGAGTTATATTCTTTGATCATTGGTGGAGTTTAATTTTGCATGTCAAATTAATTATGTTAATGGTGGGAGGACTTGAGATGCATAATTTGATTGCTAATGAACCTTAATTTGCCGTAACTTGTCATATACTGAAGGTTATTAATTTATTTCAGTACACTTGCTAATTACCAGCTCATTTAATGAATCTACCGTAGAACTCATAGAAAAGATTATTCTCAACTGCCAGGTTATATTTTTTTGACAAAAAACTGCCAGGTTATATTAAGAGGGACTTAAAATTAATAGCTTGTTTGGAACAATTTGATAGATGTTTAACCCCCATAAATTCAGGAACAACAGGAATCTGATCTAGTAGAATTGTTTCGAGTTCACCTTCCAATTTCTTTTCCCCTATCAATGCTAGCAAATTCACCTTTGAAATTGAATACATGTTTCCTTGTCCTACTTGTTTTGAAGCTGATAACCACCAACCTGTTATTGGCTGGTCAATCTAGCTAATCAAAGAGGTGGTCATCTCTTGTAGAATCTAGATAATTTATCTGCATAACTGGGGAAATTGGCTCTCTGTATATACTTTTTAAATAACTTATGCTATAGGTTTTCATCTGCATAGTGAGAGATTGAATAACAATCACAAGCATCATTTGCTCTTTGCAGATTATAAGGTATTCTTTCTTTGGTATGAAAGAGGCTCTTGGCTTTGCACCTTCCTGGCTCTTGTGGCTTAGGTAAGTACAACTCCATAGTGTAGTAACTATTGTGGTACTTGTATTTCCTGCCAAATTAGTTAATTTCATTCACATTGAAATGAATACTTTGCAGATACAGCACTTTCCTGTTATTGTATCCAACTGGCATCACCAGCGAAATTGGCCTGATATACCTTGGCTTGCCCTACATTAAGGTACTAGCATATTTGCGATGATAGATTGACCTCAAATTAGATATTTGATATGACAGTTCTGTAAAATTGAAGATTTCCTGCCAATGCTTTAATTGATCCTATTTGTGGATATGGCAGGCATCTGATAAATACTGCATTAGGATGCCAAACAAGTGGAACTTCTCCTTCGATTACTTCTACACATCAATCCTTGTACTTGGTATCTATGCCCCAGGTACATCTACTTACATTTTCTCCTTGCATCTAGTGATTATTTTGGAACTAGCAGGTTTTGCTCAGGGGCTGATTGCATCCTTTGCTGCAGGTAGCCCCCACATGTACACGTACATGCTTGGTCAGAGAAAGAAGGCTCTCGCAAAGTCAAAGACAGCATAACCTCTCTCATTAAATAAAAGGTAGAAAAGGCAAAAACAACATAATCCTGATCAACTAAATTATGAGACCATCTGTTTTTGCTGCTTATCTTGCTGCTTTGCCGAATTATCTTCTAGTACAGCCTATCTGAAGTCAGAAGCAATGGTAAAATAGAGCTGTAAAAATTGAAGCTTGGTTTCTTTCTATTCTCTGTTGGCTATGGTTATCTGATGGTGTTTAGTTACTTTTTTTAAGCCAAGGCTTGTGTAGTTGTTGAAATAGCTAAGTTTGATTATTTGAATGTGCTCCATACTGATAATCCTAATTTGTTAAAAACTGAAAGCTTGTATCTCGTTGCTCCATTAGTCCGTTGTAACAAATCTGGTTCAACAAGCTAAATGTTATTATGACCATGCCTTCTGTGTATGTGCAGTATCATCTCTCGTGGTTAACAGATACAATTCTTACACCAAGTCTACCTGCCAAAATACTATGTGATGACCAATAAATAATATTAGTCTCAGGTATCCCTGATATTGGACTCAGAGGGTATAACAATCATTGGTCTCTCATCTATGATGTGAGAATAACACAGTTCAGGGCTTAAATACCATTTGCTTCGCTTTGAGTAACTAGCAGGAAATCTTCCACCAATTTTATGAGTCGGGGAAATGTCAAACAAACGTTTTATTTCATCTATATATCAGATACAGATATCTGAGCATAGTCTAACAAAAACGAGAAATCTTCATAGAATACAGACTGAACTCCATAACACTAAAACATACAGAAAAAGAACTGCACGGTCCCTCAAACGCACACAGCTGAATCATCAACCAAGATGATCACCTCAATCAACCTCCTCAATCTTCGGTCCTGCGCCACCGGCGCTGTCGCCGTGGCCATCCTCATCCATCCCGCCGGCACCACCCTGATACATCTTCGCAATGATGGGATTGCATAGGCTCTCCAACTCTTTCATCTTGTCCTCGAACTCGTCCACCTCAGCCAGCTGATTCCCGTCGAGCCACTGGATAGCCTGCTCGACCGCGTCCTCAATCTTCTTCTTATCCGCCGGCGCCAGCTTCGCTCCGATCTTCTCATCCTTCATAGTGTTCCTCATGTTATAGGCGTAGTTCTCCAATGCGTTCTTCGCCTCCACCTTCTTCCGGTGCTCCTCGTCCTCCGACTTATATTTCTCCGCGTCCTGCACCATCTTCTCGATCTCCTCTTTGCTCAGCCTCCCCTTGTCATTAGTAATGGTGATCTTGTTCTTTTGCCCGGTGGTCTTATCCTCTGCGGAGACGTTTAAGATCCCATTAGCGTCGATATCGAAGCAGACATTGATCTGGGGCACTCCTCTGGGAGCAGGAGGGATGCCACTGAGCTCAAACTTGCCCAACAAGTTGTTATCCTTCGTCTTCGTCCTCTCGCCTTCATAGACCTGGATGAGAACACCAGGTTGGTTGTCGGAATAAGTAGAGAAGACCTGCTCCTTCTTGGTTGGGATGGTTGTGTTCCGAGGAATCAAAACAGTCATGACGCCGCCAGCGGTCTCCAAACCAAGGGAGAGAGGCGTGACGTCCAACAAAAGAAGGTCTTGGACTTTCTGGTTGCCTTCGCCACTCAAAATGGCGGCTTGGACGGCGGCGCCGTAGGCGACGGCCTCGTCGGGGTTGATGCTCTTACAGAGCTCCTTGCCATTGAAGAGGTCTTGGAGCAATTGCTGCACCTTTGGAATTCTAGTAGATCCACCAACGAGTACGACATCGTGGATGCTGCTCTTGTCCATCTTGGCATCCTTCAAACACTTTTCCACCGGCTCCATACACTTCCTGAACAAATCCATGTTGAGCTCCTCGAATCTGGCACGGGTTATGGTGGAGTAGAAATCGATCCCCTCGTAGAGAGAATCGATCTCAATGGTGGTCTGGGCAGTGGAAGAGAGAGTCCTCTTTGCCCTCTCACACGCAGTCCTTAGTCTTCTCAGAGCTCTTGGGTTGCCAGTTATGTCCTTCTTGTGCTTGCGTTTGAATTCTTGAACGAAATGGTTCACCATCCTGTTGTCGAAGTCCTCTCCGCCGAGATGGGTATCACCAGCCGTCGCTTTCACTTCAAAGATACCTTCTTCAATAGTCAGAATAGAGACATCGAAGGTTCCCCCGCCAAGGTCGAAAATTAGCACATTCTTCTCCCCGGAGCTGCTCGCCTTCTTGTCGAGGCCATAGGCGATGGCGGCCGCCGTGGGCTCGTTAATGATCCGCATGACATTGAGTCCGGCGATGACGCCGGCGTCCTTGGTGGCCTGGCGCTGCGAGTCGTTGAAATAGGCCGGGACGGTGACGACGGCGTTCTTGATAGCGCGGCCGAGGAAGGCCTCCGCAATCTCTCGCATCTTGGAGAGGACCATGGAAGATATCTCCTCGGGGGAGAATTGCTTCTCCTCGCCTTTGGACTGGACGACGATCATCGGCTTGTCGCCGGGACCGGCGATGATCTTGAATGGCCACAGTTTCATGTCGTTCTGGACGGAGGGGTCGCTGAATCGCCTTCCGATCAAACGCTTAGCATCTGCAATAGCAAGAAAATGAGTTTAATTAGTAATGATTAAAGCATGATTCAAGCAAGACATTAGGGTTAATCGAAGAAGAATTTATATCTCCCAAATTAGAGTAATAGAATGTAATAATCTGGTAGTAATCTAGAGGCAAAATTAAAATAAGATAATTGCTAATATAATTTTAATCCATAAAAATCAGCACCATAGTTACATTACACCGACCTACATATAATTAAAGCCAGTAAAATCATCATTACGACTCGCAACTCCCAGATCAGAGAGGTAGATTAACCTCATCTTGAATGCGAAAGGCCTCAAGAGAAAATTCGAGCGCAAAGCTTAACAGCAACATAGAGGTGAAGAAGACATACGAGAACTTACCAAAAACGGTGTTGGTGGGATTCATGGCGACCTGGTTCTTGGCGGCATCTCCGATAAGCCGCTCCGTATCAGTGAACGCGACATAGGAAGGAGTCGTACGATTCCCCTGGTCGTTCGCGATGATCTCCACGCGATCGTGCTGCCACACACCGACGCACGAGTACGTCGTCCCGAGATCGATCCCGATCGCCGGACCTTCGCCTTTCCCCGCCATGGATTGTTTCGTAGATCACGAAGCTTGAATCGAAACAGAGACGGAAATTTAGTGAACTCTTATAAGATCTTTTTGGTTAACGAGACTTTCTTGGAGTGAGGAGGAGGAGGAGGAGGTGGTGGTGGGATTTTATAGGAGAGCTTTTTAATTCCGGAAGGTTCTGACGATAGATTCGAGCCGTCGGATCGGGCACAGATGGATTGTTCGACCACCCCCTCGACTTCTCCAGAAATATTTATTGGTGCCACCTAAGCCTCACTGGCTTGATTAGGAGGGAAGAATTACGAGTCTAATGAAAGCATCTCAGCCCTCAATTGATTGATCTGATCTTCTGATAGATATGTGTCAATTTCAGTTGTTTTTTTTTTTAAATTTTATTTTTAAGACAGAAGACGTGGCCAACTTAAATTAGAACACTTCATCAGTTTAGATGAAGCATAACAAACGACAGAAGATTTGGGCCAAGATTTTAGCTTTAAGTCAACTCTATTGAAAATTTGGGCCAAGATTAGACTTAGGTGGCAGATACAATTGATATATTTGAGTTTTTTTTTTAAAAAAAGAAAAAAGAAAAAAAGAAGATTTGGAGGCTAAATGGATCGAATAGCATTACCATGTCGGTCCAAATATAAAGCCCATGGGTTTTATTCGTTGTAACTAGATTTGAGCGTAGGACTGCTGCTATTGGTTTAAAACTAAATTCTATTAGGATTGTGACCGCTAATAAAGTTATGATTGGATAGTAAAGGGTTGCCATTAAGAAATCAAGGAAACTAAGGGACGTTTCTGTAAGCCACCGTGATTGATAAAGTAAACAGGACATAGGGACAAGAGACGAACCATTTCAGATCAAACGATTTAGGGTCTTGACGAGAGAAAGGAGTCGGAAAGGGGGGGGCGGAAAAATTGGAGAGGAAGAGGAGAAGGGGTCGGTTTCGATCAAAACCCTAGGGTTTTGTGCAAAGGGATAGGGCTTCGCTGCCATGTCTGCGGGCGTCTGCGGCAAGCGCCTAGGGTTCGAGGAAATCTTCGGATCTCCGTTGCCAACCCCGTCGGCGAAGCGGCCTCGCTGCTCCCTATACGGATCCCCTGTCCGATCCTCAGATTTCGGATTCGGATCCGAGGATAAGGTGTCCGTACTACTTCGCATGTTCCCTTCGATGGATCGGGAGGTATTCGCCTTCTCTTTGATCTCCTCTTCTCCTCGTTGATCGAGATTATTGATGTTATGCTTCATGGTTTAACCAAGTAATATGCGTTTAGATCTTGCTGATATAGAAGAAAGCAATGGGAAAGGAATGACAGGTTCTTTCATATAATTTTGTGAATGGGATAGTTTAGAAATGAAAGAGATTGGATGTTTGTGCCTTTTTAGTATATGTAGCTAAATGTTTTCTCTTCTTAGCGTGATGGCAGAAAGGGATGGTATTAGCTTCATGCGAGCAAGATATCCTGCAAGGTGGTTGTTTGTTTAGCTTATGTTGATGAATTTAATTAGAATTTATCGTGACGATATAGACTGCTGAAGCCAAGAGTCATCTTATATGGTAGAAGCTGCAGTTCTAGATCTATGCAGTTCCTTATAATTGTCTATAGCAGTTTGTTGGCTTGACCTTTTAAACAAGGTTGGTCGTGTGTCAATAATATAATCAAATTATCCTTTTTAATTATAAATTTCAATATTCAGTTTTTTTTTTTTTTCTTTTTGGGTTCCTTACTGATAGCTAATGATATTTGAAACTATTGGATAGGTTGTGGAAACTGTTCTAAATAGTCATGATCACAAAATTGATGACGCCATTAAGAGTCTTCATGCTTTGTGCCTCGGTGATGCTTCTGCCAGAAATGAGTCAGCAGGTCTCAACACGTCACTCTTATCGAATGGCAACATTACTGAAGGTTAGGAAACGGAACTTTGATCTCCTTCCCGGGCTTTTCTTTTCCTCCTATTTTAGTTTAATGGTGGGCAGGACATCAAATTGTGTATATTTGATAATCCCTATTTATCTCTTTATCTGTCATCATGTGCTAGGTGCGATGAACTTGCAAATATCTGAAGAGCATGCTGAAGGGATTCGTAGTCAGAATGCAGATACAGAATGTAGGACGCTCCCTGATAGGTCTTCTTGGGTCGATATGTTTGTGCAAGAAATGGTGAATGCCTCAGATTGGGATGATGTTAGAGGTCGTGCTATGAAATTCTTGGAGGCATTTGAAAGAAATGCAGCTGCAGGTACCACATCATTGGTGGAGGTAAATGTGAACTTTGTGCTTATTTGCGTGTAAGCACGTTATTCCTGTGTCTTAGACGAGTTCTCATCTCTCATTTTGTTGATTATGGACTAGGAGGAGATGAATGCTCTCAAAGAGCAGTTGCAGTGTTTGTTGAGGGACAATCAAATTCTGAGGAGAGCTGTTGCTATTCAGCATGAACAAACTTTGCAGCATGAGGACAAGCTAAAGGAGATGCAACAATTGAAGCTTATTATAGGCCAATACCAAGAGCAGATCCGGACTTTAGAGGTAATTAAGAGCAACTTCTACTTATGTTTCTTTGGAAGTCTTAGCCATGTTCAAAACTAAATTCTCTTTGAAAAACTTGGATTATCTGCCGCTGTCTTCTGTTAGGAAGATGTGATGTCGAGGGATGCTTCATCCCAATTGTTTATCTTCTTTTTTGCCCCCTCTTCTTTTGCAGCTTAACAATTATACATTGAAGGTCCATCTACAAAGAGCACAAGAAGCTGATTCCATTCCAAGTCGCTTCCACCCAGATATCTTTTAGGAATCCCACTTCTCAAATATGTATTTATTTCATGTTGAGATATAAATGGAACCTAAAGTTACATTTACTATGAGAGAGCTCCGTGATTGCTGATCGCCATTACCTCGGGATATGCTGTGTATCTGCAACATCCTTCTATTGTTCTATTGTGCGAGTTCAACTGGTGCCTGAGGTATATGAAGAGAGCTAAGATCAGTGATTTACCTAATATTGCAGTAGAAGATTTCGACTTGTTTACAAGCAGTTTGTTGCCACTTCCTTTTATAATATTTGTCTGTGTTTTCATTTTACTAGTCACCAGGCACATCAAATGCACCTATAGATGGAAATTTGTGGAAGGTTTTGAGGCTTGTGTTGAGAATTGACTAAAAGGCATTATATAAGATGATTGCCCTTGTTCTTATTCCATGAGGTGAGGTGGGTTGTACCTATCAACCATGTAGCTATGGTTAATATTTCTTTGATTTGGACAACTATATCTGGAAATATTCATTGATCCTTGTTTAAAATTAAGAATCTTGGCCAGTTTTCTAATACAATGGAGATGGATGGCTCAACTAATGTCTCACATGAAATACAAATGCATGATAAGAACATGGGAGAAGATTTCCATACAAATAAAAACTCAAAACCACAAGTTGCTTAATTCGAAATTGTTGTCTCTACTCTAATTCATATTGGAGTAGTAACCGCTGGTTTCAATCCCAGGGCCTCAGCATTAGGATGAGTCACACGTGGCAACAGCGGGGCCGTACAATCTGTATTGATTCATTCCAATTACTTGAATAGGGTCCAAACTTATTAAAAAGATCCGAATCCATTAACATCCAGGGGTATTATCGTCATATGACGTAAACACATGATACCAAACACCTGTGTTTCGTAAACCGTTTCAGCCGCGATACGTTGCCAAGTGCGGATGAATCCAAGGCGCATTTAGAAACGGACTACGTAATCCTTCACTTCCTTAATCCCAATCACAAAACCACTACTAAACCCTACTAGAATTCTTCATTCTTCTTCCCCTCCCCTCCTTCGAGGTAAATTTTCTTGTGATTTTTCTTTACGGTAAGCTTTTTTAAACTCGGATCTGGATTCCAGATCCCGAAAAGATCGTTGGTATATAGCTCTCGGTCCCTTTGCCTGAATTGGAAGCGTTACATCTGGTCTCGAGTATAATTTTGAGTTTTTTGAAAATAAAATCGGTTGGTACGAGGCGGTTGGATATGTGTGAGATCTTGTATCTGTAAAACATAGCTCTGGGTCGAGTAATATCTGTAAACTTAAATTTTTGATATAACTTTTACGAATTCTTTGAAGAGAGATTGAAAGCTTTGTGCAGATCAGGTGTTTGAGTGGAGATCTGAGTAATGGCAAAAGGGTCCACAAATGGAGAGCAGCAGACGATCACGAGGCCACCTCCCACCCCATCTCCTCTTCGGTTCTCCAAATTTTTTCAGGTAATTTTGCTTCCTCCATTCTCAGGTCGCTCGCATTATTACAAAATTTATTAGATGTATGGTTTTTTTTCTTGCATGCTGAATGGTATTTTTTTTTCTTCTAATTTTGTAGCACGTTTGAGGATCTTATAGATTTGTCTCTGATTTTAACATGCTTTGATTTCTGATATCTCATCTCGTTTGCTTTGGATACGTATTCTTTGAGTTGGTGTAATGTAGATTTTTGACAGGCCAATATGCGAATCTTGGTTTCTGGGGGAGCTGGATTCATTGGTTCCCATTTGGTGGACAAGCTGATGGAAAATGAGACGAATGAGGTACTAAACAATAGCCTGAATTCTTGAATGAGTGTGAATGTGTGGGCTGCATTCAGACTTCAATGTAGTTCTGACCATTCACTACTACTTTAGGACTGATGACAAATTCTTTTGGTGTTTGTTCTTTTGTCCTTTATTTAAGTGTATAAATATATCCGAACTCTAACATGGATCTTTGTCTGCTGAGATCTGCTGCTCTATTTGTGATTGCGTAAGGTTGCGGGGTTAAATCTTGATTCTTTCCCATTGCATGAGTGGTGTGGTGTGATGCCATTGATTTATTCTCGAAATAGTGAAATTCATCATATGCTACTTCCTTTTAATATTGCTTGCATTGTTATCATAAAAAATGCCTATTATATTTTGAGAGTCCTTTCTAAATTTGTCTAGTGGCCACTGACCAATAATTTTATATCTCTTTTATCTATTAAAAGTTACTTCAAATCTCTTACTTAATTATTCTCTCTCTCTCCCAACAAGGAAAAGAAAGGAAACAGATCTCTTGACGAGTCCATATTCTGTGTTTGTTTTTATTTGAAAGTCCTCTAGTTGATATTTTGCAACTAGCAGTCTTTATATTTATTTTTTCCAGGTTATTGTTGTGGATAACTTTTTCACTGGCTCGAAGGACAATCTGAGAAAATGGATCGGGCATCCCAGATTTGAACTCATTCGTCATGGTAAGTTCCAGCAATCCTTTCTTTTAATATTAATGTTTAAGATGATATTATATCTTGCTAAGATCCAGCTTTACCCTTTGTTGGAGAGGCTTCTATACATCCAAACAATCTTAATCTTAGAAAGTTCAACTTCTCCAACTGTACCAACTTTTCTAATTGAAATGCATATTGAAGTAAAGCATTATGTTCTACATCTTTCTCTAGATGTTACGGAATCATTGCTGGTAGAGGTTGATCAAATTTATCATCTTGCTTGCCCTGCTTCTCCGATCTTCTATAAATACAACCCTGTTAAGGTATGTTTACTCTCATTATTAGCATTATTGAGATATTTTAAATGAAGATTATGAGCTTAGTATTTTGAAGTGATCTTGCACATCTGGATTAAGTGAATTATTTATTGATAACTATATTCCTTTATCCATTTACCAGCAGAAGGAAATTTTAAGATTTCATATTGCAGTAATATTTCTTGATTTTTTTAATTTCTGCTTAGGAGAACTTCATACTGTCAAGACATTTATGTCACAAGTTGATAGCTAGCTCTATGAACCTTCCCTATTAGTGAGATCAAGTACTATTCATCACCTAAACCTACATATTGATACTTGCTTTGTCCAAGTGATGTTTTTTGTATAGCTTGTTGATCTCAAAGTAGCTGAGCAGAAATTAGCAATCTTTCTGACCTACTCATAGATGTCCTCCTGTTTCTTTATCGCCAAAAGTATATTTACTAGTCAACGTCAAGAATTCCTTCATAGAAAGGAAAAACAAATCTTTGACAGTTTCACAGCTCATAAATTTTTCATTCACCACTGGAGCTAAGATCTTCATTTCTATTGGTAATTTTTGTTGGAACTGAAAGTGATAACTCGAATTTTAACAATATTGTAGACTATAAAGACGAATGTGATTGGCACACTAAACATGCTGGGGCTTGCAAAGAGAGTTGGAGCTAGGTAATAGCTTACCCCCTTTATTCCTTTATCTCCATCAAGGATGCTACTCTGACTCTTGCTTATTCAACTTCTTGTAGAATATTACTGACATCGACCTCAGAGGTCTATGGCGATCCTCTTGAGCATCCTCAGAAGGAAGAGTACTGGGGCAATGTTAACCCTATCGGTACAACAATTCATCTGAGTGACTGACTATAGTTTGTTCTTAGCAATTTTAGGAATAATGATTTACTTTACACACTCTCTGCTCTTGATAGCGTTATAATCAGCTTAGATTCTGTAGATTATATGCTACTCTTTTCGCTGAAGCATAACAATACACCTATGATTGCCATCTTTGATTACGTACTCTTCCAGGCATAATCTCGTCTCTTTTTTTTATGTGTAATCATACATTAGTCCCGCATTGCATCTCTAATATTATAATTTTCTTATAGATAAACTTTTGTTGCATTAATAGGAAGCTTTTGGTAGTCTGAAGATCTCTCTATTAGTGCCACTACTTCAGCAATCATATCTCTTGCAGTTTCAACTTTCAAGAGATAAGAATCACCCTATGCAATCTTCTCTCACTCCAATGGTCAATAGTCTGATTACGCCTGTACATAGTACACAATCAGTCCATCAAAATATCATCACTGCCCTCAGAAGTCCCAACCTAGGGCTGGTCGAGTAACCACAAGTATTTGTTTGCCACGAGACTTGGCAGTTTGTTGTTAATGCAATCTTTAACATCATTTACATTCCATTTTACTAAAGTTTATATTTTGGTACCGAAACACAATAGCACAATAGCAAGTTTTGCTTGATGGTCCATTATTATTTTGCACATGCTCAAACTGTGATACGCATAATAATATCTGATATTGATCTCTCTTTAATATTCTTTGATATGATCATTCTTGCTTGCTTTTAGGAGTTAGGAGCTGCTATGATGAGGGGAAGCGTGTGGCAGAGACTTTAATGTTTGATTATCATAGGCAGCATGGCATAGGTGAAACTTAACTATGGCCTTAAAGTGAAATAAGATTCCTCTATTCAATGATTATCTTCTGCTTTGGCAGAGATCCGAATTGCTAGGATCTTCAACACATACGGACCACGCATGAACATTGATGATGGACGTGTTGTTAGTAACTTCATAGCTCAAGCACTGCGGTAATGCTTAGTGCATAATAAATCAGGCTGTTTCTGTACATAAACTTACTGGAGAACTACTATCATTTGCTGAAAGCTGTCTTATCTATGAATGGTTGTAATGCCAATCTTCTGCATTAACATATTATGTAGAGGTGAATCCTTGACTGTTCAAGCACCAGGAACCCAAACCCGAAGTTTCTGCTATGTCTCTGATATGGTATGCACTTTTTTTTTTCTCTCTCTGCCACAAATTGTTTAAATCACAAGCGGTTGTGGTTCCCTGGTGGCTGCTTCCATGTAATTCAAAATTTTCATTTTGTAGGTTAATGGTCTTATCCGGCTGATGGAAGGGGATTACACTGGGCCAATTAATATAGGAAACCCAGGTAATTTTGAGGTTTGCCTTCATAACGATTGATTACCCTTGGTCCTTGAGCCTTTTAACAGCTTCTGAATGGAAGCTGTCTAGATCTGGTAGCTATATTCTTCAATGAAAGAAGCAGTTCCCTATAGTTGCAGAGACTATCATGATATTTAAGCTTTTCTTTTGTATCTAGTCTTAAGAAATGGTAGCTTATCAAATTTTCAAAAAATGTTAGTATAACAATCCACTCTTCCTTTGCAAATATTGATTGCCATCTCTCTGATACTGTAGGTGAATTCACTATGATGGAGCTTGCTCAGACTGTAAAGGAGGTTGGTTATTCTATATCTTCGTACCAGCATTTGCAATCAGTCTATACAAGAAGAATGTCCAACAAATTTCTTGTTGCTTAAGCGAAACCATTCATGATGTCGATGACTTGACTTGTCTACCGACCAAATATTATTCTTTTGTAAAACTGTCGCTGCTAATTATAATAGCAGATCAAAGCTCAAACTGCAGAAAGAAATTATTATTTATTAGAATGATCATTTGCTTTGTTGTTAATTCCAGTTGATCGACCCAAATGTACCAGTGAAGATTGTGGAGAACACCCCTGACGATCCAAGACAGAGGAAACCCGATATCGCGAAGGCCAAAGAGCTTCTCGGATGGGAGCCCAAAGTCACTCTCCGCGAGGGTCTACCTCTGATGGAGGAGGATTTCCGACAGCGGCTCGGTGTACCTAGAAAAGCATAAGAAATGAACTCAACTCCTCATACATGCCTCACAGATCTTTCTGCTTTAATCGTTGCATCTTTGCTAGGATATACACCTTGTATTTTATTAGCGTAAATTTGTTTAATATAAGACGTTTTTCTGAGGTTGCTTAGATGTTGTCCCATTAATGGAACATATGATTTGCACTCATCTCTACACTTGATGTCATCAGGGATTTATCCTTTTCTGAAGTCCCATAGAACGAAAATCCTTTAATAGTATTCTTCAAAATGCTACAGATGTGTAGTCAATTGACTATTTAATTTAAACAATAATCACTATTTTTTTTATGTATTGTATGTTTATCTCTACTAAATCTTACATTGGGCGTACGAGTCTCCCAACAGTTGACATGTCAAATTAATCAATTAGGTATGTTTAACATGAGATTTTCTTAGAGGTGTGGGTGGACTATGGAGTCCAAGCTGTGAGCTGTGATGCATCCTCTTGCAATTAATACTCGTCACTTTTTCTATAAGTATGCCCTGTGCAGTGAACTGGCCCTGTCTCTCCTTAGCACATAGGAAGTAGAAAGGCCAGATGCGGGTCCGTCCTTCTCGGCTATATCATTTCTGAGATGCTGGAATGTGACTCGGATCTTTAGCTTATCCTTTCAAAACGGAGCCTTCTGCGAAAGCGTGCTTGAAAGAGTAGTGCTACCTAAGCCAGTGCAAAAATGAATCCAGAAAAATATAATTAAAAAAAAAATTAATCCAGTATCCAGGGTTCTGTACTTCATTTTGAGTCCACCCAAGTAGCTCACATAGCTCTGGATTTCTCCTGTAGCAACTCCTCTCACCGGGGCCTCACCTGCCTTATCTCTTTCAATTTTGGTTGGTATAAACAAAATTCTCCCAAGTGCAATTATACTCAATCAAACATATATCGTACCATTGCTACGGAAAATTTTAATGAAAGAAAGAAAAAAAAGAAGAAAAAAGGTCACGGAATCTAATCCTTGGTCCCAGACACGTATATACTGTGGTCCGCCGAAGGTCCACAGACCATCATTAGTCAATACAAAACAATCCTTCCTTTGTTCTTATTTAGTATTTTTAATTGTTACCCGTAGCAACTGGCCCACCTTGGCCTCATATGCCACTTGGCTCTGGAAAGCCGAAAGCGACATTGATTAGGATCTAGGAGGGAGAGGGAGAAGGAGAGGGAGAGGGGAGTGCAGCTTCCTTAAACTCACCACACGGCCTTATCAAAAGCCTCCCTTCCAATCGTACGGCCGAGGTAGCTTCCTTTCCGCTGGGCCCCGGTAGACTACGTTTCACGTGTTACTATCAGCCACGTGGGACAATAAGGGCTTACGAGATTGGTATGACGTGGCTTTCGCCGAGGCGGCGGGCTACCGGCTACGCGAGGTCATATTAGAAACTAGAAAAGGATCGAGAAAATGAGGAGAAGCGGATTTGAGGGAGGACGAGAGGGGAATCCGAGGTATATCCTGTCTCCTCCCGTTTCGACCCTTTTCTCGAGGATGCCCTACGCCGCGCCAGGGGCCATCGGATCGAGATTTGACGGCGGCGGAGGGATGGGGGTGGCGAGCGAGGACGCGGTGGTGATACAGGTGGGGAAGCGGACCGGCGAGCCGAGCATCATCACCGTCAATTGCCCCGATCAGACCGGCCTCGGGTGCGATATCTGCCGTCTGATCCTCGAGTACGGCCTCTGCATTACTCGAGGAGGTAAGTCGGCGCTTCTGGATTACTTTTTCATTTTCCTTTCTCTTTTACCGAATTATATTTATATTTTATCGATTTATATTCCTGTGTTCTTAGCTGGGCTTTTATGCTAAAATTCTCGTAGATGTATCAACGGATGGGCAATGGTGCTACGTCGTGTTCTGGGTTGTTCCATACTCCGCATCGTTAAGAATCCAATGGATGAGCTTGAAGAATCGGTTGTTATCTTTGTGCCCGACTTGCTCGATTCCGTTCTACGTTGATTTGAATCGGCCGGGGATATCTCAAATGCATCTCTTAAAGTTATTTTCCACCGATCGAAAGGGATTACTGCATGGTAATTAGCTGGTGTATCTTTTTCTTCTTTCTATTTGTTTGGTTGGAAGTAAATTATGGTGCTTAGTTTGATGATAGAATTGGGAAATTTGATGCAGATGTGACTCATGTTCTTTGTGAGCTTGAGCTGTTGATACATAGAGTAAAGGTCTCGACGACACCGGATGGTAGAGTTGTCGACCTCTTTTTTATTACGGACGGCATGTGAGTTTAGTACTATTATAGCTGCAACTTACTAATTGCATTTGTTTTCTATCATAGGATTTATTCAGTTCTCATCAATTCCCTGTGATAGTTTGGTGGCTGTCAAATATCGAAAATATATCTTGCAATTTTCTTGTTTGTTTACTGTCGTTCCAATGATTTCTCGATTTAGAGAAAAATCTATCTAATTCTTCCCGATTACTGGTTCAGTTTTTGTGTAAAAGATTGTTGGATTATGAGCTAATTGCCAGTAAAGTCAGAAAGAATTGCAAATTTCTGCTATATGACTCTTATACTTCCAACTGCAGGGAATTGTTGCACACTAAAAAGAGACAGGATGAGACATGTGAAAGGCTTAATGCTGCCTTAGGTACTTCTGTCAGCTGTGAGATTCTATTAGCTGAAGGTTTTAAACAGGGGTTCTCTTCTCTTCCTCCGGAAGTCGCCGAAGAACTATTTAAGCTGGAGCTGTCGGAGAGCGATATTTGTTCCAAGTCGCTTAGTCCTGATATGAGAAAGCTGCAGAAGGCAAATGTTAATTTTGACAATTCATTGAGCCCGGCACACACTCTCATCCAAATCCACTGTGTTGATCAGAAAGGCCTCTTGTATGATATTTTGAGGACATTAAAGGACTGCAACATTCAGGTAGCCCCCCACATGTTCACATCTACCATGGGACAACTTTCCACTACTTCGCCCTTATTACTTCATGCTATTTTATATGCTTGGTTAAGAAGATTGTTGTTGGACTGTCCTGACTTAGTTACTATCATCTTATCTTTGCTGAATTATATGAAAAGAAGACAACCAGAATGGCAGATCTTTATAGATTAAACATATGAATAATGCCAGACATGGACAAGAGCATGAACAGCTTGTGTTTGATCCAGTCACAGTTTTTTTTTTCCTGATAATTTTATCTAATGTCGTGTCATGCGATAACAAGAGATGCATACTTTGTCAGTCCTGCTTACTTTCCTGACAGGCCTCTCTTCGAGTTTAGTCTTCCTTGTTGTACAGGCTGGATCAATAACTAACCGACATTATTACTTGCTAATTAACTGCAACTTGCTAAACCTCTGCTAAGATAGGCCATGTACTTTTATTGTATATAATTTTCTTGTATTATTAAGATTTCACTACAAACGATGTACTTGGGTACTGTATGGCTCATTTACAAATTGCCAGTGTCCTTAATTTATATTGTATGTGGCCGTTCCTTAAGGCTGTTTGTCTGATGATTCCATTGTCTTGTGATTAGATAAATTATGGACGATTCTTATCGGATATGAAAGGCTTCCGAGAAGTGGACCTTTTTATTCAGCAAACTGATGGAAAAAAGATTGTAGATCCTGAGAAACAGAGCGGCCTGCGTTCTCGTCTAAGGTTGGAAATGCTCCATCCGCTGCGCGTAATGATCATCAGTCGTGGTCCAGACACTGAACTCCTTGTGGCTAATCCAGTTGAATTGTGTGGAAAGGGTCGGCCTCGCGTATTCTACAATGTTACGCTTGCATTAAAACTACTTGGAATCTGCATTTTCTCAGTAAGAAACTGCCATTATCACTAGGTTCAGCTGTTTTTATCCACATTAAAGGTCATAATATACCAAGCTGTGCTCCTTACTTATTTCTTTGTGCAGGCTGAGATTGGCAGGCAAGCGGCATCTGAGCGACAATGGGAGGTCTATAGATTTCTCTTGGATGAAAGCAGAGAATTTCCGCTAGCAAACAGCCGAGCTAATAGAAGTCAGATTGTGGATAGAGTACGAAGAACTCTAATGGGTTGGTGAACTATAGTATAACATCAGAAAGTTGAAATGGGATTTCTGTTAGTAGGTTTTTAGCTTCCTCGAAATGCATTTCAGCTGTTTAATTTGGTTTTATGGTTCCACTCTTAAGCTGTACAGTGCTTTTAACGTCCAACAACTATTAATTCACAATCCTATTATGTGTTTCTGATAACATTTGCTTTGTTTGCGAGTGATGTCATCTATCATTTCAGTGTATATATCATGCATATGTGTCATCTTATCTTTGCAAGCAGCTCTCTCTGCTAGTATCCAGTCTCTCCATTGCATCACAATAGTAGACCTCTCCAATCATTACAGTTACGCTTACACTCACTATGACATAGCTCGTTATACTTGGAGTAATCGATATTGGAATTCCCGCTGCTATCAATTGTCTGTGACATAGAGACGGATTGCATCCAGCTTGTCTCCTATAGTGGCTCCGAGCTCCTATTTCGCGGATAAGTACCGAGGTTTTGACGGCTTCCGAGCTCGGAACTCGGGAGGATATGAAGGCTACCGGGACCGGGGCCCACCTCATAGCTTTTTCTGGTCGGATCTGACGTGTCATGGCAGCAATAATTACCAAGTGGGCCCCTACCTGACGTGCCCCTCGTTTCTTTTTTCTGGCAGCTTCTTGTCGCCCGCCTCCCGATGCTGCAAATCTTTGTTAGATAACGAGTTTTTGACCACACTTAAGCACTATCAAATTTTCTTTTTCGCGTATAATACGCTTTAAAGCTTAATACACAGCGTTTCAAAATGAAACAGTAGCCTGTTAGTCATTAAAAAAAGAGAGTAAAGCTTAATATAGAGCTTCATTTTATCATATCAACAAAAATTAATGATCAAAACAGCAATTCTTTTAAATATAAATATTTTTTTCAAATAATTAACCTACATAATAATCTTATAAGACTTGATAATTAAATTTTTATATTTCACTAACTCAGATTGTGACTTATATATAGAAATTATTGTTCGGATCTGCCATTTTACTTATGTGGCGAAATACGTACAGTTTTGTATTTAAATTTTAAGGTAAATTAAATGCTTTAATTTTTTTTTTCTAAAGTGAAAATAGTCAACAATTCACAATCGAGGGCGTGATAATGAAGGATGATTACTGCTGAGTTGTCCCTAAGAAGAGACATGCTAATGTTGATGGACTACTGGTCATGTGGTGCACGGTGACACCCCACCTACTTATAACTACAGAGCTCATATATATATATTCCTAAACAGATTATACCAACTAGCTTCAATTAATTGAGATAACTTGCTACACAATGGTAGCTGAAAAATATATAGCATATACTGGTACAAAGGAACCGATTATATAGCAAACTATCAAGTACAAATACTCATGCACAATAAAAGATAAAGAGATAAAATAATAATTCTAAAAATAAGTCTCTTCCTTAACCAGCTATAACAGCACTATAAATCATTACAAGCAAAATTTTTTGAAGGTTAAAACCTTTATAACGGAACTAGTCATTACAAGAATATAAGCTTACAAAGAAAGAGTCAAATAGATAAAATGAGACTGCTAGAATACTCTACCCATATAGACCTGTGAAACCATGCAAAAACAGAATAAAAAATATTATAAAAATGGATCATACGAATGGAAAAGGGTCGGAGGAGAATAGGTTTCGATATTTACATATAATGCACACATAATCACATATACATACATAGATGGAACAAACCGAGGGAGATTACTCTGCGACAATGGAAAAGCACTTTCGATCGAACAAACCTTGAAGCAAGGCAAGATAGTTAGCAAAATGGAATGCCACGGAGAGCATGATAATGAGGTGTGAGGACCCTAAATTGAGAAGAGGATGAGGTCATGTCGAGGACAATGAAAAGATGAGAAATAAGCAATAACAAGAAGGATG
The DNA here is from genome assembly GCF_048772165.1 of Typha angustifolia. Taxonomy (NCBI): domain Eukaryota; kingdom Viridiplantae; phylum Streptophyta; class Magnoliopsida; order Poales; family Typhaceae; genus Typha; species Typha angustifolia. The sequence goes on along the minus strand of NC_133246.1, from coordinate 17,294,309 downwards.
ACTACTAAGAGAGACCAATAAGAGAAGTGCAAGGAGGATTACAACAAAGATAGATATTAGAATAATAAATTAGAGGTTGGCGGAGGAAGAGAGGAAGGGGGAGAAGAATAGAGATGGGAAAATGTTTTTCAACGAGAAGGTTGTGAAGAGCTACCGACTATGGGGAAAACTCTAGGTGAGGGGAGAAAAGCTATATCAATTATAATAGAGTGTTCTGCTAGAGGCTAAAGAGAAATTGCATGAATGCTATTTATTTTTATATATCATGAAAATTTTCTATATCAGAGAATGGAGATGACGTCTAAACAATAAATCAAATGCCGTAGCTAACAGAAAGCCTATTTGGGTTTTAATATATATACTTCTCAAAACATATATTACTTGCATATATATATTTACTTAATTATTTTTTAAATTAATTCTAAATAATTTAATTAAAAAAGGATAAGAATACCGCCACTAAGAGAAATTTATCAAGAAAAAGAATGACGATAAGATATATTTTTAATATCTAAATTATTTAAAATTTAACAATTAATTAATTCCAAAAAAGCATCCATACATAAAATAAAAGTTTTAAAGAGTACACAGGTAAGAAAAAACATTGGTGTATTTTGAGGGATATATATATACATACATATTAATTTAGAAGACCACACAAGTAAATAAGAGATTTTTAAAAGGCATGTATATATATATATATATATATATATATATATATAACTGATTCGATTAAAAGCCCAAAAATTCAAACCATTGCGGATGAATATTATATGCCCAACTCGTTTGTTGATTACTTAAATGGCATGGAGATCCAATAGATATCCAGCCCATGATATATTCTGTTGCTTGGCTGGGCTTCTTCATCCAGTATGCTAAAATAAAATTGGGACATTATGTTAGAACTGATACACTTAGAATGGGCCAAGGCTTCTACACAAGTAAGTAGACTCGAAGCTGGTCCAGGAAGCAGTGATGAGAATTATTGGGTTTGAATTTTAACGGCACCGGACTAAGTCCACTTCGATCGCCGGCTCATCTTTCTATTTTTATTTAATCTGATTAATTAAAATAAAATATAATAAATTGAGACACATTTTTAATTTTTTTTTTGAACTATTATTATTTTTTTATTATGACTCTCTTAACATTTTATTTTTGATATGTATTAACCTTCTAAGTAAAAGGAGTTAAAAATGTTAGTTATTTTTAATGGTTGATAATAGTTTTGAAGGAGGAAAAAGAAATTATAGGGGATGCCATCCGGACCCGGTGGAGTCCGGTGAGATTTAAGTAATGGAAAAAAAGAAATCCTAACCGGTGGGCCCCAATGACCAATGCCAGCTATAATCCTCTCACTAAATCTCATCTCTTATCGCCACGCCAAACCCAAACCCCGGCTCCACACCCTCTCCACAGACAAAACACCGAAGTCTCTTTCCCAGCCAATAGGCTTCCAAGGTTTCGACCTTAGTCCTGTTCTCGTTTCTCTCGATCCACAAATCAGGAGGATTCGAAAGGTTTTTGTTTTCTTTTGTTTTTTGTTTTCCTCTTCTCTCGACTTTCAACAAATCTCTCTCCCAAATCCCTCGATCCTGTTTCTTTCTTTCTTTCTTTCTTCGACTCGTTCGTCGTCGAGTCGAGTAAGGGAATAGAAATAGAAGCTTAAATGTAGAGCAACGCTAGGAAGAGGAGAGTGATCTGAGAACAGAAGAGGGGGGGAGAGAGAGGGAGAGAGAGAGAGAGAGAGAGAGAGAGAGAGAGAGAGAGAGAGAGAGAGAGAGAGAGAGAGAGAGATGCCGCTGGAGGAGTCGCTGCCGAGTACGAAGCGGGCGTTAAGCTTCAGTCCATCGCGGAGTCCCGCGAGCGCGAGCGCGAGGTTTTACGGGGCGGCGGCGCCGTCGCAGAGGTCCCAGAGATCGTCGCCAGCTGCGGCCAAGAAGCCGCCGGATCCGCTGCGGCGGGCAGTCGCGGACTGCCTCTCGCCGCCGGCGTCGCATCTCCATGGGAGTCCGTCGTCAATCGCCTCTGAGGCCGCGAGGACTCTTCGGGTTGGCCTTCGTTATTTGACTTCTCCTTCATGTTTCCCTACTAGGAGGTTCTTAAATTTTCTCGATTTGATCCCTAGAGTATAATTCTTGGAGAGTTTATTGCAAATGGCTGGGCGATGTAGTTGGACCGGAGGAAATTGGTTTCTATGCTATCTGATTGACTGATTTGCTTTGTTGGTTTTTCATTGACGCAATTAAGAGTTAGGTTTTCAATTGTTTCTGGTCTTGTCTGCTATGTATCAGTTCAGCTGCTTGCTTGGAAGACTCTGTTAGGGTTGGTCTTACTGTTTCTGATGCAAATTTATTTGGATAAACTATTGAAAGTTACAAAATATTACCTTTAGCTACTAATTGCACCTAACTTTTGTCTTTTAATGGCGAACAAAGTTAATAAGTAAGTTTGTATTTGTTTGACAAGATATTTGACATCTGCAATTCTGGATTTAATTTGTTAAGTTGGCTACCGGTTATGATCTCAAGTTAATTGATTGGTTGGCAATCTTTAATTCATCTGTATATGGTTTTAGGAGAGAATGAAAACTTTAATTAGGCTACCGTCGAGTGTATCTCTCATATATTTGGGTGCTTCCATTTCATAACACATTTGATCTACATGTCTTAGGATTGTGTAGGCTAGAGAAAAGAGACGACACAGGCCATTTACATTGGTTACTCCAATTTAGGCAAACCTTCTATTAGCTTCCAGCTTGTATTGATCCTTTTAAGAAGGCAAATATTATATCGTGATAGGTACTTTTTTTGCTTCTCTTGGTGATTGTTATGAAACTTCACTTCACTAAGTACCTTGGTACTAATCTTAAGCCTTATCATTTAGGTGCCTGCAATTCGTTAATGATTTAATTATTAACTTCTCTTGCAAAATATGTATAAACATTTCTGGACGTTAATTGGTGATGTGCTGGCAGGATTACATAGCCAACCCATCAACTACTGATATGGCATATATTGTACTTGTGGAACATGCACTTGCAGAGAGAGACCGCAGGTAATTATAGAGTACATGATTTTCTTTTACTGGATTTTATTTGTCATAAGGATGATTATGTAAGTTTATAAACACCTTCGCCACTTAATTATGTGCATGTTGTTATTTCATTCTAAAAAATTGCATTTGCTAAGTATTCCCATGAGCTAGACACTGCAAATAACCTGAAGGGAGAAAACCTGCAACCATTTAGGGCCTAGACATCATAATTGGTGTATATTGTACTCCTTTCAATTGAAGTACTTTTCTTACTAAACATATATATTACATTATTACACAAATGGAGAACTATACAGCAATAGCATTTATAGTAGCAGAAATTAATTAGGCTCGGCCTGTTGGGGAATTAATTATGTGGGAATCAAAATAATTCTCCTAGATTCTGCTATTTTTATCATTTTATGTTAATTTTTTTATGCTGATTTCATATTCTATTGTGCTAGTTATTGCAGTAAAGTTGTTTCTTTAAGTTGTTTTTGACTTCAGGATGCTTATTCAGTTTTGGACATTGGGTGATTTTCCAATATTGTTTCTGCAGGCCCTTGTAATTTGAGGGCTTACAATTATTTCTTTTTCGGCCCTAATTCAAGGTTTTCTGTTAAACCAGCCCTGCAGTAGTTCCAAGATGCGTGGCATTACTAAAGCGTTATCTTCTACGGTATGTGATGAGTTACATTTTTCAACTTCTTTTGACATTCATTTGATTCTATGATCTAGTTAGCAAGGAGGAGAAACCGAGAAAGCATAACTAAATTTTATGAAAAGAAATTTCTTCTATTCTTGAAGGATCATCTTAATATTGTTCTCTTGCAGATATATACCAAAGGAGCAGACACTGAGACAGATTGATCTTTTTTGTGTAAATTCCATTGCCAAGTGTGAATCCATGGCAAATCCAAGAGCATCATTGTGGTCTAATTCATTTAGTCAACAATACGGACCATCAGCAGTAATGTCAAATACATTTCTCGCTTCCTCATCAGGGTCCAGTTTTGCATCTGCATCACTTCTGAAGTCCTTAAATTATGTTCGTTCGTTGGTGGCAAGACATATCCCCAGGTTGTCATTCCAGACAATAGTGCAGTCTGGTGCCTCAGGTGCTACAAGACAATCACTTCCATCTCTATCATCTTTATTGAGTAGGTCCTTCACTTCCCAGCTCAGTCCAGAAGTTGTTAGCAGCAGAGACCCCCTTGAATTAAAAGAAGGATCCAGTCCATCTTCTTTAGCAATATCCAATACTGATAATGTTGATGCTGGGGATAGTAATAAGTATATATTCTTTGACATTTCAAAATGGCGATGGCGTGGGGGTGGAGAAAACCAAGCATCATCTGTTATTAAAGAAAGGTACCTTAATCTTGTTCGTTTCTTCTGAACCACTTCTCTGTGCAACATATCATTCTCTTGATGCTTTTTTTTTGTGTTTGAAGTTTGAAACTTGCCTCACTATTTACCACATTGGGAAGATGTGGCAACCTTACTTAATTTTCTTTTGACCCAGTGATGATGTTACAAGGCTCCAGCACTTGCACACACATGGTTTCTTGGAAGTTGGTGCTGCAGCTCTTCTAGTTGGTGATATGGAGGCCAAGATGAAGGATCAGCCCTGGAAGTATTGTGCGTTTCAAGATTTCCCTGATATTGACCTGTTTCAACCTTCAACAACAACTGCTGCTACTAATTTTGCATCATCTCATAGCCATTTGAAAGCAATAACTGCCTTGAAACGAATGAGGGCTGGCCCTCATCAAGTTTGGTATGCTTTTTGTATATTTTGGGTTTTATCATTTTTCTCAATTCTTGATAGTGTGATAAGCAAGTTGCCCATTTAATTTATCCCTTTCTTTTCTTGTGAACTTTTTTCTCTTTTCTTAAATTTCAGTTCCTTTAATTGGATTTCAGTGCTGTCATTTTTATTAGTTAGTTATTATTATCAGTTTATCACCCCTCCCAGACATGCGAAGGCAGAAGCCTTGTGCACTTGGGCTCCTTTTTCTTATAGTTGTTAGCATAACTCTAAAAAGCTTGAACACGTATACATAAGCATCATAACTGCATGGAGGACTGGCCTACTTATTTGATAATAATGGTACAATATAATTCATGTCTTTCTTCAAATACCTTTAAGGATATGGTTATACTGTATGATTCAAGAATAGTATTTTACTTATCATTCCTAGTGGAAAATCTCAAATATTAAACCCACACTATCATGTAGATTTATACGAGGAAAATGACCATATTACGTGAGATATATGATATACATTATTCAGGTTCATTGGCATATATGGTCATAGTAGCTTTCTATGCTGAAATGTTGTTGATGTTGATACTAGATAATGGGAGATTTTATCCATTTAATTTATCTTATTCTTTTCTTTAGGGTTAATGTACCAGAAAGCACCTTCTATCCTCGAGCACGGCCCCTGTTTCAGTATAGACACTACAGGTACTTAAACCGAACCTGCTCAAGTTACTCTTTTTGCAACATGCTAATTGAATCGTTGTCTACATTTGGATTTATCATATTGAATTTAGAAAAGAAGTCCAATGATAACTGGTCTGTTCTGACTCACAGAATTTAAATTTTCTTAAGCATTATGGGGACCATTTCTATTCCATCACTTTTTTCTTCAATTTAAAATTTTACTTTTTTTATGCTGCAGATTTAGTTTGGCCTTTTTGTTGAAATATGGGAACTTTGATGATAATTTCTAAGATTCTGAAATATTCTTTGGATAGATTTTTCTTTTTCTATTGAGAACTTTTGTTCTTTGGTGTTGTACAGGGGTTTCTTTTCAAGTTTTCATTTTAGTGTTTCTGCACTTTGCACAGGGGATTATTTTCAAGTTTTCATTTTAGTGTTTCTGCACTTTGCAGCATGCTTTTTATGATTAATATTTTCATGCTTAAGAAGAGGCTTTGCCCTCTGAAGCTACATCATGGTTTATGCTTTGAGAAAATGCTGTAGAGTGACTTTCTGAGAGTACCTGATAACTTGTTTTTTCTACTGAAAACTTTTGCTTTTCTCTTTTTATTATCTGGAACTTGTGACAGTGAGCAACAACCTTTAAAGTTGAATCCTGCTGAAATTTCTGAGGTAATTGCTGAAGTCTGCTCTGTGTCCTCTTCGACAAAAGTGAAGCAGTTGAATGTATCTTCAAGATTGACTAACCACAGCGGCCAGCCTGCGGATGTTGCCTTCAGTGTCCTCATCAAACTTGTCATCGATATGTATGCTCTAGTAGATTTAAGTGCTTTATGGACTATATATGATTGCTGATTGCTTATGAATTTTTTTCAGTGTAGGTTTAGATCCTGTTTGGAAAGAGTCTGTACATACATAGTTTCATCAATTGCTTGGAGGTCATAACAAATTTAGATTGGATACTTACTTTTCTTTAAGTTGTCGCCTTAGAACAGTTTTCATTATAACATATATAATTTGAGGAAGCAGTTAGATTAGAATTCAGACCTTGTGGAGCTTTCTATCTCTACCTGTATCACTTTTGAGTCTTTTTTTCCTGAAGAGAACCTTTTTGAGTCACCTTACGATGAGGAATTTCAAATTATGGAAAGGCACACTAATGTTTTTCTATAATAAGGATTCTCAAACAAGAGTCTTTATCAAGATAAGTATTTATAAGCAGTTTTGATGATAATGTTCTCCAATCACTTTCTCACATAAAATTTAAACAGCTATACTTAATTGCTGCAAGCACTAGTGAGTCAGTCACTCATGGTAAAACTCATATTTATGTAGAGCAAATGGAGTTTGTATATATGATTACACAGAAAAAGTAATATATACTTCATTAAAGGGACATCCAAGTACCAGTCAGAAGACTAAAATGATTATTTTGAATCTCAAATACACAAGAAACTTCCAATCAAATGAGGATAGCTTGTTATATAGAGGTTAAATTTTAAACAAAATACTCAATTCCATGAAATTAATTATCTACATAAGCTCTTGTAACAAGCGATCCTCATTTGTGCAAATTATCTTGTTTAGTTCTCCCTGGCATACTACCATTAGTGATACTTAAAGACTATCATATAATAAATTGGAAAATTCAAGTCGTTCTGATGATTTTATACAACTTGATCTATTTATAGGATTCAAACTGTGTGCAGTTGTTTCCCCTACTTCTTCTGTAGTTCTGTGGCTACAAATTATTAAAGTATAACTCCTGAATTATTATAGTCATAATTTTCTTATAGTATCGCTATCTCTTTTGCTTCTTGAGGTATATTTTCTGATTAAAAGGTAATGTTACACATGAATTTGTCTCTATATCTTGAGAATTCTTGTATGACATTTCCATCAATCTCAAAATGACTCAATACAAAGAATGAAAGAATTGTTGAAACCAAGTCAAAATGATGTTCTGGAACAAGTTGAAATCAAATCATCGTATCGAGCTTATATTTTATTGAAGTAGCTTGCTTCTTGTGAGCTGATATGATTTATGTTTTCTATCCATCCTTGTAGTAATACCCCAAATGAGTTGTAATATGTCTTTTCTCTTTTGCTGTCTTTGTTCTGCTAAATTGTCTGAATATAAATTTGCTTTTGTTCAAGAGCATGTTCTTTTCTTGCAGGTATGTGATAGATTCTGGGACTGCTGCTCCTCTCACTCTTTACATGCTAGAGGTGCTGCAAGTGAATTGAGACTTTTTAAAGAAATATTTTCTGAAATTTCTCACTTTGTGGTGTATCTTCCAGGGCATGCTTAGCTCTCCAAATGTCGCCTCGAGAACCCGTGCTTTTGATTTAATTTTGAACCTTGGGGTGCATGCACATTTGCTTGAGCCTATGATACCTGAAGTTGCTCCGCTGACAGAAGAAATTGAAGCTTTACAAGATCCTCAGTTGACCAATGAAGAACAAATTGAAGCAGTGGAAAGGAGGAAAACAGAGTCTTTTGTGCAGCAGAAGGGTTCATCTATTGATAATTTTGAGTCATGGCTTTTGGTCATACTATTTGAGATTCTCCTTCTACTTGTTCAGGTGATTGTTGGTATAAATTTCACTCATGTTTGTTGAGCTGCACTGTTGTTTTTAAGAACTTATTAGCCAGGGTATATTGGGGGTTTCCTGCACCCTTTCCTTGTCTGTTATGATGGAAGCCATTCAAGTATTTTTACAGCTTTAAGAGTTATTGTTATGCTAATACAGACCAAATCTTTTGCCATCAACATGTGGTCCAAAGCAGAACTCTATTATATGACGTTGATTTCATTCTACTAGTATATTAAATATCATGGTAGATTCTTTTCTGATATTCATTATTTTAGAATGATAGTTCAATGACTCCTGAAGGAATAAAGCACTGCAATTTGTGGCTTCTGCATTTTACGTACCATCTGGAACTTCTAGTATGTTTTCTGTCTTGTATAAGTTCCTTAGATGCTTATTGCAGACAGTGGGCATTGTGGTTCATATGATTCTTTTGCTCCATGAGTCAGGAAATAAGACGGAACTTTCTCTTTATCAGTAGTCTGTTACAGTTTTCTGAGCCAACAAGATTTGCTTCTTTGTTGAGCTGGCGTTGATGGTAGGTTTCAGAGAACTTATTAAGGGAAACATCAAATATCTCTCTTCCCTGACACTTTAGCAGAAGGGATTTTGTCTAACTGCTAAACTGTCGTGAAATGTCTGAAAAGAAATGTCTTATTTGCTGGACTTCATAACTATATCAATCAAACTTGGATTTTGTAATGCATATTGCTTCCTCTATGCCAGGGAAGTCTAGCAGCTTTGTTGTTGTTCCTTCTCTGTTCTTTGATTTTCAGTGAAGCTCAGGGGGAGACAGAAATAATTATAAATGTCAATATTTGTTTTCATGCACTTATCCTTTCATTTTTATGTACTTATTGTATATAAAATATTATTGACCTTGCAGATGGAAGAAAAGGAAGAACTTGTATGGGCATCTGCTCTAAGCTGTCTGTTCTACTTTGTTTGTGATAGAGGGAAGATACTAAGAAACAGGCTGGAAGGTCTGAACATAAGGGTAAGAACCTGAATCTTGTACACATTTTTATCTTGTATATGAATTGTCTATCTGCGAAAGGCATCACATTGTGCGATGTTAAGGGTTGGATCTAGCATCTAAGGGGTCATTGTCATACATCTTTCCTTCCTAGACCCTATATTGACAAGAGCCTCATACAATAGGACGCATGCCCTTCTTTTATGACTTTCCTATGTTGCACAAGTGCCATTTTGCTATTTCATGCGATAGTAGCTGCTGTCAGGTGTTGTTGAATATGCATGTATACTTACTGGCTTAATATTCTGGAAATTTGAAAGCAATAGTTGTTTCCGCTGCTCCATGTCAGTTTGAGTTTGATGACTAGGAAATCTATTAGCCAATGAACTTTCACAATTTTTCTTTTTTTGTTCTCATTGTAATTGTACTTAGAATTATCAGGGGATTTCACATTAATTTCCCAAAGATCAAAATTTTTATGTTTCTCCAAAAAAAAGAAGGAAAAGAAAAGGTTGCTGCATGGTTGCATATGTCAACCTAGATAGTGTCTGCGGCAGGGATATATCTTGCAAGAACCTGCATCACAAACAGCTTCGAGGGATAGATGAAACAAGGTGGATCGTTTAGATCCTGTAAATAGTTGTGCCAGATTTCAGAAGGCTGAAACTGAAATAATTTGGAGAAATTGCAAGATAAGTAAAGAACTACATTCCATTCACTAAAACTGGATATATCCCTTGACGATAACTTGGACATTACCATCTTAAGAAGTCATTGCTTAGAGCATCTTTTGGCAATTGCAGTGTGCTTATATAGATATTTTCTGTTTGCATGCATCACCAATATAGTTTATGTCATTCTGACTTTGCTTTCCATCAGGTTATTAGGGCACTCCTTGAAATCAGTAGAGAGCATTCATGGGCAGAAGTAGTGCACTGCAAGCTTATTTGCTTGTTGACAAACATGTTCTATCAAGTATCAGATGGACCTGCCAAAGCTGTTTCAGATAGTACAATATTTCTTGTTGAACAAGTTGATCTTCTTGGTGGAATAGACTTCATCTGTCTTGAGGTAAATCCATGTTGGATATTTTAGTGAGTTTTTAGTATGAAAGTTCCTTACTTTGATGGTTTATGCCCCATCATTCCTTGCTTCATAACTGACTGCTGCGCTGGAATAGATTCGTGCACTTCAGTTAGTCATGAACAGATTAACTTTTGTTTTATATTATTATCAAGGGAATCCAAAATTCTGCTGACTTGGAATGTATTATGACATGTGATATGTCAAAGGTCTGATTGCAGTACTTTTTGAATCAGAGGTAAAATTTTTGGTAGCAAATTTTGTTATTTACTTATTTGTGGTTGGTATTTGGTCATGTTTGGGAAGCAGTTGTCCTCCTGCTAGGACGTTAGTTAACAGTAAGATGTGTGGCCTGCATACTAATTGTCTCACCACTTTACTCATCCTATATTAGAAACATGTCTTTACCCGGCAGCTATTCCTTGCTACAAAGAACTTACTTGAAGGTACTCTGTCACGCTGCAGTTCTAGATATGCCATATTCTCTATTTTGGTTTTCATACAGGGAGGAGGCAGCAAAGCAAATGATTTAGCTAGCGATGCTTCCTTTTTGATGCTCCAGTCTTTCCCCACCTTATTTTCCTAAGCATGCTTTCTAGTTCCTTGCTTCAGCATCTAGCTGATGTATAACCTTGTTCTCTCTATTGCTGTGCAGTACTCACGGGCTAACTCAAGAGAAGAAAAGTGTGATCTATTTCTCATTCTGTTGGACTATGTTCTGCATCAAATAAATGAAGCATGCTTGGCTGGTGGTTTCTCTACTTATGCCTATGATGAAATTCAACCCCTTGCTTCCCTGCTTACTCTTGCAGATGGACCTGAGGCTTTTTACATTACTGTGAAGCATGGGGTCCGAGGCATTGGAGAGGTTTTGAGGTCATCTATCTCTTCAGCTTTACAACAATCACCAGATTATGAGCGCCTAAACTTGGTAATTTCTCTTCATGAATGTTCTTATATTTTGTTCTTGCTTGAGAAGAAATTATATGGAAAAAGGTAAAATGCAAAGAAACTTTTAATCGGATATCTTTAGCTGTTCTTCTATTGCTATAGGTCCCAATATATGCACAATCAGTACTGTTCATTCTGATATTTATTGTACTCTCTCTCTCTCTCTCTGTGTGTCTCTCTGTCTCTCTGTCTCTCTGTCTCTCTCTCTGTCTCTCTCTCTCTCTCTCTCTCTCTCTCTCTCTCTATATATATATATATATATAAACATTTCTATGTTTTTACTCTTCTTTTGCTGATTGTCAGAACTTGTTTCTGGAGCTTTGTTTATCATTTGAAGGAAGCTTTTAGTTGATCAAAGTTTTGCCATGCAATTAGCAGCCTACTTGCAATAGGTAGAGGCTGAAAGAGACTATTTATGAATGTGTAACAGTGTCATGGTTTATCAATTCTAACAAGCGAACAACTTCTCAATATTCATAAAACTAAGAAAACTAAGCCTACTTCACAAGCATTTGCCAACACCTATCTGGAAATTGATGTCAAATTCATTCGAATACAAAATATTATAGAAGAGACTTTCTATTTAAACTATAGGGCCAGACAGGAAAGCAGCTGAAATTACCCTTCCTAGTTGTGGTTTGGGAATAATCTACAAGGAGAAAGAAGACAAATTTCTACTTAAGATTTGATGCAAAATGTTAAATCAATCTTACATTGATGCACTTTATACTCATGTCAATGTTGCATCACTTGTTTAATCTAACCGAGCTTTCTTATCTGTAGCTCTTGGATAAGATCACAAGGAAACTTGACACAACTGTTAGTACATTCACCCGGTTAGACAATGAGTTCTCTTATATGATTCGGATAACAAAGTCTTACAAGTCTTTTAGCAGTATTGAGGACGGATGTGGAGATGCCGATGTTGCCTTGAAAGCCAGATTTTCCTGGGCTACATTGCATTCACTTCTTCATTCAGATACTTCAGCTTATCGACATCATGGTTATATTTGGCTAGTTGAACTGCTTCTTGCAGAAATCAGTGAGGACACAAAAAGCAGTATATGGAGTAATATCAAGAAATTGCAACAACAAATTGGAGTTGCTGGAAGTCAAGATTCATCTTGTTCAGAAGTTCCACTGCCCATTTCTATACTTTGTGGTCTTTTAAAGTCAAAATACAACTTCATCAGATGGGGCTTCCTCTTTGTTTTGGAGAAATTTCTCATGCGCTGCAAATTATTGCTGGATGAAAGCGAGGTGCAACACATAAACCACGAACAGGCAGTTGCTCATCATTGTGAAAACCGCTTGGATAAAGCTACTGCAGTTATAGACATAATGAGTAGTGCTTTAGGGCTTGTGTTTCAAAAAAATGAGACAGACCATATCAACATCTTGAAGGTATCTGTTATTGTTTATTATGAGTCGATCATTTTGCTATATATCTACCTGACTTTCCAAAAATAAGCTCCATCTGAAACGCCTTAGAATTATATTCCCAAAAACCTTCTGGGGAAATTGAGCAACTTTGACCTGTTGTTGCTTTTCTTCTTTATGTTAATGTCCCCAAGAAATTAGCATTCAAAATTGATGAATATTAATCTGATTTTTCATACTCTTAACTTATTCATGTTATGCAAGAAATTCCTCTTTACTTGATTTGGATAATTTTGGCTTTCATTTAGACATGTAAGTTTCAATACTTATTTCCAGCTTTTGTTCATCTTTTCAATTTTATACAATTAGAAACCCAGACGTATTTGTTCTTCAGGAACTAACCAATACTCGCAGTTTCAAGCAAATGCCAAAAGAGAGTATATGAATGCATTTGCATTACATTTGGTTTTCCTTCAGTGTTTGTATTCTCTGACTTCAATCGTCATATGTACAGATGTGCGACATGTTGTTTTCTCAATTATGCTTGAGACTTCCTTCTACAAACAAAATGCCTCTAGGGGATCTTAAGAGCCTCGGTCATCTTTTTGGTTGTACAAATAAAATTCGTGAGGGTGATATGGAGGCTCATGTGTCACAAAGAACAGTACAAAATAAGAATCTTTGCAAAAATGAGCTGCCACAAAATGCTAGCATCAATCAATCAGTTGAACCAACCCAAATATGTGAGACAACATCAATGGCAGCACTGCTTTTACGAGGACATGCCATAGCTCCAATGCAGCTTGTGGCCCGTGTTCCAGCACCATTGTTCTTCTGGCCGTTAATACAACTTGCTGGTGCAGCAACAGATGATATTGCATTAGGTATTGCTGTTGGAAGCACTGGAAGAGGGAATCTACCTGGTGCTACATCAGATATACGAGCAGCACTTCTTTTACTTCTAATTGGTAAATGCACTGCTGATCAAGAAGCATTTCTTGAAGTTGAAGGCAAAGAATTCTTTAGGTAACATTTCAACAACCTATGCAGCACACTCTATATAAACTACTTTAAATACAATTAAGTAATATTTGTTTAAATAATGGCAGGGGGCTTCTAGATGATACAGACTCCAGGGTAGCATATTATTCTGCTGCTTTTCTTTTGAAGGTATGCAATATTTTCCTCAGTCACTTAATAGTTTTATACCACAATATTTACTTCGTAAACTCTGGGTTCACAGAGAATGATGACAGAAGAACCTGATAACTACCAGCGCATGCTTCAAAGTCTTATTTCCAAAGCGCAACAGGTTGAGTCTCTCACTAACTTCTTGAAGTCCTGTTATTTGAGCAATTACACAAAGGTGCATCCATTTGTATTTACATGTAGCAAGTACTAACTCATTATTGATTCCATAACCAGAGCAACAACGAAAAACTTTTGGAGAATCCTTATCTTCAAATGCGTGGAATACTACAACTGTCAAATGATCTTGGAGCTCAATAGATCTTTTGAATTGTATCAGATTTGGTTCTTTCATGTGTAGAAACTGTTGAGGAGGAGCTGGTGGCACTTGATGCTTATAAACCTTCTTGTGTTTGAACACCATGCAAGGGAGAACATCTGGTCGGGATTTGGCTCCATTTAACAGTAAGGTACTTATAATTTTTTTGTTTTCAGTAGATTTCTTAAGATTCGAGTTCTTTATGTTAAAGATCCGGTAATGCCCAAAAGATTGTGATATTAGTCCAGAACAGTCACATATGTTATTCCTGTTTACCTGTATATAATTGAGATTATTTGCAGTATGTATTTGTTTCATGAGATCTTTGCTTTTTTTAACTGTCTGCAGGCTCTTTAAGATCTAAATTTTTGTTTGGATAAGATCTCTGCAGTTCACCTCTCTAAACTCCTTGATATTTAAGTAGATGAATATGGATGTGATGTCTACTTCTAGGTTTTAACTGATGTACTCTGCAACAATTCTTTTACAGGTCCTTGAGCAGACCTTGTATATTAGCACTTCAGGCGGATAACCTTAGCTGCCACACAGCATGCCATGTACAGGAGACCTGCTGAGTTACTTTATTCATTTATTGATTTAGTTATTTTCTTCTGCCAGTCACCATCAGAAGAAGAATGTCTTTCTGATTCATGTTCAGGTGCCATCTGTTCCCTCCACTAGTCTCACAGTCTAATTATGTGGATGTCCAGAATTTGCAATCTTTTTCACGTGGAAGCAGCCCACAATTTGTGTGGTTACAGGTAAACCTGACCGGCATATGAAGATGGTGCTCGTCAATATGAGAACCAGCTCCTTCTGCCATAAAATTTTGTAATCCTACCTGTAATACCGAGGTTCATGCAATTTTTTTAGGCATCCTCGGAAAATAAAGTTTCTCCTGGTGTACTTTCATTGAAGATCTCTTCCACACCTGAGATATTCGTCTTGTATAATATCGTAATCAGGAAGTGAAGGTCAGAACATTTTCAGACAACATTGTCCCGTATGGCGGGCTAGTAGTTGTCTGTTTTGATCTTTGTACCGGACTATAACTATGCAAATGTGTGAATCTTAGGTCACACAGTTTTGCTTGCATTAATTTTATTTTATTTTATTTTGGGGGTTCTTTGTTGTAGGATTTTCGTAGAGATGTAAAAACATGTACCAAATTTTTGCTGCAGTGAAATCAAAGTTTTGTTCTGTATGTCTCTTTTTGCTATTTATTAATTTTTGTTTCTCTCAAACAGATGAAGGTAAAGCTTGGGTATGACGTTTGATTT
This sequence comes from Typha angustifolia, assembly GCF_048772165.1. Lineage (NCBI taxonomy): Eukaryota > Viridiplantae > Streptophyta > Magnoliopsida > Poales > Typhaceae > Typha > Typha angustifolia. The sequence goes on along the minus strand of NC_133246.1, from coordinate 17,279,049 downwards.
TGAATGTCAAATATATTGCTCAAGGTACTAAGCCTGTTAAAATAGTTGTGTGTCTTAGTACATTGGCAAAACGTTTTCCTAGAAGGCCTATCCTGTTGAAATAGGTTCATGTTAACAAGCATTGGAGATTGTACAGATGTAGCCAGATTTTAGTCAGCTTACTATCTATTTGATATGTTGGAATTTTGATCAGCTTATGCTGTTATATATGTGTTGAAAGTTGTGTAGATCAATTACCCCCCCAAGGTTTTATTGCCATGCTTTGATGCATTTTCATGTATCTGAACAAATTGCATTGTTGATTGACTAAAGATGTTACTATCATCAAAATGAATCTTAGTCTAAGCATTTGCTTGTGATTCACGTGGAATGATAGATCCTTGAAATTGTGTGGACATTATACATCGTAGTGGGGTCCACTTGGAATATATATATATATATATATATATATATATATATATATATATGAACAGAAGTTTTATTCTCGGTACAGAATAAAGTAGGCGAATTACACACAATATCCAAGCATGTCTCCTGGCTAAACGGATAGATAAATTGGCGGATAAACCACCCAAAGATAAATCGAAGGTTGTTATCGTATTCCATATTTATTAACCTTGATAAAATGCCTGCCTACCTGGCTATGAAGAAGGTCCGGCCTTCTCCTCCTCCTCATCCTCATCCAGACGTAGACGTCTGGGCATCAACCGACCGATAGGTACGTGTCACCCACAAGATGTTCCTCTCACGATCCACCGAGCTTTGAACTTTTCCCGTTTAGTCCCATTTTATCCATGCAATTTTCCTTATTCCCAAGTTTCCAAGCTCTAGTCCGCAAGTAATTTCGTGCTTATTCTCGGTCGTTTCTTATCGCGTTTCGTTATCCTTACCCCCCCATTTATTCGGTATAAGAGTTGACGCGTATCAAGAACGTCCGCTCCGACGAGGCAAGGAATCCAAGGAGCTTTACTTTTAAGCCTAGATGAGGAGTTCGAGCGGCCTCTAGAAATCCCGGAGCGTACTACCCTTTCCCTCTCAAATCTAGGGTTTCGGATTTTACTTAGCTAATTTTACGAGCGAGCGGTCCCTTTGATTTCTCCTCGGAGCACAGTCGCGGTGGTGGACTGGGTTAGGGTTTCGCCGTCCTTCTCAAATGCTCTTTCCTTGGGGAAAATGAATCGGAGATTGGATTATCTCACCGCCCTCACGCAAGAGATCGAGAAAAAACTGCAAAAGGTTAGATTCTATATTTAATTTAATTAATTATTGGAGGAAATTTTCTTCACTATCTTGACGTTGGAGAGTTTAGTTGATTCTTGTTTTGCATGTGATCCTATTTAATTCAAGATGTGTTAATGATCTTTCTTTATGTTTGCAGGCATTGATCTCTCGATCTCAGCCACTCGAACTGTTACAGCAATTGTTTGCTGATATCGCTCTGGAAGTTGACGATCGAGCCCGAGGTAGAGTTGGTTCAATTTTTTATAATTTTAGGTTTTGGAAGATGGTATTTGTGGAGTATGCTATGCATTTAGGCTAGGTTCTGGATGTTTGTGAGCTTTGGATTCGATTAGATTCAGTTAACCGTTCTCGTCCTTGATTGGTGTTTAGTTAGAAGGAAGAATTTGGTTTAAAGTGTAGAAGGATTATATTGCATTCTCTGACTTTAGGATAAGTGCCTGTTCCTTATTTCATGAATATAAATGATGCCAACACCTGACTATGTCCCATCTTTCTTCCATTCTTTGAATCGCTTTTGTTTTCCTCTTCAATGAGCGTGATTAATTTAGGAAATTTTAAGCTGCTTCTTCCAATTAACAGGCTGTGTAATCAGGTCATGTCTATCTCTTAAACTTTAACATGTATACTCTCTAACTGCATTACAGATTATTAAGTGGCTTTATTTCTTGATGTCCTTCTTCCACGAATGAAACTGAGCTTGCTTTGTATTGTTAATCTATTTATTGGATATGCATTTGTTAATTCCTAAATTTTAAGGAGAAAGCGCTGTACAGATTAGGCCAATTCATGTTTATGACTTTTTAGTGCATATGAACTGATCTTGGTGCAATGGTGCTTCTTAATTTGCTAAATTGTTGTCCCAAATGAATACAGACATAATTCTCAATAGGGATGATGATGATCTTGCTGTGGTAGCTGACAGAGAGGAAAATTGCCTATGCTTTTATGAGGTTCTCGCAGACCATTATGTTAGGGCTCCTGAGAATGGGAAGCGCATTTTAGATTTGATAGTCCAAGTCTGGAGCCTGTCGTTCGCATCACATATATTTGCCCTTCTTTTCCATAAATGGGTATGTTCACAGTTGTTACATAAGTACCTTACTGGTTGTTCAATGATCTCTCCCGATTAGATACTTCCATTTGAAGATGGTTTTAAGAGTTTGTATATATGATATAGTACCCTACTGCCATAATACTCTTTAACTGTGGACAGCAACAATTAAATTTGATTTCAGTAAAGAAGAATAAATAGATGGAGGTACTTTTCTATAATTTTTCTACCAGTTTATTTTACCAGATGTAATAATGTTTTGTGGCTCATTATACTGTTTGTCTTGGTGCCTTGTGAGGGCGAACAAAATATAGATGAGTGATGCCACCTTCCTGCTTGCAGTTGTTTGAATTTCCTCTTGACAATAGCGATGCCTTGCTACGTTATGGGTCTGCACTTGTTCAAGGTGCTACTAATGTTTTCTGGTATGGATTAACAGTTTAATCTAATGCCTCTGTGATTATTAATTTTGTTCTTGTGTTACACTGAGTACAATAGGTAGTGCCCAGGTCAATATTCTGTTTTCTTAGAACGTGATCACTTTATTATGCTCTCCAGTGCATTACTGGTCTATTCCATTTGCCGAACAAGTATTTGTTGGTGTACAATTTAGTTGTTTTTTTTTTTGGATATCTTCATGTAACAATGTCCTCCAAGTTGTTAAGTTGTTCATTTTCGTGAACTTCTCTACTGCTTATCAGTGAGTTTGTATTTGCAGGATTGACATACAGACAAACACAAGGCGATTCTTATCCTTGTTTCATGTAAGATATTCTTTTTCTATCTAATTAATTCACTTATTGACCTCTCATTCGTCTCATTTATTCATTTCATCATGTTGTTCTCTAAACTCCAGTGGAACTTTCTTTAAAACAGTATCTCCTTGTGGAGGTCGTGTTAATCCCTGACCGTCTTAGGAAAATTTCATTACAGGTTATGCTTGTCCTTTTCACTTTTAAGTTAAATTTCAGATTTTATGCTCAATAACCAAGTGAGGTGATGCTATCAAAACTTTCCACACTATGTCATTGATTAAAGGTTAAACCTATCATTTTTCAGGCTCAACGAGATCTTTATCTTCTGATTTCCAGGTTTATTCTATTTTACGATCAAGGTCTGTTTTCTTTGGTAGTTTGTTTATTCTCTTATCTAGTGTTTATTATGATGTTTGGCATGTTATATGACATGTAGATGACTTGCTGGAAAGTTTTTTTAAGCAATTTCCTACCTTCCCGAATGCTTTCCTGGTTGGTGGTCCAGCAGACTTTTTTGTTATTGAACTGACAGATCAGGTTGCGCACTCGATAAAGCAATAATAATCTTTGTTTGTCGCCATTGGTTCAGTGACTTGACAATTTGCTAGTTCCTTATATATCTTTTGTGTCTCCAGCTTCAGAAGTTAAAAGTTGAGCCAGTACTTCTGCATTACCTTGCTCGCTTGAGCATCCTTCGAGGTTGTTGTTTAGATCAAAAATCCTATTCGTAGATATTAAAAGAATCCAAGCACAAGATTGTATTCAACGTGTTTTTGTAACCATTTATGATAGGATTGGAGTTGAGGATGACTACAAGCATCCGATTGAAGGCATGCCTCTACAGTTTCACGTCTCCTGGAGGTCCCACATATCCAACAAGAGCTGTCCGGCATGCTGCCTGGAACACGTTGGATTTGCTTTTCCCTGTGAGTACATTGGCTTCACTTCAAATAGTCACCATTTTTCTTTACGAGTTCCATACCGAAATGTAGAGATGTCTTGACTCTTGAATATGCTTTGAAGATGCTCATACGAGTGATATTGATTTTAGACTTCCATTTAGGTCCATAAATTTTTTCGTACTGAAACAGGTTGGGCGTTATCCGCGGCATGTCATAAGCCTCTTCTTTCGGCTCCTTTATCCTTGGTATTGGCCCTCTTCCTGTTGGAACTTCATCATGACTTGCCTTTGGACTCTTCTTTATTTCATACTGAATCTAATTGCTTCCGGTTGGGAAAATATGAGGTCAAAGACTGCATAAGCGAGATGCAAAGCTACAAAAGAGTGCCATGTCGGATTTTGCTTGTCATATTGCATTTATCAGTTGTTTTGTAGGCTAAATAAATCCATTCAGTTTGCAGTCATTGGCTCTACTTCACGTGCGAACATTACATACGTCAGTTGGGGTATTTTAGCTTTGTCTAGGCACAGTTCGCACCTAAAACTTGTTGACAGTTGTCCTTTTTAATGAGAAGTCACGGCAGGATTCCTAATTATTCTGTTGATCAGTCTACAAATATTAAATGGTCTGCAAATGTCTTTTGACAGAACTACCGCAAAACTAACCCGCATATTGCCATGGCTGAGAATATATCCGACTGAAAGGACAACACAAGAAATCTTGTTCTTGTCACCAGTGAAATAAATATATACTTGATCCGATATTAACTTGATCCGATATTAACCTCTAATAAATAATTAATTATTTATACCTGTACCAGTATGATAATATTTTTTTCCTCTTCTTCTACCTATAATATTTTTATATTCTATTCATTATAAAAAAATATTTTAATTATTTATATTTTATATCACATAAAAATATATTATGATATATACAATAACTTTACTAACATAGACGCTCTTATACTAGTATAGAAAAGTAGACTAACTATATTAGTATTAGTCTACGAGGCTTGATGGCAGAAAGCTCAAGAACCAAAACTAATAAACAGATATATGAATTGTCGAGCACTCGATCAAAGTTTCATTCGAGATTTACTCATGGAAAACACGGGTTATTGCTAAAGGGATCTATAAACAATATACGAATAACAAAGAAGCAACGAGTTATAAATAAAGTACGGCCTTATCGGAAACAGTAGTTGAAAGAACAATAAACCACAATCTTCAATTTTACACAAGGGGATTATAACTGATGGCAACAAACTGTTTTAACTCCTATTCTTCTGCATAAGTGACCAATGAAATGTTGGCCAACATACGTACTAAAAGATTTTATTTGACATAATAAACACCTGAAAAGAAACCAGCACGCTTACCAGGCTTCCATATAAGATTAATTTTGACGACCAGCTAGTGCAATATGACTATATGTTCCGTGGAAGAGCACACATGTGTATCGGATGCAAGTGTTCCGGAGAGCAGAAAATATCATGTATCACAGTCCAACCTGCGGTAACTAGGCAGCATGGCCGCTCAAGCACATGCAGAGTCTCCTCCAGCTTCATATTTATCACACTGATCATCCATATGTGTACTATGCACGAGCTAATGAAATAGTAAAGCATGCAGCAAAGGCGTACTGATTCCGGAGGCAACTTAAATAAGAACAAGAGCTAATAAGTACACTTGATGTTTGGACTGAGAAACCTGCAATCGACGGCATGGCTTGATTTTACCACGTCTAAACCATAGGAGGAGAAAAGGTATCATACACTGCCAGCCACTTGACCTAGTAAAATAAATATGAGAACGCGTGTCAGTTGCAAAATGAAAAGAGCAGAGAATATAAAAGGGAAAAGGTAAACATACAACATACCTTCACTCAGTCAGGACTGCAACTGAAAGGATGAATTTTTTTGATATATATGCACATGCCGCATCTTTCCTTCATTTAGCTAGCAAAATTTTCTGACTGATAATACTAATATGGTCCTCACTATTATAATGGAAGAGAAGTAGCCAAGTGAAATGATCCATAAGGGCAGTTACAAATTTACCAATCAAACCAAGTATTAAATTGACAACAAAAGGTGCCATAACAGTTATCAAAGCTCCACAATAGGTATTCTTAGAATCTTGTGTGCCCCTCCCATAAGATAGCATGAGGGCACAGATAGATCAGTGACCAGAGTCAAACAGGCAATTTGAATGCAGTAAAGATGTAATTCAATTGGTTTGCATTGCTTCTGTGTGGTAGTTTTCCAAGTCAGCATCAAGTTCTGCAGCCGATATTGGCTTGTTACGGCCTTTTCCTTCACCTTGGCCTCTCCTCTTTCCGGGGCCACTGCGACGCGGCAATCCTTTTGTTTTCCTTCTAGGACCGCTGTTGATAAAAATGTTACGGTGGGCTACTGAGGACAAAAGTTCTTCAAATACAATGTTATAATTCAATCCATTTGGTCAATACAAAAGAGGGAAAAATTAGCTGTTCATATATAACACACACAAAACAAGTTTGCCTTCTTAATTTACAATCAAGCAAGAAAATTGGAGTTTACCAAATAAATGCATGTTAGTTTCTTTCAGGAACATAATGATTTTTGTACCAAATTCACAAATTTTGCTAGGTCATTAAATTAGAGAACACGGCATCTAGAAAATTGCATTCAACTTAATGATAAATAATTTGAGTGATCAATTAGTAGATTTTAGAGTAATCAAATAGCAAAAGCAACAGAAAGAAGATGCTTATCACATGTTGCAGATCATTAATCACCTCAAATCTCAATCTAAAGATTCTAAACTAAGAATAAGAGGGGGAGATGGCAGTAGCAGTGAAGAGAAGTGGAGAGGGGAGGAAGCAAGATATAGAAAACAGCACAGCTAGACCTAGACGAATAAAAGATTCTGGGAGCCTGTATGGGGGAAAAAAAATGGAGGATGCTCTAGTAAGTTTTTCATGCAAAAAAATCTTCCAAGTAGTATTGTCGCATGGCATCACATGGAAGTTTATGAACACTTTTTCATGCAAGTTGTAATTAGGTTCAGTTAGAAGTTCAGTGTCAAATCAATTCTCCGAAGTAATATTGTTGCATAGTTTTAGATAGAAATTTATGGACTCTATTTTGTGCAACATTAATTAGGATTAAATTAAAAGTTGTGTCATAGAGTTAAAGGCCACCAAAGAAAGTGCCACTTCCTTAAGTGATAGTTGCTCTAAGCAGCAAATTTGTATCCAGTACAACTAGTACAATCAGAATCCCTTCCCAACTCAGTCTAACCCAAATTTTGGACCTATGCTTGATTTACAAATGAATAGAACAAGTCAGAACTATAAGGTCAGCTGCTATTCGTTACTTCCAAGAAAATGAAATACTTGCAGAACTATAAGTGAAAGCTAGGCATCTTTCACGGAACACAGTAGCAGAGGGGAAAAATACAAGACAAAACAGATTGCATTACGGCCAGTTAATATTGATGAGGAGCCATGCTGGATGAAGTCTAGTACTTATTTATCTTAACATAGTCAAACAGGTAATCATTCAACATGCATTCATGTAAGGGGGGAAAAATAGAAACCTCTTTGAAAGAATATTAGGATTTCTATAGCTCCCACTCGCATCCGGACGAACAGAAGAAGGTGCAGGAACATTTGTTCCTACTATCTCAATCTTCATTGGCTTGCCATCAAGTTGCACATTGTTGAACCTCTTCACTGCTGCTAAACCATCAGTTCGTCTTGAAAAGACAACTTCAGCAGTTCCCTTGATGAATAAAATTCTCCAAATAAGAGAGAGAACTAGAGTGTAATAGCAAAAGTCAAGACCAAGAAAATGAAAGTACTTTAGATCTTCCGCTCCTATCATAATGAATAGAACATCGCTTCAAATCACCAAGCTCTGAAAATAATTCCTGCAGAGTTAGATGTAATATTAGAAAACAAACGACTTAATATATGGCAGACTATTTACAGTCTGATGGGAAACAAAACAAGAGGATAACACTGAAAATGCAATTAATAACAGAGTAATGTGGGTCAAACTTAAGATGAAACATTCGAGAGGAAAAACTCGAGCAAGTGATCCCTGAAGTAAAAGAGAGCAAGATTTTACAACTTACATGATAGGGGAACAGTCAAATAGAGCTTAGAAAGTAGACACAATCTCCACTTGGAACATGTAATTTGTCGTGCAGAACAGCTTTCACATGAAAACACTCTGTCTTATACTGAACCGTATTTTATAATATTTTTCTATAAATTTGACCATAAATTGTATATTCTGATAGTGGTTACTCTCTTGGTGAAGACCTCTAAAGAAAATATTATACCCACATACATCTCAAACAGTAAGAGGAGACCAAATAACATCTTGCAAGTTTCTTAGGAAGCTTTGAAGTCATTCTGATTCTCTACTAAAAAAATGACCATGTCCATGAAAGACCTTAACACAATGTGATTCGTTGTGTACGCCTTATATCTGAAGATATTTACTTCTCCTTATAAAATATAGAAGAGAATGATGCATCAATATCCCAAAATTATGTTAGTCAAAACTTCACAAATATAAACCAGCACAACAATCAAATATTTCTAACCCTAAAATAATTAGAGATTCTAAACTATATACTATCAATCCAAGTATCTCAACATAAATTACAAACTCTCAAATATTTGTCAACGGTACCAATATGTTTGTCATGCAGATCCAGTCATCAATTTCAAAGGAAAAGATCCTTCATGTACAGGAACGATATGTACTAGAAAACAAAGAATCGGCCAAGAGATACAAAGATTATAACCTTGATGTCGTCGTTGGAAACCCCATAATCCAAGTTAGAGATGTAAAGCTTGGTGCCCGTCTCAATTGCCGAAGCCCTAGACGCCGGAGCAGAATTACGCGCCCGCTGATCCAAATACATGTCATGCTGCCACGCCGAATCCGGAGCCTGGATCGGACATCAAATGAGAAAACCCTAGATCCGGGAAGGATCCATCAAGAGGAGATCTCCCCCGACGAAATCCGTGCCACCACGTTCGAGATCGATATCGGAAGTAGATCTGGTGAAGAACCGTAACCCTAATCATACCTTCCCCACGGAATAAGGACCGGCCCGCTGTGCCGATCGTTTGAAAGAACGGCGGGCGGGGCCTCCGGCTCCAGAAGGACGACCGCCCGCACGACGATCACTGGCGCCGTTGCCGGACGAGGAGGATTTCTTGTTGGTCTTGATGATGTCATCGAGGGACATGTCCAAGGCGCTCGTCATCTTCTGGACGGATCGAGAGATCTAGAAGACGAGAAGGGGAAGGAGGAGAGATTTGGATGCAGCGAGCAAGGGAAGCAAGGGTTTCGCACGGGGAGGAGAACGAACGAGAGAGTTCTGAGAGGGAGATAAGGGATAAACAAAATGCGACTCGATAGGAGGAAGAGATGCGGGGTTACACTAGGAAAAGTCGGTGGATCGAGCAACCCCAACTTTTGGGCCTTCTATTGGGTCGAGTTGGGCAGGGCCCACGAGTGTTCCATCTCAGATGAATAAACTATGTTTTAGGATGCCTAAATCACTATCAAATGGTCATTAAAATTTGTTAAGCTCTCAGGATAACAGCGAAGATTAGTGCGACAACAGTCGTTAAATTAATTTAGCATAATGGTTGGTTTGTTGTATTTAGAGATACAATTTCTTTTTAAAATTTAAAAAAAAAAATCTAAAGAAAACATCTATAGTTCATATTTTTCAACGGCTGAGATTGCACCGCAATTAATAGTTAGAATCACGATAAAGGCCATGCTCACTTTTACTTTCACGTAAACATTTGACCAGAACCGTGCCTTAGCTTTTACCTTTTCCTCATCTAAACACGAGAGCAGCTCAAAGAAACTAAGGAAGGTCACGATGATACCACGTGCGAGATGCTCTTTACTAAATGCAAGCACGAGTGGCACGCATGGCGTACTTAATCTCTCCGGCGAATAGGATAGTACTTATCTTGCACCCATAGGCTATAGCTAATAGCTGACTTGCGTGGAGGATAAACTCGGTGGCTTCTATCCAAACTTTTCTTGTCCGCAAGTTATGCTCTTTGTTTGAAGCTAGTGCATATTAAAATGGTCATGAAACAACTTACAGATTAGTTTAAGTCAATTTGTAGAATGGCAACGATATGTTAACAATGACGCTAGCTTACGATCAGGATGGCTGATTAAGACAGAGTAGTTTAAGTCAATGCGTAGAAGTGCTCGTCAAGAGTAGATGCATGCATGTAGTGAGAGATCCAAATTACTTTGAACAAGTAATAGACTTTTATATATATATGTTGCGTTTCATCCCTTCTCTTGCCTGGTACTGGAAGCCACAGGAACACACGAAGTCTTTGATCTTTTCTCACTACCTTACCTATATAAGAATATTCTTCTCCAAGTTGTACTCTTCACATGAATCACTATGTTTAATTCGCTAGTTGGAATCCTACACATAATGGAAATATCCAATACTACAACTGATCAAATATTAAGATGAACTATACCGTCCAAGCTACTGGAAAAGGTACTGATCACATGCATGGAGGTGTGATGGAAGCTTGCCATGTAAAGGTGCATGCATTCTTTTTGTCAACACTGGCAATGCCTTTCTCATGAATGAGGATGACAATATGCAGTACTTTAAAAAACAAGTTATTTCATGACCCATTAGATATATATAGGCACTTCAAACAAAGCGCTAGCATAACTTATGACGAGGATGGCTGATTAAGACAGAGTAGTTTAAATAAATACGCAGAAGTGCCCATCAAAAGTATATGCATGCAATGAGAGATCCAAATTATTTCGGACAAGTAATGGACTTTACGTACTGGAAGCCACAAGAACACGGGAAGTCTTTGGTCTTTGCTCACTAGCTACCTTAGATAAAAATAAAACTCCTCCAAGTAGTATTGCTTCACATGGATCATGACTACGTTGGATCAATTAAGCTGGTTAGAATATAGGAAGTTTTCAATATCACTATTGATCATATACAGTGTTACTTGTTTCAGACTTTGATGAACGAGAACATCCCCTGGAAAAAAGTAGTGATCACATGGGGAAGATTTGCGGTTGTGCAAGCTTGCCATGTAAAGGTGCATCTTCTTTTTAACAATGGTCATGCCTTTCTTATGAATGACGATGACAAAATGGAATAGTTATCACCTCTGGAAAACTCCAATCTGCTGTCAAAGGGCCATTTCCGGACGTTAATTCATCCATGTCACAATCAGAGAAATTACTGTGCCATGTCTTAAAGTGGAGACCAACGTTAATGTTAAAAGATCATGCCATCTTGGGATTGTACGTTCGTCGTAAAGTTAAACGGACGGCTAAGGTTATAAGTTTCTAAAAAGAAAAAAGAAAAAAGAAAAAAGATATAGCTACGTTCATTTGGTGGCAGCTTGGGGTAATTAAGGTAGCAGTAAGAGGTGGCGAAGGATGGCCTTCTTCTGACGTTAGAAGTGGTGAGGTATCTCGCTTAGGAGCTTCGCACGAACTCCGGAGTGGTTAAAAGCTCAATGGCCGTCATCCTACGATCGAACCTGTTTATAATTTCAAAGCAGAAGAGAACAAAAGAACTAAGGTCAAATCATCTCTCGATACCAAAGAAGCGACTTGGCCCGACACGTTATAATTTGCGCCAATCCGGTCCTTTGCAATCCAGCTGTAGGAAAATAAGTTCAACCTCTCAGTTTCAGTGTATCATGCATGGTTCCTGGTTCCTGGTTGCCAGAAATTTTTCTATTTGTACGAACGACAGCAGATCTTCTGCCACGGCAAGAGGGAGATTATATCATTATAGACAAGTCGTAGCTTGTTAACTAGTTATATATGATTAGCACAGCAGCACACTATCAAACCCATGTATTGAGGACCGTTAGCCAAGAAAGGAATACATAACCGACAATTAAAGTCTGATGAAGACCAATTTACCCGGAAGCTGCCTATCATGATCTGCCAAATACGTCAAATGTAGGGATTCATAGAATCGTTGTTGCATAGGATCATTTCCTATAATATTTTATTTTCCTCTGCGAGATATCACCGGGAAACACGTGGCTCTCTCACTCTAAGGAAAGTCCGCTCTCTCTTTCTCCTTCCACTACAAAAACCCTAGCCGTGAGACACATTTCCTCCACCTCCTGTACCCATAGAGTCGACCAAAAGGATGGCGGTGAACATAACATCCATCAAGACATCCTCTAATGGGGTATGGCAAGGCGACAACCCCCTCCACTTCGCCTTCCCTCTCCTCATCATCCAAACAGTCCTCGTCCTCGTCCTCAGCCGCTTTCTCGCCTTCCTCCTCAAACCACTTCGCCAGCCCAAAGTTATTGCCGAGATCGTCGTAAGTATAAATCCATTCTCCCCCCTTAATTAAAGTAGATGGTAGTTTTTAACGCAGTATTAATCACTAGATCTCTAAATTATTAACAAACGTAGGGTGGGATACTACTGGGTCCATCGGCCTTGGGACGAAACAAATCGTATCTGCATACCATATTTCCCACATGGAGCACGCCAATTCTTGAATCCGTGGCAAGCATCGGCCTCCTCTTCTTCCTCTTCCTCGTCGGCCTCGAGCTCGACCTCAACTCCATTCGCCGCAGCGGCCGCCGCGCCTTCTCGATCGCCGCAGCTGGCATCTCCCTCCCCTTCGCCTGCGGCATCGGCGTCGCCTACATCCTCCGCCGTGGAGTCCCCGGAGCCGACGAGGCCGGCTACGCCCCCTTCCTCGTCTTCATGGGAGTCGCGCTCTCCATCACCGCCTTTCCCGTCCTCGCCCGTATCCTCGCCGAGTTAAAACTCCTCACCACGACTCTCGGCGAGACCGCCATGGCGGCCGCCGCCTTCAACGACGTGGCCGCATGGGTCCTTCTCGCGCTCGCCGTCGCCATCTCCGGGACTGGGCGTAGCCCACTAGTCTCTCTCTGGGTACCTACTTGTTAAATTAGTTTTATATATTCTAATGGACAGTTAGGTCCGAGCTCAGTAGCTCTTACTCCGGTGCTATGTTAACAGGTTCTCCTCTCGGGGCTCGCCTTCGTGGGTGTACAAATGCTAGTGGTGAAGCCGGCCATGGCGAAGGTGGCGAAAAGAGCGGAAGGAGAGAGCGAGGTGTGGATTTGCCTCACCTTGGCGGGAGTACTAGTCTCAGGATTCATGACCGACTTGATCGGAATCCACTCAATCTTTGGTGCCTTCGTGTTCGGGCTCGCAGTGCCAAAAGACGGGGAGTTCGCGAGGAGGTTAATAGAAAGGATCGAAGACTTTGTTTCGGGTTTATTACTGCCGTTATATTTTGCATCGAGTGGGCTTAAGACGAACGTGGCGAGTATAAGAGGTGGTAAGGCGTGGGGGTTGCTTGGATTGGTGATTGGAACCGCCTGTGCGGGGAAGATATTGGGGACGTTTTTGGTGGCCATGGCGTGTAGGATGTCGGCGAGGGAGTCGGTTACGCTTGGGGTGCTGATGAGCACCAAGGGGCTCGTCGAGCTTATCGTTCTAAATATTGGCAAGGAGAGAAAGGTACTCTTAATTAATTCCCTATGCTTAACTATTTATTCTTATATTTATATCTTATTCCACTGTTGATAGATAAATAGTTTTGAAAAATGGTTGAACAAATGATCATGAATAGTGGGAATATGGCCAGATTAGTATGCATGCAGTAAACTTTTTCTTTGAAGAAGCGCGTGATATATATTTTCAAGGCTATGAGTGTTACCTTTGGATTATAACTAAGGAAAGCACGAGAGGAGTGAACCTTTTTATCTTTTTGTTGGGTTGCTCGTCTCGAGTGTTCTGGGAGAGTCGATATCAAGGAGTAAAGAAAGCACATGATTCATGGATCAACTTCACACGTCTGCATCGTTTACCCCAAGTGCGGAGAAGTTAGCGTGAGAAATACTAAGCAACACAATTTCGAATCTCAAACTGATATCCTTTGACTTATTTTTAAGTCAAACTTCTGAGTTGTTCCATTTTTTATGGTTAACTTTTTGTTCTTCTGAGAAAGGTAGAATCTTAGTGGTTTATTATACATATTCCACTAAACGTTGTCCGCTTATGCCAAGTGACGTTGAGTGGACGTAAGAAACCAAACTGGGGCTAATAATTTAGCCAGTGTATCACCGCCGAGAATTGTTGCTGTCCCTTTGCATGAGCCATGCAGTCTAAAGAGCACTAATTTGTATTTCTACATATAAGTCTTAGGTATTCATATAGAATTACTCATCTCTAATTAATATTCAGGTCTTGAACGATGAGACGTTTGCCATCTTGGTCCTGATGGCCCTCTTCACCACCTTCATCACTACCCCCACCGTCATGGCCATCTACAAGCCCGCCCGTCCTGGCCGCCACCGCTACCACCACCGCAAGCTCCACCGATCGTCGTCCTCGTCGTCCTCCCTTCCCTCCGCCGCCTCCGACACAAAAGAACTCCGCGTCCTTGCCTGCGTGCACGGCGGCAGCGAAGTTCCCTCCCTCATCAACCTCATCGAGACCATCCGCGGCGGCCATGATAAACCCTCCCACGCCATCAAGCTCTTCGTCCTCCGCCTCGTCGAGCTCACCGAGCGGTCCTCCTCCATCGTCATGGCCCGCGCCTTTCGCCGCAACGGCCTCCCGTCTTTTCTCCGCAATCGCGACTCCCGCGACCATGTTACCGTGGCATTCGATGCCTACGCTCAGCTCGGACGGGTCAACGTCCGACCAATGACCGCCATCTCCGCGCTCTCCACCATGCACGAGGACGTCTGCGCCGTGGCGGAGGACAAGAGGGTTGCAATTATACTCGTCCCATTTCACCAGCATTACTACGACGGAGATGAAATAGAGAACTTGGGGCCAGGATGGAGGGCAGTGAACCAAAGGATTCTTAGAGAGGCGCCTTGCTCTGTGGGGGTTCTCGTGGACCGTGGACTCGGAGGAGGGGAGCAGGTGGGGCCGGCTGAGGTGGCGCATGGGGTATGCGTGGTATTCTTTGGTGGGCCTGACGATCGGGAGGCGTTGGAGTTGACCGGGAGAATGGCGGAGCACCCGGGTGTTAGGGTCACTGCGGTGAGATTTTTAGATAGTGGTAAGAAGGGAGTTGATGAGAAGCCCAACGTTACCCTTCGTCCGGCGCCGTTGAAAAGCGCGGAGAAGAGCTACACCTTCTCCACCGCTGCCGTTGACCGCGAGAAAGAAAAGGTCAGCGCTAGTTTTTTTAATACCACGAGAAAGAAGACCTATATATATATATATATATATATATACTGCTACATATGAATACCAGAGAATAGAAAGATAATAATTACATTTAAAAGTTATAGAATGTTTCTAATTAGTTGTTTTTTTAACTATATCTTCTACCCGATGCCGTGGCCGCAGGAGCTAGACGATGCGGCGGTGGCGGAGTTCCGGCGCAAGACGGAGGGCACAGCGCGGTACGAGGAGAAGTCCGCATCGGCGGCGAACGCGGTGGAGTCCGTCCTGGCGATTGGCCGGAGCGGCGAGTACGAGCTGGTGGTGGTCGGAAAGGGCCGGTTCCCGTCATCTACGGTGGCGGAGCTGGCCGGCCGGCAAGCAGAGCACCCAGAGCTCGGTCCCATCGGCGACGCGCTGGCCTCGGCCAGCCACAGCGTCGTTTCGTCCGTTCTGGTGGTCCAGCAGCACGACGTGGTCCACTCGGATGAGACCCCCGTGTCCATGGTCTTCGAAGCTGGTGGCGGCGGCGATGGCCACCACTTCAAGTCCGGAGTTGAGCCCTAAGAGGTTTTAAGTTCTTCTTCGTTTGATTGCATGCAGTAGCCTTTGGCTCCAGAAAATTCCCACCACCATCTGTAATTGATTCATAAAAAATAATATATACTAATTCTATGATCATATATTATATACATAAAACTAGCTCAGGCCTAAGCTAGAAACAGCCCATTGGGTGATACAATAATTTGGCCCATTGGGTAGCACAATAATTAATCAAAACTAACAAATGAGTAAATCCTAAAAAATTCCCACAACTTTCGCTTATGAATAATTCTCACTTCACCCATCAATCACCAGCTGTGACTTCCCGTGATAATAATTGGTTGGAATTTAATGAATTGGAGAGGAAGTTCTAAAAAGAAATATAACTTATGTTTTATATACAATATTTATATAATTGAGAAGAGCCTTATATTCTCATTCTTATCTTCAGGAATTTGGAATGGAGATAATTCCTTGGATCTGAGCACCTCTTTTAGATTCTTAACGACCCAACTGAGCAGGCGAGTACTAAATGCTGTCCTTTTGCGGAGACTGCAATTAATATGCCAACCTTCTTCCAGGCTGCAATTATTCCAATACCCTCTTCTGTATCATCTTTTCCTCCTGGAGTTTGCAATCAAGTGCTACAAGTTGATATTGAAATAGTTTATGTCGTAATTTTAAATGTAATATACTCGAAGAAATAAGTCTTACTGCAAGTTCTCCACAGAGCTTTGTGTATTTATATTCCATCAAGTTTGGTCAATGATATGGTTGAGCAAATATTAATTCATTGAGCTAATTAGAGCAATGGAACAATCAGGGAAGGCTCTTTCTGACAGCGACTATCACCTAACCACAACTACAATAAAGTCTTTAAGCCCAATTATTTAGAGCTATTAATTTCTCCAGTTTAAATCCATTTGTATTATGATACTCGTTAAACGAATAGTAGTTGGTTACCTAACTCTTTCGCATTAAAAAACCAATAGCAGAGACTGCTTGCTTCCTGTGCCTAGTTATGAACTTGTAACCAAACCATCCTCTGTACTTCAAACTCTGCGTTCAAAATCTACTGCTGTTAACAAAAACTTATACCGTGGTGATAAAGATTTTAGCAACCAAACCTTGTCACATATCACTGGTTGTTTTATTTCATTTTCTGAGAAATTGAACAACCTAATTTCTATTGAAACCTTTTCTCTCTGTTAAAATTCTACTGCACTCAAGTCATCACTGCTAAAATTCCATTCTCTTTATGAACATTGTGGGTAAATTTTTTTCATTGAAATATTATATATGCATGATTTAAATCTATTCTGATCTACTATGTAATAGAATTAGACTAACCCTTCCTTTTGTTTAGTCTGGAAACTTTGGAAATTGCTTCAAGCTACTTGCAGTACAGAGTAATGGTAATGATGGGAGGTGTACCCCCTTCTTAGTTATTGCCTGCCAAGTAGATCATGTGTTCTAATTCTGTTCCAATTCTTGGACCACCTCCATTGGCATTTAGGTCTAACTGCCCCTTTTAATGTAATTATCAACTCCAGAGAAAACATTGAAGAGAAGCATCTACTTAGCTGACTCGTCTACTACTCTTACTAGCTATTGCCTTGATTGTTTCATCAGGCAAGTAATTTCTTTGAGAGACTAACCTTTATACTACTCTTTTCATCACATATGTTTATATATATATATATATATATATATATATGTAGAGAGAGAGAGAGAGTTTAAAAAAATAGACAAATAGTAGTTACCAATGTTTGTTGCTGCAAGGAGTCACATATGCATGAATCTATCAAGTCCCCAGCATATAAATGCAGCTCACATCAATTGCAACAATACCTGCTCAGATATTGAATGCAGTAGATATGAAACATAAAAATGGCTGATTAGACTCAGCGTTGAGCTATCTTTGTAAGTATGGGAAATGGGAACAATCAAGAAAACAGAGTGATGTAGATAATTTCCATAATAACAACTGGTCGTAATCTCTCTCAATAGAATAGACACGATTAACGTTACATGATCCATATTAAAAGTATAAAATATAAAAGTTATCGATTCAACAAAAGTTCAAAGTATGGAGTTCAGTTGGGCCCACATCTCATTTGAAAATATAAAATCTATATATTGCAAAACTTGTATTTTTATTTTATTGCTATGAAAACAATGTGCTGCCACTAGTTAGCCCTAAAACAAATGTGAAGTCTCTGGCTTGCCAATTCGGGTTTTGGTCGAACATGTGAGAGTGCATTCCTCGTGGGTCTTATCCAGCTTTTAATATTATCCTTTTCAATTGAAATTTATATATATATATATATATATATATATAATTGATTATTGTAATAAAATAATAGATATATTAATTAAGGAATCTGATTAAAAAAAAGAAGTCTTAGAAAGATTGGAGGCCAACAACTACAACAACTTTACGAGGTATGCTCCTCCTTACAGAGTAACTTCATAAGTCAGATAGCGACCATAAATGATTGACAAGTCGATCAGTAGATTTATTAATTTCTCTGTACAACATATGAGAGTTGTTTATAAGTATGATATTATTATTATTATTATTTTTGTATGTGTGTGTGTGTGTGTAAGATGACAATGTCTTCTTTAAATTTTGTTTTAGAGTTCAAGGTGACTTTGTGGACTTCATTAAGAATGTTGATAAGATCCAGAAAAATAAATTTGTTTGATAAATGTCACACTTGAAAGATTAAAAAGAGAATGCAAAAGAGCAAATAAATTTCTTAACGTGCTTCTCACGCCGCGCATTTAATTTCTCTTATTTTTGCCTCCTCTATCTTTCTGTCTCCAACCAAACGACTATCGACTCCCCAACCATAAATAACTTCCTCTACTGCAATGGTTGCCAACGCCCCTCCTTCTCCTCCTCCTCCTCCTCTTCTCGCTTCTCTCTTCCATTCTTCTCCTCCTCCTCTTTAAAGAGGAAGGCTTGCTTCACTCGTGGGTCGTCAAGACGGAGCAATGGGTCTCTTCTCGTTGATTACTGGGTGGCCAGGGGAGAGTGGCTTCGGCTCTTCTTCCACGGCAGAGCAAGTCACGGCAGGCATTGATGCGAGCAACCTCACTGTCATCATAACGGGTTAGTAGTCGGTAGTTCCCTCATTGTTGTGTAGTTTTCTCACTTGGGTACTTCTTATTTATTGAATCTTTTGAGTTCTTGGTGGATGTTGCTGATCTCTTCTATTGGTTGTATCTTGAGGTTCTGTTCATTTACCTCTCCTTGTTCTTTTTTTCTCCCCCGTAGGTTGTCTAGAACTCTTAGGTTATTTTGACCTAATTTGATGATTTTTCTTCCCATTTTTTATCCTTCACTTGGATTATCTATTTATCTGGTTGGTAGGCGGTCTAATGTAGAATTTAAATTGAGTGGCCCACCTCTTTTCTACTGTCACACTTTGATAGACTTTCTTCTTTATGTAGTAATGAAGGTCTTCACCAAGTTGTACATTCATTATTTTCCTTAGGGGTGAGGGAACTCATTTGTACTTCCAAGACTTCTCCAACTAGCAGGATTTCTTTAAACTTATTACACAGTGAAGGGACCATTTTGTTTGTTAAATTGGTTGAGCCAATTACGGCTCATTGATTGGCTACTTATGGAGATTGGAGAGTGGTTGGTGAAGTTGACTAAATGAGATTGTGTGGTTACGTAATCTCATAATTTTATCAATAGAAGAGAAGTGCTTGCTTAAATTTGCCTGCCAAGGAAGTTGATGTCGCAACTAGTTCTTACTTAAACATGGATCCTTTTTCTTTTCTCCTTTACAATCAAGAGTTAGACCGATTAATTTCATTTTTATTTGCAATAACAGTGGACTAGATTTAACTGGTGGTTCATTATACTGAACAACTAAGAGATGCTCCAAGGCTGTTGTTCTAGGTCCTTTTTTATCTTCTTACATTCTTTTTACAACATTAACTTATTAATATAATGTGGTATAGGAGGAGCAAGTGGAATTGGGGCAGAAACTGCAAGAGTATTTGCCCTTCGAGGAGCACATGTTATCATTGCTGCAAGAAATATGGAATCTGCAAATGATGCAAAGCAGTTTATTCTAAAACATAATCCAACAGCTCGCTTGGATGTTCTGAAGCTTGACCTCAGCTCACTTAAGTCTGTTCGAGCATTTGTGGAGAAATTCATATCGATGAATCTTCCTCTTAATATTTTAATGTACTCTCTCTGATCCTTGACATAATTTGCTTCCATTATTATCGATAAGTCTCACTTATAATTGCATAACTTGATGTCTGGTGGTATGTTACTTCCAAATAGTATATCTTAGTTTCTTATGAGATCCATCCTCAACTTTTGAGTAATATAAATGATACTTCTTTGTTCTCTCTAGAAACAACGCAGGTGTTATGTTCTGCCCATATCAACTTTCTGAGGATGGAATAGAGATGCAATTTGCCACCAATCATCTCGGTACGCTATGGTTTATCATAGTCCTTATCTCACATGAGTTTAGAAATGATTCAGTAGAACATGTAGTTACTAATTCACTTGTTCGATCAATTTTATTCAATCAGGTCATTTTCTGTTGACGGAACTTCTTCTTGAGAAAATGATTAATACCGCAAGAGATACAGGAATTGAGGGTCGCATTGTAAATTTATCATCTATTGCACATGTCCATACTTATGAATCAGGGATTCGGTTTGATAAACTCAACGATGAGAAAGGGTAAGCAGTCTCTCTTATAGACAGTTGGGAGGCTATATTGTGTAATAAATTTCATAGATGGGATGGTTACTTCTCAAGCGAATTCAATTTTCTTTATTTTTCTTTATTAGATACTCAGATAAGAAGGCATATGGCCAATCCAAGCTGGCAAACATCCTACATTCAAATGAGCTCTCTAGACGTTTAAAGGTACCGGTTCTTCTTGTTCCACTGGCATATCTCTGCTCCTTTTTGCACTAAAGATTTTTAGAGTGGAGACAATTTGCTGGATGTGCATGTAGTGCTCCTTTGGATATGTCTTCACCTGGTGTTTATTATGATGTTTGTAAATGCTAGAGAGATAGAAATGTCCAATTGCATGAAGAAAGACTTATGTATACAGATAATTCAACCCAATTAAAATCAGAACATTTCTCCTAAAAATTTTGGGCCCAAGGATAGGTCAATTATGGCCCCGTAATTACATAGCAACCCTTGTAACCTATTTAATGCACAGTCTCTGTCCATAAAGATGATGCAGATGAATTTCTACATTTTGTGAGGCAGGGAATGGGAGCGAACATCACTGTCAATTCTGTTCATCCAGGACTGATTATGACAAATCTGATGAGACACTCTTTCCTTCTTATGAGTATGACTTGGGTTTCAATTTATTTCTACAAACTTCTTCAAATGAGTGACCTACTCAATCTTGAAATATTTTTTATGCTCTTGCAGGGATGCTAAAGTTATTCACTTACATCTTCTGGAAGAATGTACCACAGGTTTGTCATCGCTTTCGGAACATGTTTCACTACAACTTGCATATGTGATTTGGCCGACAAATTATAAAGAGTTGAAATATATTCTAAACTTCCTAGAAGCTTATTATCTTTTCGCCCTACTGTCTACACTTCATAGTAGACTATACTGAGTTTTTACAACCAGTAGTAGGACAGCACATAAGGAAAAGAGAGGAGAAAAAAATATTGATAGAGATATCATCATTCTACAGTATCTGTCAGTTACCTAATCTACCAATTACTATCACTATATATGCCAGAAACTCTTCAAGTTACTATCTGGCATTCACATTTAAATTAAGTTTTGAGGTGGACTTGCAATTAGTATGTTGACATGTAAAAGGTGCATCTTTTCAGGGAGCAGCAACCACATGTTATGTAGCACTGCATCCCAGTTTGAAGAGTGTGACAGGAAAGTACTTCCTTGATTGCAATGAGGAGAAGCCAAGCCTAATGGCCAGAGAAGAAACCTTGGCGACAAAACTTTGGGACTTCAGTGAGAAGCTTGTTAAATCAGCACAATAAAATTTCAAACTACAAGCTCCATAGTAGGTTAATGCTCATATGGGAATCATGCATTGTAGTAATTATTCACTTTGCTACGTAATAATTTGCTATTTCCTCCACAAGACTCAATGTTTGCTTTGTTGATTGTTAAAGCACTCCAGTGCTCTTTTTACAAATCATATTATATCTTTTACAGTAATTTAATTATATTGAAAATACTTTCTATGTACTTACTTGAAATGTTTACAGGGATCTATTTGCAAATACTTAAATATAAGGGTGTGAAAGGCAAAAGATTCATATATATATATATATATATATCGTTTCCACCTTATAAATACCACTCGCCTTTATCTCATCTATACCTCCCAAATTATATACCAAAACTTCGAGGGCTTTTAGTGTTCAGCTTGCGAAGTGAGCTTTTAAATCAAAGCAAGCAGCAAGGAGGAAGCACCACCCCCTCGCAAACTTCCCAAGAGAGTGCTTCAAATTAACATCGAACACTTGCCAGATTCAACATTCCGTTCCCATGCACAAGCAAGGATATAGGTGCTACTTAGCGAGTTCATTACACAGAAATCATGTGTAATGAACTCTCGTAATGTTAAATAACCAGTTAACCTAAAAGTATACGCTGTTAATATAATGAATTTCAATAATATACATTATATCTTTAATATATATGCACTCTCACAAGTAACTCCTAATACCACATGATAATGAAAGTGAAGAGATATATAGATAATAAATAATAAGATGTGCAATTCATTCAACCATGAAAAATTGCTCCTTGCGGCAGTCTTGTGCATGATATATGGGTAAAGAGACTATATAATAAGCTGCTCGATCGTAGATTAATTCTACTGTTGCCTTAGAAGATCTCGTCATCATGGCGACTATCATGATAGTCGATATATATCTCTCATGTAACGTGCTTATTGAGAAGCAAATGAGGAGACTGTCGATATATAGCTAGCTCGCATGCATGTTGCTCGGTTGGCGATGCTCAGATGAAAGAAGTCCTCGCGGACGTGGACTACTTCACTGGTGTCCTTCTCTCCTCGTAGAGACGGTCGCATTCTATTACGGGCTCCCACTTTCACATATAAACACCAGTCCATAGCCTAAAAGGCGGCGTTCATCTCCTACACAGGGCCTAGGGTTTCAATAGATCGAGAGTAGGAAACGATGAGAGAGGAAGAGAGATTACTTTGATAATCTCCTAGTCGATCTTGTATTCAATACAGGCATAAGCAAAAACCCGATAAGAAGAAGCCCGTAAGTGCAAGTTGGGTCGGGAGAAGTATGCGGAAACGACAAGGGTCAAAGAGGAAAAATAATTATATTATGAGTTCCCACTTGGAGATAAGTACAACTCGGAAGCCCAAAGGCGGCGTTCTTCTCCTACCCAGGTCTAGGGTTTCGATCTATCGAGAGCACAAGATGATGAGCGAGGAAGAGAGACAGGAACTGGGTGGGTTGGGCATGTACTTCCATGATCTCTTACTCGATCTCGTATTCGATACAGGCACCAGGGTAGACCCAGAAAGGGAATTCTCTTTGCAATGGCTCCTGGACGAGGCTCAAACGTTGGGTCCGGTCCCTTTGCTAGATCGGATCACGGCGCTGCTCACTCACCACGAGCTGAAACGCATAGATCTCCAACTCGTCGTCAGAATTCTCAAGACCCTGCAGCAAACGCTGAGCAATTCCCACACCCAAGCTTTTCTTAAAGCCGTGCAGCCTCTTCTTCTTCTAACGAAGAAGGAGGAGGATCGGGAGGAGGGGGAGGGGGAATCGCCTTATGTCATCGCCGCCAGGGAGATGGTTTACGCACTCACTACATCGGCCGGCTTGGACGCCATCGTCGCGGTGGTCGCCCCACAGGCAGACGACGCTTCGGAACACGTGAGAGACGCCGCGGCGAGGACGTTCGGCGTGGTGGCTTCCGCGTTAGGGATTCCTGAGGTCCTCCCGACTCTGCAAGGTTTCTTAACATGTACGGTTGCCCCTCGAGTTCGCTGCACCGGCCTTAGGATGGTGGAGCAGATCGCCATCACGACGGGATGCGCCGTCGGGCCGCACATTACGACCCTCGTAGATATCATCGAAGCCGGCCCTACGACTATCGAAACAAAGACGCATATGCTGGCGGCACTTGCAGCCCTCGCTGAAGCGGCCGTGCCGCCCTACGGCTTGGCCGCCTTTGAGGGTTGGTGTTTAAATTTTAATCTTTTGCAGGCAATGAACTACTACAGCGGCGAGGAGTACATGCTCTACTTGCAGCTGCATTGCTCCATCGTTTCTCTCCTATCTCCCGTTGAAAACAAAAGGTGGTATGTTTATATGGTCGTCAATAATTTTGGCGAGGCCTTAATGATGGCCGAACGCCGCTGCGTATCGACTGGCCTCAAGGGCCTCAAGCGAGCTCTTCCTCTCATGAAGGTTCTACTCCGAACGGATCCGCTCGGTCGACTGCAGGTTGAAGATCATTTACAAAAGCTTGTGTGGAGGATGTGGGGATGGAGAGGGGCGATCGATCGGCGAGACTACAAGCTGCTCCTGGATGCTTCGGTTGCGTTAGTAGACGCGGTGGGAATGACATTTATCCGCCGAAGCATTCAGATGTATTTTTTTAAAAGGAGCCCAGAGTATAGGAGAATGGTTTGTCAGATAATTGAAAAGGCTGTTGATAGGTCGTGTTGCTCCAGTGATGCTGCTGATCAATTCGGGGAAGTTCTTCAGGACGTCGAGTACCTGTTCTTATCTGATTTTTAGTGTAGCTCTTTTCTTCTATTCCCATAGTTGTTGGTATTAGTATGTAATTGTGTTTCTTATCTCAATTGTGTTTTATCTTGTGTCGTTTGCTTTGTTGTTTGTTTATCGTTTAGGAAGTTGCAGTTTGTGAAACAAAATCGGACTTTGTCTATCGAGAAGACTCCGCTAGCTATTTGCCTTTGTTATATTTACATAGTTGTTCATATTAGTATGTACTTTGCTTTTGATCAATATAATAGTTGTGTTTCATATGTCAATTGTGTACACTTTGCCTTGTTTATTTTACCGCTTATCATTTAAAAGGTTGTAGTGTGAAACAAAATAGCTAATCTAACTTCCAATTCCGAAGCTAAGTATATTTATCGAAAAGTCTCCACTCTTTTCTTTTATTTTCATAATTGTTAGTATTAGTATGTTCTTTACATTCAATATAATAATTGTGTTTCTCATGTTAATTGTGTATTATTATGTGTCGTTTGCTTTGCCATTTATTACTTAGAAAGTTACCATTGTGGAAAAAAAATAGTTAACCTAAACTTCTCACTTCGGAAGTAAAGTGCCATGTAGATTGTGTCTATCGAAAAAAAATACTCCGCTCCTTTATTTTTATTTTTATTTTCATAGTCGTTGACATTAGTATGTACTTTGCTTTCGATCAATATAATAATTGTGTTTCTTATGTCAATTGTGTAAATTTTTTTTGTCGTTTGCTTTGTCGTTTATCATTTAGAAGGTTGCAGTTGCGAAACAAAATAGCTAATCAAACTTTCCAATCTAGAAGTTAAGTGCCACGCGGACTCAAAAAGTCTACTCTTTCCTTCTATTCTACAGTTGTTGGTATTAGTATGTGCTTTGCACTTAATCAATATAATAGTTGTGTTTCTTATGTCAATTGAGTATCATTCTCTATTGTTTGCTTTCTCATTTATCATTTAGAAAGTTGCAGTTGTGAAACAAAATGGCTAACCTAACTTCCTAATTGAGAAATTAAGCGCCACGCGGACTGTGTCTATCGAAAAGATAGCCCATGATATTTTTACATTGCAATATGCTCTTAATCCTCAATTATGCTCTATAACCGTGAGTTGTGATTACAAATCTAAAAGGCAATAATCTTTTTTTTTTGTTTTGTGGTAGGTTCATCAGATTACCTCTGAGAAGCAGAAAGCTTCTTCCTGACATGTCAGTTTATCTTCTGTCTTTCCTTCTGTGCTGACTCTTAATTCACCTTAACTGCTCTATGTTTCTGGAAAAAGGATGTGCAGTTCAACTAATGCACTTATTGCCTAATGTATTTGGATAATATCTCATGTCCACAACTACCTAATTTCTACATTAATTCCTCAAGAACTTGTATTCCATAAAAACCAACTTAGTTATATAATCACAGTTAAACATATCTACAAAACGTTTGAGGCCCAAGTGATTCAAGAGATGCATGCGTACTGGATGGACATCTTTGCAATCAAATTGACTCAGGATTGAGCTCTTCCGATGAGTTGTCCCTTTTGTAGCAACTCATTGTCCAGGCTGTGATAGCTAAAGCTCAGGAATGGCTTTAGCTTAAGACTTGAAGTGATTATGACCTGCACTAACTTAGCTAACAGCTAACATTCCCCGGCCTTTATGTTGAATGGATTTATTCCTGGTTCCTTTGCTTTGCATTAAGATCTTTCAGGCCACTTCCTAATCCACTGCAAATGCCAACCTCTACTTTTAAGAAAAGAAATGTTCTTCAAAGCTTTCAACGCATGGTAATGGTGGGCCAACGATTTGCTGGTGTTTCGCTCATGGGCTTTGCTAAATTAATTTCATGTGCATATTTGTACGGAGAAGAAGCATCTAATGATCCATCTCCACTTGCATTTGTGTTCTTATTTATCAACTTTGATGCCATTTCATACATGATCAATGTTTATTATACACCTACTGAGAATTATCATCTGACGTTTTTTTTTTAGATTTAAACAGCCATATAGCTTAATACACCGAAAGAGAAGGAAGAGAGTCACACAAAAGATTGAGTGAGGGTT